>NC_135498.1:105015453-105385453 GCF_052857255.1 Amblyomma americanum
TTCAATAACTTCCATCTGCGGCGCGAAGACACAGGCAGGGAATTCTAGGATTCATGCAATTCTGCTTTCGCACGTGTACAGAATTTAGGCAAAATTATCTGTCATTTTTTCCCCGCTGACCACGTGCCGCTGATCGAATCAGAACCTGCGACTTATTCTCGCTTGAAGCTATAGCTGCGTGTCGCGTAGGTCGAACGGTCGGCGCTGTTGCTTTGGAGGTTGGAGATTTCACAGGTACCCGCGTGCGCACTCGTCTGCTGGTTCGCCCAGGATGGTGTTCAGCCGCAAGACCGTGGAGCGGATCGTCAACTCGGGCTGTTCGTGCCCCTCGGACGACTCGCCGGACGACATGATCCTGGGCGTGTGCCTCCAGAGACTGGGCATCCCCACCACGCACTCTCCACTCTTCCACCAGGTACGACATGTGCACAGCAGTGCTTGGAGCACGGGACATGTGCATGGTTACATGCAGCGGTGACACGGCACTTCTTGAAATAAGTAAGGTCGCCACCGACCAGGCTTGGCCATTTTCGGGCCGTTGTGATCGTCTTTGCGAAATATGACAGTGACATATCCACCTCAAGAGAGAAGCGGCTAATGCCCCTCGGAGGAGGAGGTCCTCTGGCCAATGGCGTCGGCCCTCCGCCATGGCATCGTGGTCAACCGCCTTGCGCCTGTTAGCGGCCGTGGCATGTGCAAGGCGGCTGACTCGAACGTCATGGCAGAGGGTTCATTGACCGGAGGGTTTCATTTGACGGACATTTGCATCTAGCTCTCTTCATTTGTACGCGACTATCTGCATTCTACAAAAAGAGGCGGAAATTAAAACAAAAGTTCGCCCGCATTTCCTCTCGACGCAGTCAATCTCCTCGTTGATGGCGAAACTTGCGGATCAGCGGCACGATCAAGGACGAGAGCATTTCACTGGTCGATCACACTGAATGACGGCTGACGTGCTTCCCTGGCGTCTGGCCGCATGCATTCTGCGGTCGCGCTCTTTCTTTGCAACACAGCACCGGCGTAAGCGACGGAGACGTAGAAGAAGCAGCAGACAGGTCAATCGCTGCCCGACTGCACTTGTCGTGCCACGTTCCACGCCGTATAGTGTACCCGGCTGGGGATCTGAAGGTAGCTTTTTCGAATTCTGCTCAGTGCCGCTATTCCAGCGATTGTCCTGTCTGCTCGTTCTCCTGCGTGTCTGTCTGCCCTTTGCGCTGGCCTAATATTCCAAAATATGAATTGTCGTACTATATAGCCTACCTCTCTGCTTAAATCTTTAAGAATCAGACACTGTACCTTCTCTTGTTCTCTCTATATAGCTTCAACTCTACTACAGGAATTTGTGTGCTGTAGTATACAGTGTGAATATTTATTTCTGTGTGTTATAGCGCGCGGTCCGCTATTATCATCCGCCGCTTCCAGTAATCGACTGGCTTCTGAGCTGTTGCAAATGGGTTGCAAGCCCCAAGGGTAGCGTTGGCCTGGCGGCCTGGGGCAAAGCTGGAAACATCCGAAGGTCCCGGCAAAAGAAGAGTCGACTGGCAACAGAACAACTTGTTTATTCTGGCATCGCCAAAAGAGCAGCCGGTCAGGGCGACCACGTTACTCGAAGGAAGGAATCGAAGTCTCTCGTTGGCGTCCGGGGCAGCTCGCTTTATACCCACGGAGTCGAGGGCAAGAGGGAACGGCTTGGGAAGAGTCATCCGATACGGCGACGCTTGAACATGTTCAGGCGTGACGGGCGCGTCCGCCAGGCCGGCGCCGGTCAGACCTCCTCGCCTCCCAGTTGAGGAGCTCCTCTCCCCGGCTGCCGCGCTTTGACAAGCGTGGGCAAAACATGCACACACACACACACGCACGCACGACGACACGTGGCACTGAAACATGCCTGGACGCGCTTGGCGGGAGGCGTTGCGGCCGCGATGAACGAAGCCGCGGCGTCCGTTGCATCCGCGCCGGCTATACCGCGCGTCGTAGGTAGGCGAGACGTAACAGACCGCCCCGCCGGGAGAAGGAGATCCCGATGGTCAGGGGACTGCATCCGCTGTCCAGAGGGATGTCGCTCGATGATGCTCGTGAACGAAACCGATCGTCCCTCGACGTTGCTTGAGCGCAGCGCACAGAGAAGGCCTCGTTCTCGGGTTCAGGATCACATAGGACACTGTAAAGTCACTTCGGGAGAGTTGCCATTTTTGTGCTCGTTCCCAGCAAGCGTTAGAACTACGCCGAAACGCAACCGCTCAGTCAGCAAGCACGAGACAACCCTCACTAAGCTCTGCCAGGCTCTTTCCCCTTTTATACTACTGCCTAGTTCCTTACAGTAGTCAAGCAGCACTCAGAACGCGTCCACAAATTGGAAAATTGCACTAGAAAGCACATAATCACTTTGAAACACTAAACAAAAGCAATATGTTAAAAATCCTGCCTCAGGAAGAAAACATCAGTAACCAACAACTTTGAGGCGGATTCCTACGTTAGGGGCTTCGACTTAAGCCATCGGCGTTACCGTTGAGACTCCCCTTTTTGTAACGCACCTCAAAGGAATATTGTTGCAAAGCGAGGCTCCAGCGCAGGAGGCGGCCATTTTTGGGAGAGATGTTCTGCAGCCATTGGAGAGGGCAGTGATCCGTCTCAATGATAAACCTCGAGCCGGCTAGGTAGCATGACAATTTCTGAACGGCCCACACGAGACACGCACACTCTTTCTCGGTGGCGCTGTACGCCTGCTCACGACAGGTCAGCTTACGACTAGCATACAGGACGGGGTGTTCCACTTCTCCATTGTCCCTTTGGCACAGTACAACGCCCATGCCTCGCTCACTAGCATCGCACTGAACAACGAACCCTTTGGTATAGTCTGGCGATCGTAGCACAGGCTGGCTTGTTAGGGCGCTCTTTAGGGCGCTAAAAGCTCTCTCCTTTGTCTCGCTCCAGACGACTGTTTGGGGCTCTGTTTTTCTTAGAGCATCCGTCAGGGGAGCCGCGATATCGGAGTACCTGGGGATGTACCTCTGATAGTAGCCGGCGACACCCAAGAACGACCGAATATCGGTCTTCGTGCGCGGTTGCGGGAAGTCTCGCACAGCGGCCACCTTTATTTCAGAGGGGCGGCGACGACCCTGTCCAATCACGTGACCGAGGTAGACAACCTCGGCCTGTGCTAATTGGCACTTGGGAGCCTTGACTGTCAAGCCCGCTTCGCGCAGGCGGGTTAGCACTGCCCGCAAGTGTGCCATATGCTCAGACCAGGATGCGGAGAATATCGCTACGTCGTCTAAATACGGTAAAGCAAATTCTTCCTGTCCCCGCAACACTTTGTCCATGAGGCTTGAAAAGCAGTATGGCGCGTCCTTCAAACCAAAACTCAAAACTTTAGGACGGAATGTTCCCATTGGTGAAATGAACGCCGCATACCTACTAGCCTCTTCTGTAAGTGGAACCTGCCAATAACCCCTGACAAGATCTAGGGTGGAAATAAACTGAGCGCTACTAACTTTCTCAAGGCGCTCCTCGATGTTAGGGATCGGATAAATTTGATCCTTAGTGATGGAATTAAGCCTGCGGTAGTCGACGCAAGGACGAGGTTCCTTGCCCGGTACCTCAACTAAAATCAAGGGGGAGGTATAATCACTCTCACCCGCCTCAATAACACCGAGCCGTAGCATTTTCTTTACCTCAGCCTCCATAATATCGCGCTGGCGGGGTGACACCCGGTACGCCTTGGATCGTACTGGCTCTGGGGAGGTAAGTTCTATATCATGAGTAAGGACAGAAGTCCTACCAGGCCTCTCAGAGAACTGACCTTGAAACTCTTGTAAGAGTTGGTGTAGTTCGGTTTTCTGCTCAGGCGACAGCGGTGCTTTACTGAGTAAGTCACTAATGTCCTGATCAGTGTCTTCCCTGTTCGTCACTGAGCCTAGTCCCGGAAGCTCGACCGGAAGCTCTTCGGGAACGTTTACCATCATACACACCACTGCTTCCCGTTGTCTATAGGGTTTGAGCAGATTACAGTGGTAAACTTGCTGTGCTTTCCGCTTTCCTGGCAGACTCACCACGTAGTTAACATCCGACAGTTTTTGAACAATCCGTGCTGGGCCCTCCCACTGCACGTCGAGTTTGTTTTTTAGCGATGTGCGCAATACCATTACCTCATCGCCCACCTCAAAACGACGGGCCCTGGCTGTCCGATCATAATAAACCTTGGCCCTCTGCTGGGCCTTTGCCATTGCTTCACCTGACAACTCCTGTGCCCTTCTTAAGCGTTCGAGGAGACTAAGCACGTACTCGACCACGACTGGGTCGTCGCCCCTGCCTTCCCACGAGTCTCGAAGCATGCGAAGCGGAGACCGCAGCGAGCGACCGTACACCCGCTCAGCTGGCGAAAACCCCGTAGCCGCATGCGGCGCGGTCCTTAATGCAAACATCACCCCAGGCAGACACAGCTCCCAATCACTTTGTTGCTCAAAACACAATGCTCTCAACACGCGCTTCATGACGGAGTGGAGCTTCTCAACGGAATTCGACTGTGGGTGGTACACTGAGCTGTGTAACAGCTTTACCCCACACCTTTCGAGAAAGGCTGTCGTCAAAGCGCTGGTAAACACTGTGCCCTGATCTGACTGGATTTCCGCAGGAAAACCAACTCGCGCAAATATGGACAGTAGTGCATTGACTATCTCAACTGAGCTGAGTTCTTTAAGCGGCACTGCTTCAGGGAACTTTGTCGCTGGGCAGATCACAGTCAAAATGTGTCTGTACCCCGTGGCTGTTACCGGCAGAGGTCCCACTGTATCAATAACGAGCCGTCTAAAAGGCTCCGTAATGATAGGTACCAACTTCAACGGCGCCCTCGATTTGTCCCCTGGTTTGCCAACCCGCTGACAGGTGTCACATGTCCTCACAAAGTGTTCTACGTCACGAAAACACCCTGGCCAATAGTACTCTTGCAAGAGACGGTCCTTAGTCTTCTTAACTCCTAGGTGACCGGACCACGAACCGCCATGCGACAAGCGCAACAGATCCTGACGGTAGCACTGAGGCACGATCAGCTGATCGAACTCGACTCCTCTGCGGTCTAGATACTTCCGGTACAGGACCCCACCTCTTTCCACAAAACGAACATTTTTCTTGGCGATACCTTCTTTGACATTGCAGCGCATGTTTTCTAGGCTGCCATCCTTTTTTTGCTCTGCTATCAAAGCCGACCGGCTGACTTTTAGCACCCTATTAAGTCCATCGGACGTAGGCGCGATGAGCAAATCTGCAGATAGCTCTTCTAACTTTCCCGTGTCGGGCGTTTCCTCTCCAGTACCTGGTGCCTTAAGCGCTACAGGCTCAATTTTATTCAGTTCGGACGTGCTCTGAATATCAGCTTGCTGCGCCTCCGACCCTTTCTCATTGTTCGACAACGTCGGCCCCGCAACTACCGCCTTTGCAGCGAGCTCCCGAACTCTCGATCTGGTTAAGGCCTGAACGCTAGCCTCACCAAACAAAAGACCCTTCTCGCGCAGGAGGTGATCGGACCGGTTCGAAAATAGGTACGGGTACTGGGGGGGCAGCATAGATGACACTGCTGCCTCCGTCTCAATTGCTCCGAAAGGTCCTTCAATGAGCACTTTTGCTACGGGCAGACACACGCTGTGAGCTTCCACGGCTTGCTTGATCCATGCGCACTCGCCCGTGAACATATCGGGTTCTACGTAAGAGGGGTGAACTACATCCATTGTAGCTGCGGAATCACGAAGCACTCGGCACTCTTTCCCGTTCACGAGGAAGTCTCGCATGTAAGGCTCGAGAAGCTTCATGTTCTCGTCAGTGCTGCATAATGACAAAAAAACGACTTTTGTTTTTGTTTCTGGACACTGCGCCGAAAAGTGACCCGGCTTCTGGCACGTATAACACACGCGCGCTTGCCTCGCCTCGAACCGCTTTCTGCGTTCGGCTTCGGCTGCCGCCGTCTCCTTACGTTCGGTCGGACTGCTTTCACTCGCATCCGCACTACGTGTGTCCCCCCTTGCTCTCATGGGTGTGAACTTCGGCCTCTCAGACTTGGAGCCAAATTCACCCTTTTGACCGTCCTTAGCTCCGCGAGCCCGACGCGTCACAAACTCCTCGGCTAGCTCGGCGGCTTTAGCCACTGTACTAACGTCTGGCCTATCCAAGACCCAGTACCGCACGTTCTCAGGTAACCGACTATAAAACTGTTCCAGCCCGAAACACTGCAGAATTTTCTCGTGGTCACCAAACGCTTTCTCTTCTTTGAGCCACTCCTGCATGTTTGACATAAGCCTGTAGGCAAACTCTGTATATGACTCATTTCTGCCTTTTTCATTTTCCCGAAACTTCCGACGGAACGCCTCCGCTGACAGCCTGTACTTTTTTAGCAGACTTGATTTCACTTGGTCGAAATCCTCTGCCTCCTCTCTCTTCAAGCGAGCGACTACGTCGGCCGCCTCGCCGGGTAACAAAGTGAGCAAGCGCTGTGGCCACGTTTCCCGAGAGAACCCCTGCTTCTCGCACGTTCGCTCAAAGTTAACCAGGAACAAACCAATGTCCTCTCCAAGCTTAAACGGCCGCATCAGGTCAGTCATTTTGAACGATACCCGTTCTCCTGCACCGTGTGCCTGACTTCCATTACGAGCGCGTTCCATCTCTACCTCGAGACGCTTCATTTCCAAAGCGTGTTGACGGTCGCGCTCGTCTTTCTCTTTTTCTTTTTGTTCTTTACGTTCGCGCTCGTCTTTCTCTTTTTGTTCTTTACGTTCGCGCTCCTCTTTTTCTTTTTGCTCCCTCTCCTCAATGGTCTCAAGGCATTCCGACAGCTCGTCATCATCAGCCTCCAACTCAAGAATAGCCCTTAGCAGTTCTGGTTTTCTGAGTTTGTCTGAGACATCCAGACCCAACTCTCTTGCAAGCTCCAGCAATTTCGGTTTGCGCAACGACTTCAAATCCATGGCTGCTCCGAATGCTGCTTTCTCTACTGCCTACTATTGTCTTGCCGCAAACTAACCCGGCAGCAACGACAACACAATTACCAGCTCTGTTTCTGACACTAACAAAAGCCTGGCAAAACTCAGAAGAAAGTCCCGCACTCACCAAACCTCGCAGCCAAGAATTCAGCGCAGTCGTTCCGCTGCAGGCAACCAGTCATCACACAGGGCTCGTTGCACTGCTCCCGGATGGTCGTTGAGCTGCTCAGCATACAGTTGAACGCATATCTTCGCTGCTGGCCTCCGTTGTCGGGATCCCACCGCTGGCAACCAGTTGTTGCAAATGGGTTGCAAGCCCCAAGGGTAGCGTTGGCCTGGCGGCCTGGGGCAAAGCTGGAAACATCCGAAGGTCCCGGCAAAAGAAGAGTCGACTGGCAACAGAACAACTTGTTTATTCTGGCATCGCCAGAAGAGCAGCCGGTCAGGGCGACCACGTTACTCGAAGGAAGGAATCGAAGTCTCTCGTTGGCGTCCGGGGCAGCTCGCTTTATACCCACGGAGTCGAGGGCAAGAGGGAACGGCTTGGGAAGAGTCATCCGATACGGCGACGCTTGAACATGTTCAGGCGTGACGGGCGCGTCCGCCAGGCCGGCGCCGGTCAGACCTCCTCGCCTCCCAGTTGAGGAGCTCCTCTCCCCGGCTGCCGCGCTTTGACAAGCGTGGGCAAAACATGCACACACACACACACGCACGCACGACGACACGTGGCACTGAAACATGCCTGGACGCGCTTGGCGGGAGGCGTTGCGGCCGCGATGAACGAAGCCGCGGCGTCCGTTGCATCCGCGCCGGCTATACCGCGCGTCGTAGGTAGGCGAGACGTAACAGAGCACACCTGCCGTGTAACAGACGGGGCGCGTGACGTAATCTGGTGCAGCTTTGCGCCTCCCTCTTGAGGGAAGGAGAAAGTGAAATTTTGCTTTCAGAGGCTAGTCGATTTGACCCGAAGTGGCACACAAAACATGAATTCAAAAAGTTTTTTCTCTGAGGGGATTGGCGAAATTGCTCGATTGCAGCGGCTGTCATTGCGCGATCGATGTCTGCTCACTGGAAATTTAAATACAGCGAATTTAGGGCTGCTCAGCCAGGAACTAGTCTACAAGTGTCCCCACTTTGAGTCTCCGCAGTAAATGAAAGACATGCACCCAGGAGACCGTAGTTGGTGTCTCCACAGAGTATTCTTGTGTAATTACGTAACCTGTAAGTTGCACGTATATATTATAAAGAGGAAGATGATTGACAGCTGCAGCGGCGGAGCCTACACTCGGCGCGAAGCGTAAAACCGCAAACCGGCGTCGTCACTTTTCGCAGCTGGCAGCAGTTGCTCGCTCAGAACAGATACAGCTGTCCTTTCTTACTATCGCTCCCCCGTTTTTCTCCGTCTCCCTGCCATTTTATTCCCGCCGGTCGCAGCTCAGGTGTTTCAGGTTCCGATTGCAGATGCCTTAGCTAGCAACACCTTTTCCTTCCAGTGCTATTTTTATCAATAAATAGCCACTAACAACAACCACAACGCCAGTATCAACAAGGGCGATAGCATTGGTGCCCTCCGCAGAAACCTTGGATCATATTGGACAGAGAAAGGCAAGTCCTTGAACTTGTCGACGAACACGCAGTTCCTAGCTGCCTCCAGAGCTGCGGTCACTATAGTTTTCCGATGGCGGGGTGGGATGACGGCGCAGCGAGGAAAGCGAGCGGCGGCTAACAGACGGGCTCGGCGGTCTCGGAAGGCGAAGTATACGGCGAAAAGGCTGCGGAGGGGCGTACAGGCTCGAGGGTCGGAATCGGCAGCAGTGACCATGACTCGGCGGCGGCAGTGACGTGGCCGGCAATGCCGCATGCAGGCATAACTAATGGGGAGGCTGTCCGGTGTCCGCCACTGCTGGAAACGTTGAGATGGTGGTCAGGCAGCAGGAAATGGTGTCCACCGCGGTGGTGGTCCTTGGCGGGGTTGCATGCCTGACGGCTTCAGCGTAGGTAAGCAGCGCTGCAACGGGATGCTGGAAACAAACCGACGGCAGGGCCTCGGACACTTGCTCCCAGATGACGTGCTGGAGTGTCGAGCCAGGTTAGATGTGCTCTGGAAAGCGGAAAGAAGCGACAGCTGCCAGGCAACCTCCTCGCGGACAAGCTGCTTTATCTGGAGCAGGAGCGAGCTGCGCCCTGGCGAAGCTGGAGTTTCACTACTCAGTTACAGAAAAAGAGTACTTGGCTATCGTTTGGGCGATCGGGAAACTTCGGCCTTACGTATACGGCTGACCTTTCGATGTCATCAAAGACCACTATTCCAGATGTTGGCTGTCCTTCCCTACCTTTCTTGCTGTCCCCTCACCTCTTTCGTTTCACTTTTTCATACTGCCTGCTATCCTCTATTTCCGCTGCCCCAGCTCAGGTGCCACCGCCAGTGATGGGAGATGCCGGGGTTAGCAAACACCTTTTAACTTCCATTTTTATTATTATTTTTAATAAACACTTACTACTACATACTTCCCCCTAAAAATACCTAAATTGGCCGCCTCGCTCGCTGAACCTTACTCCTTCAAGAGTATGACATACGCTCTGGCAGGAAGCATCACGACGCCGACCCATTGTTTCGCTCACCTCTGGCCACTGAATGCGCTGCCTCTTCCCCCATCGACTGCGGCCACTTGTCCTTGAACGATATGGCCACCAAGTAGCCCAACCTGTACCACCTCTCTTGTCAACTTTCTTTCCAACTCTTCGGTCGTTTCGGTCGCGCGCGCAGTGCGCCGTCAGGCTGCCCACTTCACATTTCCTGATGGGCTCTTTTACCGAGGAAACTGCCTCCCTGACGGCCGCAAATGGCACTTCGTGATCTCCGGACATTAGAGATCTACAGCTAAGCGCGGTCCGGTACCGTGATCCGCTCCCGCACAGCGCCACTGCGCGTGCGCAGGACACCCTGAGGGTGCCAGATATATAGCGCCACGTGCCCGTCATCTGCGTGCGCGCCTGCCGCGTCGAGACGAATCAACGCGTACTCAGTGGTACCCGCCGAAGCAGATCACGGTAGCGGACCGCGGATCACGGCATGCTTTAACTCTCTATTTATACGCTCGGAAATATGCGCTGCATTTCGTTATGGCCCGCAAGCCGGCCACTCCGGTGCCTTCAAGACCTAAATCCGCCCTCGCCTCCGCTATTACTAGTGCGCGCGGTATGTACAGCCGTCTGCACGCTTAACACGAACGCTCGAGCGCGTGTCTTCCACTGACATTAGCGCCGCTGGGCGTCGTCCACTTCGGCTGAGACAATATTAGGGTGGAAGTAGGGCACCAGCTCTCCGCAACAGCCACAAACACACCGTGCGGCATGGTCTCGGACTCAGCGCCCGGCTCTCAGGGGCTGTAATATCAGTGCAGGTCGGCGGCGGTACACCTAAGTTCGCAAGTTCGTCCGTTCCTGCCCCAACTGTCAACGCCGCTGCAGCTGCCGATCATCTTATGTTGTGGGGCTGTGAGTGGGGGGAAAATACGTTCTCCCCGCTAAACCACGGCTGACAGTTCAAAACCGCCGACCCCACCCCGTGATCGCGAGCGCACGCCGACCACGACGGGCCTATAGCTCTGAGGGAAACAAAGGAACGACACTCCGGCTGACACAAACAAGGCATTCATTGCTGCAACAATAACGCCACCTAGCAACAAAATACGCTAAGGAATCGAGGAATTCCGTTTCACCAGCAAGGTTACGAGCGAATGTTCGCCCGCGCTAGGGCAGGGGAGAAACTCCGAGGGCGGACGGGACAAGCTCGTAGGAAAATGTTCCCAATTAAGGGGCCTCGGCCCTCTGGCGGAGAGCGGAGCGCTGCGCCGGGACTTCTGCGCACGTCGAGTTCCCGAGCCGAAGAGAGAGTTGCCTCCTGCGCGCGCGCAGCAATCACGCCGACTGTGGCCTCCCTTGTTAAGGTAGCTAGGGAGCATATACCGCGCGAAAGCAAACCAAAGAGGACGGAGCGGGGCGAGTAAAAACTTGTGCCGACGTTTGAGACAATTTATTGGCGTTCCGACAGTGGAACGTCCTTCGTCAGAATATCGGAATCGAAGTGGAAGGCACTGTGTATGTAGATAGGAGCGCAACAGCCTAAAGGAAAATGTCACACAGAAAAGTAAAAGTAGAAACGCGTCAGGCACATGGCTACAGGGCGACATGTGGATCACAGTAGCAGACAGAATAGCTAATGAGGGAGTAATTGCCCATTGGCACTCGCCCAAGCGCAGCCACATGGCTATAAAGGAAAGCTATACAGCTGCCACAGAACTTCATGGTTAATAAAAATTCGTCGTGGTCCGGGAATCGAACCCGCGACCACCGCGATACCAGAGCAGTCGCTCTGCCAACTAAGTTAACCGGGACGGCTGGCATATGGAAGGGCGAGAGCGAATTGATCAATAAATCGAAGCGGGAACAGTGTAGATTTTTAAGAAGGGAGTAGTTACTCATTGGCACCCACCCGAGCGCAGCCATGTCTACAAAGTAATGCTGTACAGCTTCCACAGAAACTTCGTAGTTAAAGAAAAATTCGTTGAACAGGCGGCTGTACTGCGGCGTATGACGAAACGAGGCGGCGAAACGGTTGATAACACGCACGTGCGCACTAAATGCTTGCCGTTTGTAGCCTATTTCGCCGCTCCGCCTGGACCGGACCAGATTTGGAGGTCGTCATCGTGTCGGGCACGCTCACTTATGGTTGCACGCTCAGTTATGATTGGTCCAAATCGGCTGAGGTCAAATTTAGAGACTGCCATCGTATCGAGCACATTGAAATTAGCCTGAAAATATATTTTGGTCCAAATCAATGAAGGTGACGTTTCGGGGGTGGGATGGGCAACATTTCGGAAACGACTTGGGCCTAATTTGGAGACACCATCGCATTGGCCATAGTCAAAATATGCTTGTCATCTTACTTAAAGCTGTTGCTATGAAATCGCTAAGTGCGAAGGTAACTTCAATGTCATATACGGACACCGGACTGAAACTCAAGTTTTGCCTTGAACAGATACTGCAGAGTAGGCCACACGACTCTCAGCAGTACTGAACCCATTTTACGCGCCTAGCACACTCCTTCAATTGTTGATGATGAAATCGGGGTTTCTTGATGACCCGGTGGTTCTATAACTCGCAAACATTCACGTTACTCGAGGAAAGGAGAAGGTTAACTATTTATTTAGAACATAAATAAAACAAGAAAAAACAAAGCAAGGAGAAAACTGTTTACAACATGACTAAATCGTTGATCAGACGAATTCAGCCCTCGTTCAACCCAGCGCGCTTGTTTTTAAACCCTCTGTCTCCGCCCTTAGCGGCGACAGCAACCAATAAGATTACAAGCGACACACCTCACCAATCAGTGGCTAGGGAAAGGAAAATACGGTTTCCGCCAACTAATCACAGATTGGGGAAAGAGTGCTGATTGTTTTTTTAAACATTTGGGAAAGGAGAGGTTGCAATCAAATACACAAACAGCACAAACGCGACCACCCTCTCCCACGGCACAGCGGTTACCACTTCCTTAAAATATGTTTTCTCTTTCGCACACGCGACAAACATATGCCGACGAGACGATCACTAAAGTTGTTCACAGAACACACTGAAGGAGGAGAAGACAGTCGTTACGGTGGGTTTCCGGTCACTCGGCTAATACTCGGCCGTATCTCGTGCATTCCCGAAGCCTCGGAGGCCGGGACGGGACGGGTCCCTTTGTTGGCGACTTCCGACCCCACTGAAGCGGCCTTCCTTGCGAACACAAGACCAACGAGTTCGCGGAAAGGTCAGCGAACTCCACAAACGTGGTTACATTTAGTTGGACACCTGTTCTATTTACATGGAGAGAGAGAGAGAAACGTAGGGCAAAAATTCATACCTTTACTCAACAAGACATTGGCTAGTTCGAGCACATACAGTAAATATACAACTGTAAAATACAAGCATTTGCGATAGACATGGTTGTACACACAGATGAATATCAGAATAAAATGCATTAAAACAGACAGGAATGTCAGCAAAACGATCTGGTATGGAATGTTACAAGCATGACGGATTTATCCCTTTCAGGCACTCATTGAGTTCTGCTATCAAGAAAAATCTGAAAATTTGCATGTGTGTTAGCCGATACTGGTAAAATATTCTCCAAACTGTTTTGCTAGCCCAATTCTCGAACGTTAGTATAAAGGCCAATCTAGCAACCCCTGGCAAATCATTCCTGTATTGATAACAGAGTTCATTACCCCCTACGTACGTTCGATTTCGTTCATATTGGCCAGAATAATGTGACTGCCGTGCGCGCGGCGCTTTAATAGTAGCTTGCTGTATTCGTATAAGTATGTTTTGGTGCTGTACACGTGGTGTTTCGCTGTAAAAACTGTGGAGTTGCGCAAACTTACTCAACTAACTTCAAACTTTTGCCACCGCTTGCGAGATCGCATTGTTTTTGTTGTTTTTTTTTTGCGATAACAGTCAAGCAAAGCAACGCAAGCAGACGACAGACGACTTTCACTGCACCTTCGGCATCTCCTTCGGACCCCGCCGCCGCCGCCGCTGTTTTTTTCCACGCGGGAGAGAAAAAAAAAAAAAAAGGCATTGGGCGTAAAGTCACGTGGGAGGAGCGAGCGCCCGCCCTAACTGGTTTGCCGGTGTCCGGCGCCTCTTTCGATTAGAGCACCGCGCCGCTCCGTTGCTGACGCAGTTTTCGGCTCCGTCGCCGCCGCGCCGTAGAGGAGGCCGGCTCTGAGAATGTGGCTTTACACTGCTCAAGCAATGTCTGAACGTACGCCTAGGCTCTTCAGCCCAAATCTGGGAGCATGCGCGTTGCGGCCGACCTTTTATATTCAAGAGTCGGTATAGTTAACTATGCTGTCAGCATTCGTGCGGATGAACGAAAAAAACTTTGCAGCGAACGCATTTCGATAACGAGCTCGGAAGGATCGCCGAGCAGGGTCCTCGCCGCTGTTCCACCCATTCATGCAGTTCTTCAAGTAAAGCACGAAGTCGTCCAAAATTATTTGGCGTCGATAGCAGTTTCAAACCTGCTGTTTAACACGTCGCGGCAGCGAACGATCGCGCAACACCTGCATTACGGCCGCCGCAGCTCAGCGATTAGACAGGCCCCCATCATGTGGCGCAATCTGTCCGCGTTCGAGAGAAGCGCAAGGAGCAGCGAACAAGATCTGGTCGCGCCGCCGGGCGCAGTGTCAGCACCTAAATGTATTCTTACGCCGTGGTCCCTATGATGTAAGGACCGCAGGCACAGAGCGTGCCCCCGTGCGCAGGTTTGCAACGCCTGCGTGTTCTTTTAACAGGGGCCCATATCGGCAGACATTTGCTCTATCTGGGACTCAGTGCTATAGCTCAAATGTGCTTCGAGACCTTCGTGTCGCCTTCGTACTAAGCGAGCGTCAAAGTTGCCTTGGCGATCTGTAGTTTTCAAATGCTTCGGCATAGAAATACGATATGGTTGTCTGAGCGAGTTGCCGCGGGACAGTATACTAACCCAGTAAAACCGTTTTGCTTCACAGGCAAGGCCAGAAGACTACAGTCGGCAGCTGCTGTCCCACCAGAGGCCTATCTCATTCCACAAGTTTTGGATGATGGACCCCATTGCCAACTACAGGAAGTGGCTTGCCGACAGTCCACGAAGTGCTACTACACGTGATGAACTTTGAACCATTTCAACACTTTTGTTCAGAAATTATGCTTCGGACTTATGGCAACACCTTCGCTTTGTCACCTCAACATGTGCCACAATTCCTGAAAACAGTCATGTACGAGTATTTTCTAGCGCAAAACATGTCAGGTTAATTTTTTTCCACTGCTGTGTGAGACAGCTCAGGCGGCCATTGAACCAAACATTACTGGCCAGTGCCCTAACCATACAGGTATGTACTAAGGAAGCATTTGAAACTGAATCAAGTTGTATAACTTGAAATATATTCCACTTTTGCATACCTAGTGTTGCAGTTTTCGAGCCCTCCTCTACGGCCTCTTTCTTCTATCACTCCCTCCTTTATCCCTTCCTTTACAGCGCAGTTCAGGTGTGGGCCAGATATTGCGTGAGACAGATGTGAGACAGATATTGTGTCATTTCCTTTCCCCAAAATCCAATTTAAAAAATAGTTAATAATAATAATAATTGGTTTTTGGGGGAAAGGAAATGGTGCAGTATCTGTCTCATATATCACTGGACACCTGGACCGCGCCGTAAGGGAAGGGTAAAGGAGGGAGTGAAAGAAGAAAGGAAGAGAGAGGTGCCGTAGTGGAGGGCTCCGGAATAATTTCGACCACCTGGGGATCTTTAACATGCACTGACATCGCACAGCACACCGGCGCCTTAGCGTTTTTCCTCCATAAAAACGCAGCCGCCGCGGTTGGGTTCGAACTAAAAAATAGTTGATAATTGGTTTTTTTGGGGAAAGGAAGTGGCGCAGTATCTGTCTCATATATCGTTGGACACCTGAACTGCGCCGTAAGGGAAGGGATAAAGGAGGGAGTGAAAGAAGAAAGGAATAAATAGGTGCCGTAGTGGAGGTCTCCGGAATAATTTTGACCACCTGGGGATCTTTAACGTCCCCGCCGCGGTGGCTCAGTGGTTAGGGCGCTCGACTATTGATCCGGAGTTCCCGGGTTCGAACCCGACCGCGGCGGCTGCGTTTTTATGGAGGAAAAACGCTAAGGCGCCCGTGTGCTGTGCGATGTCAGTGCACGTTAAAGATCCCCAGGTGGTCGAAATTATTCCGGAGCCCTCCACTACGGCACCTCATTCTTCCTTTCTTCTTTCACTCCCTCCCTTATCCCTTTCCTTACGGCGCGGTTCAGGTGTCCAACGATATATGAGACAGATACTGCGCCATTTACTTTCCCCCAAAACAAATTATTAATTATTATTATCTTTAACGTGCACTGACATCGCACAGCACACGGGCGCTTGGCGTTTTTCCTCCATAAAAACGCCGCCTCCGCGGTCGGGTTCGAACCCGGGAACTCCGGACCACCCGCCGCGGTGGCTCAGTGGTTAGGGCGCTCGACTACTGATCCGGAGTTCCCGGGTTCGAACCCTACCGCGGCGGCTGCGTTTTGTGGAGGAAAAACGCTAAGGCGCCCGTGTGCTGTGCGATGTCAGTGCACGTTAAAGATCCCCAGGTGGTCGAAATTATTCCGGAGCCCTCCACTACGGCATATCTTCCTTTCTTCTTTCACTCCCTCCTTTATCCCTTCCCTTACGGCGCGGTTCAGGTGTCCAACGATATATGAGACAAATACTGCGTCATTTCCTCCCCCCCCCCCCCCCCAAGACCGATTATTATTATTCAACTCCGGATCAGTAGTCGAGCGCACTAACCACTGAGCCACCCCGGTGGGTCGTATAGTTGACACAAATTTCGTATTTTTAGAAAACATTTCACAATTTTTTATTTGGTATTTACACAGATTCTGGCTTTCGATATAATTCGGAGCATGCAGCTTTATGGGCCATGAATTTTTCAAATCGAAAAAAGAATGAAAATGTGTCATTTTTGTCTTTTGTTTTAAATATCGACCTGCTGTCGGAAATTTGAAAATAGCCGCTTTGTTTCTCTAGATTTCTAGTGCCTATAACAAATGTTACAGGTGATGAAACTGCGTACATCGAAGTAAAAAAATACTAAAGTTGCAAAAAGTGCGTTTTGAGCCAAAAGCACTCATTAAATTCACCCTGAGGTGGTCCAAGTAAAAATACAAACAATAGCGGGTTACGTAGAATTTATTGGCTTTCATTTCTGAAATTTTTATTGAGGTAATTTTTGTTTAAAGCGAGAAAAGAATTTTTGAAGTTGAGGTCTCAGCCGCGGCGGCTCAGTGGCTAGGGCGCTCGACTACTGATCCGGAGTTCCCGGGTTCGAACCCGACCGCGGTGGCTGCGTTTTTATGGAGGAAAAACGCTAAGGCGCCCGTGTGCTGTGCGATGTCAGTGCACGTTAAAGATCCCCAGGTGGTCGAAATTATTCCAGAGCCCTCCACTACGGCGCCTATTCTTCCTTTCTTCTTTCACTCCCTCCTTTATCCTTTCCCTTACGGCGCGGTTCAGGTGTCCAAATATATATGAGACAGATACTGCGCCATTTCCTTTCCCCAAAAAACCAATTATTATTAAGTTGAGCTCTCGCCCCACAAGTTGCGTCTTAACGCCTCTTCACCGCAGAGCACGACACTGCCGACACTGTGGCCAGACGAAATGTAGAGTTCTTGTTCTTAAGTGAGGTTTTCACTGCAGGCAAACATGGGAACGTTGATTAATCGAAGAGGTATTCGTGGGAAAAGATTTTCTTAACACTGCCGGGGCGGCACATGCCCAAGTGAGCTAGTTGTTCGGTGTGGTTCTGTTGTAGTCAGTCATTCTTGTCAGCGCCATGACAGACTTAAGTACCAGCATAAGAGCTTGTGAGATGCCGATCTGAAAGTGACCAGAACGATCCGCTGTTGAGACAATCCGCGACGCAGCAGCACCACGTGGTACCTGACCCTTGTGGCCGTCAGAGGCTTATGTCTGGTTGTTTATCGATGTGATTCTTGGTTGTATTTGACTTAATCAGTGTAATTTCTGCACTAATACTCCAGCGACAACTGCAGACGAGCCACTGTGCTGGCGAAGCACCTTCATGCGAGCGACGCACCTACGCGCGAGCGGGTCGCGTTACTCGCTGCAGCGGTGTGCACTTAATTCGCACCATAACGTGTGCTCCCCGCAATGTTATTCGGATATAAATAAAGCACTTGTGATACGCCTGCCATGCCAGCTGATCATCCCTCCTCGTGAATACCCTTGTTTTTCTTCTCTTTGCTGCCCCGCGCCAAAACGGGTCTGCTCGAACTTTGAAAGCGTAAGACGATCTCCTTTATTGCATACAATAATGCGCCGAATGCGACGCGATATCTTCAGCTCCGGCCCTATATGCACGACCACGAACGACGACCAATTGAAGTTATCTGGCCATAAGTATCGTGCCATGCCAGTTGCCGTGTTCTGCGCTGAAGAGGCGTGAAAAGAAAACTCAACTTGAGGCGCGAAAAGCCCAACTTCAAAAATTCTTTTCTCGGATTAAAAAAAAATTACCCCAATAAAAATTCCAGAAACGAAAGATAAACTGTTCTACGTAACCCGTTACTGTTTGTATTTTTGCTTTTGGCTCAGAACAGACTTTTTGCAACTTTAGTACTAATTGTTTTTACTTCGATGTACGCAGCTTAATCACCTGTAACATTTGTTAGGTACTAGACATCTTAAGAAACGAAACCGCTATTTCAGAATTTAAAACAAAAAATGACAAGAATGGTATTCTCATACTTTTTTTGCCGTATAAAGCTGCATGCTCAGAATTGTATCGAAAGCCAGAATCTGTAAATGCCAATGAAAAAAATTGTGAAGAGTTTTCTAAACATTTTAATCTTTATAATTACTGAGCAGTGCCTAGATTATCGCCTTTTCTAAATATTCGAACTGCGCTCACCTCACATTTTTTTTTGCAAAAATATTTCAGGCTTTGATTACGCACATTAGGATAAGTTTCCATGATTGTTTTCAGCAAATCGGAGATGGTTGAGCGCAATGTCTAGGACGTTTGGCATGGAATGACCCAGCAGCGATTTTTAAAAACTATTTCTAAATTATAGGATCCACACAGAGCTCCCAAATTTGACTTGGATACCCACAAAGACCACCTCAACAGATCTGTTGCACTAGCATATGGCCACTGAAATCATTTCAGGGCCCCTTAAAAACATGACATGATGTAGTGCAAAGTTGCCGCATGTCTCAAATTTGAAGAATTTGATTAAAATCCACACCCAATGAGTCGCAAGCCACCCTACAAACTAGGGCACACTTGTACAGCTTTGGAACAAGCGGGTGTTATTCATGTTGAGCAATTGTATGCTAAAGAGTATGCACAATTTTCCTCAACATACCATACAGTATGCCAAATGCTAGTGCACTCCGACTATGTGCAAGTGAAATGCCAAGCGCACTTTTTGTCCTCACAGTTTGGCTCCATCATGATTGAAGCAACTGGTCGAACACTGCCAAAAACTAAATTGGCACCTTTAGCAATGCAAACTGCTTTCTGCGACTAGCGCTCCACATGTACCTTATCTGAATTCAATTTAAGCTGAATATTGCCATCTCCATATAATTCAGCATTCTCCAGAGGCCGATGACATGCATGGCCATGAATGGAAGCGTATGATTGTACAGCAGCAATATGCATTAAGTCAAAAGAATACATCATATCATGTAACTGACAAAATACTACACCCTTTGTTTTTCTATCTATGCTCGCACTTCGTACTCTGCAACTACGAGTGTGGTTGACGTAAATTAAAGAAAAAATTTTTTTTTCAGGGTGCTGAAGTAAAGAGCTCCACTACTGCTATGGAATCAGTTTCCGAGGGAAACCTTCATTATGCAGGAGAAGACAACGTGACAACATGGAGTAACGAGAAAACAACTCTTTATTTATCATCCAACTTTCTTAAATAACTGCACAATCTGAAAGCAGGCTCCATTGACGCACTGGCGGCAGCACTTGGCAAAACAGAATCCATATAGGCCAACAGTTTGATTACACAGAGGAAGGAAGGACTGCATGGGAGGGAGACGAGGCAGAAAAATAATGGAGGAGCTCGTGCCGGATGCCGGACACTCGCGCACGCACACACACACACACACACACATGTACACACGCAAAAACTATGTACAGGCAACAGCGTGACTGATCCCACATAACTTCCCTGGAAGAAAAGCAAACACCTGCCGTCTCCACTCAAGAAACTGTGGCATAAAAACTGCAACTGGCGTGTGCTAAAGCAGCAGACACTACACACTACCTGGTCGGTGCGTCCCCAGCCTGGGATGGCTTGATTCCCGCGGTAATAGTATTTACATTGGAAAAAAAAAAAAATGCATAACAGGGGCTGAGAGACTGAGCTGCGCTGCCTGAGCTGCGGTCAAGAGAAAATGTGCTCCCACCAAAACGCTAACAGAAAACATGAGGAAAAGGAGCTGTGGCCACCCGTACCTGCTGCAAGACTTGCTGCATACGAAAAGCAGGTTTACAACAGAGGAAAGGAAGAAGAGATAAAAGAAAGGCCTGACCGCAGAGGAAGCCAAGAGGAGCGCAGTGAGCATTTTCCCCATAAAAGAAAAACTGAGGGGAGAGGGTGACATAGGCAGAGATAGGTGGGGGAGTGCTGCACAGCCCTCGTTTTTAAACCCTTGTGCGCCGTAAAGAAAGGCCCGCCAGAGTAGCAATGTCCCACTGAAAACCAAACTCCCCTCATGGACACAATGTCAGAGCCACAAATGCCCCAGCGGGGGCAGCAGAAGCCTGGGCTCGGTGACCGGCACGGGACACTGTGGCTGTGGGCCACCACAACTCTGCCAATGAGATTGAAAGAATGGCCTGCTACCGTAGAACCACGGCCTAGAATGGGAGCTGGGAGTCCCCCACTGCTTGGTTTTCGATATCCTGGATGTCCTGTGGGAAGCGTGATTGGCACCCTGCAACTCGCCTGCCGAGTTTTTGGAACCCATCCAGTGAGAGGAACAGGGCCTATGTACCTCATTACGCTGACTGCCAAGAGATAGCGGTTGACTCCTCGGAAGGAGTGGCAGGCATAGGTGCCTGTAATCAGACTGGTCTCTACGATCACCGACGGTCTGGCGGCGTCTGCGGCACGGATTCAGCATTGCAAGTGGTTGTTCTATGGTGGCGGGGCAAGGCCCGCTGTCGTGGCTGCAGCTGCCGACGCGGTAATGCACTGTGCGGCACGGTCGGGTGGCGGTTTCAAAATGCAGTGACAGAGGCGGCTGTGACGCTGTGTCAAATGACCGATGATGTTTAATGATGGGGCAGGCAGGCTCAAACTGCAGCAGGGGTGAGAGTGACACCACATTGAACGCATCATGAAGGTTAATGTCTGGTATGTGGCCACTGGTGTGGTACGTCGGATGGCTGGGTCGGCCACCATGTGCCATTCGAAATGGTGGCGACGACGAGTGAGCAGTTGCCCCCCACGGCCCGCGGGGGGGACCCCGGAAGTGGCAACGCTGCTGGCAGGAGGGGGCAGCGGCCGCATCCAAAGGGGCCCGGGTGGTGTGCGGTCAGAGGGGATGTTCCAGCCATCGGGCCACACCCCGGTTGACCAGCTCGCGATTGATGAACACGCTGGAGACCCCCTGCACCCGGTAGAGGTGCACCAGAGGGATCCCATTGTCTGCATAGCCCACTATCAGCGCCTGCAGGATCTGACCCTGGGCCAAGTCCTCAAATGTGGCGCATGCTTCCGCTGACCACACGTTGTCATCTGCACACATAACAAAGGGCCAAAGTGAACACCTAGGTGGAAAATAAGGCGAGCTGGCAATGTTGGCACGTGTAACTGCTGCCAGTCTGCCGCTGTGCTGGACAAAAGAATGCTTACAGCAATCGTTTTAAGCAGAGGCAAGCAGCCGCCAAAAATATTGCGCACCTTGAACTCAGAGTAGCACACCACACAAGTACCCAATACCAAACAAGCAGGAATAATTCAGCACACATGCAGGAGCCTTACTATGTTACAGCCATAAAATATGTAGAACGGCCAACCGCAATCACACAGCTACGGCAACATGCAAGTGCGCCTGAAGAAAGTTCAGCCACAAAATTACGTCAATGTGTGGGCGCCACACATGGAAAGCATCCAAACTACGACTTTACGCAGGCTTGTGTGAATATTCGACAATTTCAAATACTCTGTCGAATAGTAAAGTACAGTACACTCCATTTAAAACTAGCTTGAAGGGACCATAAAAATTTTGCCTTTTCAGAAGTGCCCCAGAATGCGAGCATGTCAGGTGTGTCAAAAGATTTGCGTGAGAAGAGTGAAAAAAAAAAAAGCTGCCTTGCAGTGATAATTTCAATTAGAACATTACATATGAAGTCAGATTAGCAGAGAGGGTATGAAAAAGCTCATGTCACCCTGCAGTGACCACTTTCCTTGTTTACTGCTTTCGCAATAGCCGCAAGTGCAATTAATGTGCCCAGCTGACTAGTCATGTGGTACAGCTCTGAACACTTACGACCATCTTTATCTTATCCCACTCCTTCTACAACATGGTTGTTATAAGTATAAGAGCAGGTGCACCTCACATCTTTCAGTACGCCACAGGTGACTGAACCAGCGCTGATATCTGGCCATGTCAGATTTTGGCTTCAGTCTAATTGAGTAAATGACATGTTGATTAGGAAGTGTACTCTGCGCCTGCATGGCGTTCAATTTGCCGGAGGCAATGTGCAACGTGCGACAAACGCAAGACACCAAGATCTGGTCATGTCAGCCGCATGCAGGCCGGCGCAAAGGAACCCTGGCATCCCCACACCTTCACAAGAAGGTGCGGAAAAGCTACCTTGCGAGGGTGACGATAAGCGCAGAGCTCTCTTGCTGGATACATTTTTTGAGTGAGGAAGCGTAAAAAAAATAACACTGAGAAAACAAGAGAAGTTTCAAAACAAGGTCTTACTTTATTTCTGGCAAATTAAGGCATAAAAACAAGTTCATATGGCAATCATTTAAAACCCTTCAGGCACATTTAATCACTGCCATTTTCTCTGACACACTTCCTTTTCATAGCCTCTCAGAACTCTTCAGTAATTGTGTGCTCCATGCCAGAACCCACATGCAGGCATCTTTGAAGATCCATACTGCTTTGATTAATGCTTTCTTGTCTATGGACAAATACCAATGAAATTTCACAGCCTTATCAGTTTTTCAAGCTCATTTCAAATGTGGCATTGGTTTTCAGATATTTCAATTATTTAAATTTCACTAAGATTTTCATTTATCTTCAGCGTCTGCAGGGGTACTGTACTGAAGGCAAACCTTAATTATGGCGTCTCATTCCTAATCAGAGGTATCTCCACAACAAGTCTGCCATGCAGTCTTCCTGAAGGTTTCGCATATCACAGATAACGTCAGCAACCCCCGTGTTATTAACAGCGGTCCAACAGCAGTGCAGTGAAAGCATTCGGCTGCTGTAATAATGAGTATTGCTGCACACACTGCCGACCTGTTCTATAGCCCTTTAATACCCATGTCACACGGGACTTCTTCACGGCCTTTGCCTGTCTTATTGCATTAAAGGAGGAGAACCGAAAAGGAGCAGCGGCGCTGCTACACAGAAAATCCAAAGGAGCTAGAACGCGGCCTTTGTGAGTGCCAAAAGTCACCGCTGTGTGTGAAGCGGCGCTAGTAACATTATGAAATTAAAGCAGACGGTAGCACTTCAGCTAAGAGGATAAGAGTGCTCTCGTGTATGTTTGAAAAAGTAGCTATCACGATAATAAACGAGCGTTCCGACGGTGAGAAACGGATATTTTGAAACAAAAGTTTTTTTTTTTTTTACATCGTTCCGGTAAGACCACGGTAGGCGCACTTTTCCGTTCGGCTCCTCGTGTGTGAGAAGCGTGCTTTGTTTCATATGTCCTTGTGCGTATTTAAAAAAAATTAGGTTGTGCCTGGTTAGCATGCTGCCGTAATCATGAGCGACGAACTGCAAGATGCTAGAACGAAGTGTGTAATCGCCATGAAGAGCCAACTAAGAAAAAAACGGCTAAGCGAGAAGCGCAAGCACGTGTGTGTCGATGCAGCTGCTGAAAAGCGTTCAAGTCCTTTCTTAGCAGTGTAGATGTCTTAAGTCATAGCCTCCTCTACAGTTAAGTGCACTGTAACGCAAAATTAACCATTAAAAAAGATATAAATTAGATATTTTTTTACGTTTTCAAAACTAAAAATTGCGTCAATTTTTTATTCTTTGAGCTCGCTAGCTGGCGCTGCCGTCTGGGTTGCTCCTTAAGCAACTTTAAGGCAGCTGAGGGCCGCCTTTGCGGCTACGGACCTTTTTCGCAAAGGCCTCGACGCTTTGCCGTGTAGATGCGCGTCACGCGCCTTTGGGGCAAAGGACCTTAATTCCTAAGGCCTTACAAGTGCCTGTGTGACAGGGGTATAACACGACCACTGTGCTGAAGGAAAAGCAGCATTTGCACATAGCCTCACCTTCGGCAGGCTGCACATTGGCGAGGTAGCATTCAGATGCCTGGAAGGGCAGCATCATGAAGTCACTCCTGCAAATACAGGGCACAAACCACACTTCACACAGCTGCCCACAGCGCAATGTATGCAGACACAAGACAGGAAAGCAGCAGCACAGTGCAACTTGAACAAGACAAGCTAAGCACGGGAATGTGGGAAATACTGTATTTACTCAAATCTAGGCTGGTACTTTTCTTTATTAAATCGTTTACGAAAGTCAGTGTCAGCTTAGATTCGAGGATGCGGTTTGCCCGCATCTGCTGGACACTTAACGCCATCTCGCGGCTACAGCTTGCAAAGGCTCCATTTTGCTTGCTGGCGCTGGCTTGTTTGAACGTTGTGAGCAAAGGTCTCGTCGTTCCATACTTGCTTGTGTTCGTAGCCACGTGACTTCGAGAAACGCCCGTGTTTGCGGCGCAATGGGGGCCACCAAGTGATGCCATTGCACCGCAGCTTTCAAGCGGAAAGCACTTCAAGCCTATAAGCCCAGCGCGACTTCGGCACGGACGAGAAGAATGTGCGCTGGTGGCGGAAGCAGCGGAATGAGCTCTTCAACTGTGCTTCAAAGTGAATGGCCTTCACTGGACCCAAGAGCGGGTAACACCACGAGGTGGAAAAGGATGTCGCCAACTTTATCAGGAAGCAAAGGGAAGATGCGATGCCCGTGACGATGAAGATACTACAGGCAAAGGCGACGGAGGTCGCTAACTTTCGAGCTGTCCCATGGACCCAATTTAAAGCCAGCAGGGGCTGGGTCACGCGTTTCATGAAGAGTTTCGGGTTCAGCCTGCAATGGCGGACTTCGGTATGCCAAACCCTACCGCCTGATTTTGAGGAGAAGCCGGCGGCACTTCAGGGCTTTGTGATCAAGAAGCGGCTGGAGAAGCAGTACAGTCTGGGCCAAATCGGCAACGCTGATCAAACCCCAGTGTATTTCGACATGCCTGTGGCGTACACAATCAATGAGAAGGGCGCAAAACAGGTGAAAGTAAGAACTGCAGGGTATGAGAAGCAACGTCTTACCGTGATGCTATGTTGCATGGCCAATGGGCGAAAACTGCCACCCTACCCGATTTTTAAGCAGAAAACGCTTCCATCCGGAAAGGTTTTCCCTAAAAACGTCGTTGTGCGCACACAAGAGAATAGATGGATGAGTGGTGCCCTAGTCGAAGATTGTGTGAAGACCGTTGGCAACGTCGTGCCAGGGCCTTGTTGTTCAAAAAGTCACTCCTAGTTCTCGACTCCTACCGTGGCCACTTGGCAGATGCCGTAAAGTCAGTGCTTTCGAAAGGTGGTATGGACATTGTGGTGATACCCGCAGGAATGACGAGCCAGCTACAACAGCTCGACGTTGCAAACAACAAGCCCTTTATGGATAGGTTACGGAAGCACTACAACAACTGGCTGACGCTTCAGGACCACTAGCTCACACCGACCGGGCACATCAAGCGTGCTTCGCTTAGCCAAGTGGAAAACTGGGTTTCCGCAGCATGGGAGGAAACTCCGGCCGAACTGATTGTGCGGGCCTTCCGCAAGTGCAGCGCCTCGAATGCGCTAGACGGAAGTGAAGACAATGCGCTGTGGGAGGAAGCCAGTGACAAAGATGACAGCGATGTCAGCAATGTTGATGACCACGATGAGTGAGCATTTGGCCTGCTATGACGAGAGTCCTAGTCAATGCCTTTTTTCATTCGGCTTACATTCAAGATTTCTGACTATGAATTTTGAGGGTCAGCCTAGAATCGAAGCCAGTCTAGATTTGAGTAAATACCGTAAAGAAGTGCAAACAATGGCCACAAAGGCTTGCCATGTTCAAATTCCCTTTCCGCAGCACTTTCCATTGATGGGATTTCTTTCACAGAGGAGCTGCAGTTCATACTGCAGTAGATGCATGAAAAAAGGAAAGGATGCAAAGTGATAAATGGCACCTCCAGGTATATCCTAGACACTTCTCATCTCATTCCAGTATTTCTTTAGAGTTCGATTCATGGTCCAATGAAGAGGAAAAATATACACACCTTGCAGTTTTTTTTTCTTCCGCTAACTAGATGCCCAGCCAATTACTCATGAAGATCATAGCTACAAAATGACACCATCAGCACAAAATTAGATTATAATGGTACAATTTTGGTCCTCTCACAGGTGCCAAGGTATCACGACTGCATGCGCTGTGCGAATATAAAAGCGCAAGCACTATCTGTGTTTCAGAGCCTTTTCAAACATCCCTTCGATTCCCATCAACAAAGTGGTATGCCAGGAAGCAGACCCGAGCATTTTTCAGAGGCCATAAAGCTGCTGAAAACTGTTTTGCACCATAACAATTTTAAAGGGGCACGATTCAGGTTAAAGGGATTTCTCATGCATTCATTACACTGGTGCAAAAACAATTACTAAAATCTGAGAGTATACAGAAGAATGTTAAATAAAAAATATCAGATGAAAGTACATTTCACTCAATTATTGTAGAGATTGGCAATATGCTGTGCCTTGCATGTGCACAGCAGATGCTTTCATGCAACTGTTGCCTTGGCAGGGAAGCCCACAACTGTGCATTTTGACGATGTCGGTGTTCCGCATGCATGCTGCAGAGGGTACACAACAAATGGAGCTCCCCGACATTTCCTTGTAATCCTTTCTATGTCAATGGGATTCGAAAGCTACCACTGGTTCCCATGACAAGGCTCACCTGATCTGTCGTAGCAGTGACGTGGACAGGGTCATGTAGCCGCCATAGTCGAGAAATTTGATGTCGCATTCCTCGTTCTCGTCCGAGGGAGCCACCACAAGGGCACGGAACCAGCCACCACACACTTGGGCCGCACAGATTATGCCCGCTGCACAACCAAGAGAGCAAAGGAATACTGAAAACTGCCACTTACTTGTAAAAGACAGTTATCCACATGGCATTAGAAATGGTGGATGACAGCTCCACTGCAACAATGTTCAGTGTTGCCTTGTTTGGTTAATGCTTGCACAGAACAGCAACATACAAACATTCCAATGCTTGAAAAGTACAGGCATAAAGGATGAGTAACTGGGAGGGAGGGCACGAATGAAATGGAAATATGTTACTACAGTCGGATATACAGCTGAACCTAAATATAGCAAAGTCATGCTTGCAGCCAAAAAAAATTCGTGAAATTGCGAATTTCGGTACGTCATGATTCAAATGTTGCAGCAGTCCAAAATAAAGTTACACCCCTGGTTGGTTGGCAGGTTGCAAATACAGTAGAATCTCACGATGCAATTAAGACTAATCAGAATTTTGTGATGATACAAAATTGAAAAACATACCGGCCAGTGTGTGCTACATACAATAAGTTATGATTTGGAATGATGCTAACAATTTCTCTACTCGCGGTGGACGATACGAACACGTGAACCACCGATGGGGCAGACTTGGAAATTAAAAAAAAAAAGTGTTACATCGCGAATTTCATTAAACTGAGGTTCGTTATATCGAGGTTGACTAATTCAAAAACACCATGGCAAATGCCTTTCAACCAATGGCACCGAATGTGCAATTTTCCAATGCACCATAAGATCATACTGCACTGAACAGCCACTTGGTAAGCAGAATGGCAGAGCACCAGAATACTAGGAATGCTGGTACGTTTTTATTATTTCAGCCAACAGAAAAACCATGCAAGTAGTGGAGATACCCTAAGAAATACAAAGAAACAGGATACCCTATTTTTGTGAAGGAGGAGCACCTGAGAATGCCACATTCACTGCCTACCTTCCTTGGCCAGCCACACATCTGCAATGACTTACCGACCTACATATTGTACTGTCCAAGCTTAGAGCTGTCTACAGCCGTGTCAAACAAAAAAAATAATGACATTCAGCAGCATGCGCTATGCAGCTGTTTGTGATGCACTGCCTTTGAAAACGCCATTTGGAATCAACAAGACTGGCATAATTCAGTGCAACAGCAAGAAAGACCACAGCAGTGCCACAACAATGCATGACAGGCGTATGCAGTGCTTGACAGATTATTCACTGCAGCCAGCAGTGAAGTAGTGTGCACACCTTCAACTGGATGCGGCAGGGGCGGTGTGTCGAGGCCCTGGCCATAGCAGGCCAGCATGAACTGGTCTAGCCGTGCCAGCGATGGATATGTGGGGTGTGTGGGCTGCTGGAGGAAGAAGTGGCCCGCTGTCACCAGGCTCGTCAGCACCACGTCACACGTGACGCCATCTGGCAGACGCAGCTGGGTTGGAAAGAGAAAGCAGACACAAAATTAGCCAAGAAGCCACACAAAGTGGAGAGATGCTAGATCCATTTAAAAGGTTCATGACATGGTCTACGCAGAAATCGTGCTTTTGCGTTTCAGCTACTAGCCACAATGTTATGCATACTTAAAAAAGAAGTAGGGCTATATGCATGCATTTGAGCTAGAAATTGTCAGCTCTGAGCCCCTCCCGCTGGCAACAACAGCCATATTGAAGCAGCCTGAGTGATGCCATAAACTGACGATGCCATCGTCTGCAGCAAAACTGCCGCAAGTACAGTCAGTGCGGAGCAGAGCGCGCGCCTCTGCTGCCTTTGCCCCCTACAACTTACCCCTTCACCCCACTGCAACCCAAACCTGAACAATGAACTCAGTGACTGTTAGTCTGTGTTGTCATGAACTGCGTGCCAGTGTTGCTCCTGACTGCCACACGGTTCAGGAGAACTTTTAAAAATACAGTCACAAATTACTTGCTGCACCAAATGAGCTCATATTTCGTCCAGTTGTTCCAAGATATATAGCGAACAAAATACAATAACCAGCTTGAGGCTGAAAAATGGTGTCATGAGACCTTCAACCAACTGGGTAGCATGACGAGTTCTGCTCAGCCAGCCTAAAGCAGGAATGACAACCTGGCAGGTATATTAAGTATGCACAGTTCACTGAAAACAGACCTCTGCTGAAGAGGAAACAGTGCAAGCGTCAAGTGCCTGTGCTGATCCACCACACACTCTCTCACACTAATGCAATTTCACAACAGGCAAGCTGACTAGCCAAGGCTTCCAAGTCAATGTGTGCAGACCTCTGTGAAGGCATACCTGGAGAGTTTCTGGTAAGGTGATGGTGCCTGGGTAGTGCAAAGGCTCCGCATTCACCTGGGCCAATGTCAGGTTGGGGAATGCGTGTAGCGGGAACTTTTTCCGTATTAGCTCCAACGCTGTCCGAATCTCCTCTGGTGTCCCTGCATAGGCATCAAATGCACTGCTGGTCAATCACTGTGCATCTATCCAAGCCGCTCAAAACCAGCACTGAATTACAAAAAAAATTAAATGCTTACGAAGAATGCAGCCCACTGCATGTAGAAAGAGATGCACCAGAACATTCAAGACCTAAGCGAGTGCAGTAATATTAAATGCATGTCTGCTCCACACTGCGCATAGTACCACACCATGCAAGCAGCATTTGATGCCTAATGCGCCAATACTGCAATCACAAAATGCAGCCTAACCAAAGATTGCCCACACTCTCATGCAGCAGTGATGGCAATGTAAGCAGTTATACAATGAACCAAAAAGTCTGTTGTTCACTGAGAACTTGGGCCAGAGAAAGAGAGCAACTAAATGGCCACAATTCATGGTTGACGGGATAAGAATGCCGGTGGTGGTCAACCATGCCTGATGTAAACATGGCTCAAAATTTCCAGGTAATGCACGCAGTCATTGCACACAATCTAGAACACTGCAAATTCATCTGTGAGTGACTGATCTAGCACAACAAAATTCACTCCTTTGACATACAGAAAAATGAAACGCTCAACCAGAACGAAAACATCATGGGAATGTACATTACTGGTTGCACTTAATAACTGAAGATAACCTAATTTTCACAATTTTCAATCGTATAAAAAGCCGTTGCAGTGCACACTACCAAGAAACCGCAACTCTACTGCAACAGTTCATATTAAAACAAACCAAGGAACACGGAAGTGCAGAACGGAAAGAGAGCAGCAAAAACATTCACACACAAATAAGGAGCTGGTTAAAGAGCCAACTTCAGCTGCACTAACAAAGGCAACTGCACCAGTGCCTGTAGCCATTCAGACAAATGACTGCAAGAAATCAGAACGGCTAGTCAACGCAGCAGCACAAAAGATGCTGCACCCTACGCTAGCAGTGGGTATGGGATATGCGCAGCTAATCAAGAAGTAGTTTTCCTTCTGCATCCTTTAGAAAATGCATTCCTTCATGTGCAGAGGGCAGTGCAAGATCAGTATTACTTTTACTGGTGATACTACGAGGACGTACAGGAGTTGTAGGTAGGTGGCAGGCAACAGGCAGGGAGAAGCGTATAAAGGCAAATCACACATGAAGTCACACAAGAAATGAGGAGTGAGGCTTGACAGGCTGTGCAGTGCTACACAGCAGAACAGGCAATTCAGTGTGATCAGTGAGCCAAACTCATTATGATGTCTTGCTGAACAAACCTTCTCCTTCAATTCAATACACTACTATGGGATGAGGGAAAGCGCGCTGTGATGGTATGAGTTCGATGACTGTGCACACGCACCTTCGATGGAGCAAATCTTGAGCTTGGATGTGAAAGGATGCTGGTGGACGTATATGCGCGTGTTGGAGCGTGACTTGATGGCAGTCACATTGCGGCCTCCCTGGCCAATGAAGCGGCCACACAGCTCACGTGGCAGCTCAAACTCGTACGTGCGTGGCAGCTCTTCCTCAGGAGAAAGGTTCCCCGCACCGCCGGCCGCCTCGCTGCCACCGTGGATGTCACTGCCACCCTTGCCACTGTCGCTCGAGCCCTGCACCCCAGGAGCGAGACTCCAGCTCAAGAGAAGCTCACAGCAAGTGTTCAGGAGGTGGAAAAAAAAAAATCAAGAAGAAGGCTTTGATAGTACTTAAGATGATGTGTGGGGGGTAAAAAAAAAAAGTCACAAATTCGCTGCAGATGTGCTCGAGCATTTTGGCCACTCAGAACCCTGTAAACATGGCTAAGAAACAATAGGTGATTGGCCATAGACGTAAGAACCCCCCCCCCCCCCCCCCCACCCCACTCCCAAAAAATTCAGAGCGCCTTAAAATTAAAACCGCAGTTTATTCACCTGAGCAATATATCCTGCTGTTAGAAATAAAGTTCATTTACCTATTACCTAAATTTGGTTCAGTCCCTGCCATCCTTTCGTTTTATTTTTTGGGAGGTGGGGTGGGGGGTAAATTAAAGCCAATACACAGCGGGAAGGCACTAATTACAACTAAGCCATCAGTCGTCCATCACTGAAAAAATGCGACAGTTGCCACGGGAATGCACAGGGTCATTTTTTTCTCAGCTACAAGCATGGCAAGGTTGGCCTTAAGTGCACTTCTAGCTATGCAAAAGAATAAGTAGCACATACAAATAATTTACATCGCTCCAAAATATGTGCACTTGAGGGTTTTACACATGGCGGAAATTGTTCAAGCAACGATCAGTCGTTTTAAAAATTACGTTACGAGGGCCGAAACGTCACTTTTAAAACGATTGGTCGGTGCTTGAAAAATTTCCGCCATGAACAAACCCGACCAGACTGGTTTGTCAAACCCTGGATTTCAGTGTTTTACACTAGAATGCAAACTCGAAACCCTGGTTATTTGGTCAAAGCATTTAGTTGCTCAGCACAGGCAAAGCATTAAGACAACACTAGCTATTTCTAGCCAAAAGAAAAGGTTTTTCCAATGATGAGCATACACGAAATTTACTATAAAGCATGGCAACGGACTTTCAAATAAGTAGTCAAGGGGTTGCTCTATCACGTGTTTTTTGTAGATGCACATGACACTTAAAACAGACAATTTCTGGTGACAAAACCTGTCCACACGAATACGCTGCAGAACATGTCCAGGACTCGATAAAAAAGCACCAGTTGCGACATGAAGGGTCCTAAATTTGTCCGCAGGGCAGAAACCACTGCTAGCTTTGCACACTTTCAAAAAAATGCTAGTGCACTTCATATAAAAAATGGAGCACTGCATCTGAAAAGGATATGTCTCCTCCGATTCTGCATTTTTGTGCACGCAACAACCAGGAAGAGGAATGTGGACTACAGAGCTTCAGCAACGCATTCGAGAAACTGGAAGCACCACATTACAGGCTTTCTGTCTTGTACACCAATCATCCTACCCTTGCTGCGCAAGCAGCTTTCCACTTTTCCCCCACCGACTTTCATGCAACCAAACTGTCTGCATTCTCAAAACATGCTATAGACTGTTCTAAATGACACCCAGCAAAGCTCAAAGGAGCATGCAAGCGCACAGCCCCCAGCTACCAGTGCGCAATCCAATACTGACGAGGTGCACAACGAAACATTTGTAACCTGTGCGAAAGGAATGAAACAAAAAGTAAATGCTCCAAGGCACCTAAAATGCCTTAAAAGGATGCTAAAGGTAACTAAAACTAACCATATTCTATGCATTCACAAACCAAATCATCTTACTAGTTCTGCACACACAAGAAAACTTTTCCATATATACAAAATATTTGAAGGATATGCAGTGCTGACCTTGCAGCTGCAAATATTAGCTGCATTATTAGCAGGCACTGTTTCATAAGGCCTTTCTATTAATGCAGCAGGGGCAACAAAGCAATACGCCCAATATAATCTCCAGGTCAATGCACTTGCAAGAAGGAAAGGAACAGAATGAAAATCGTCTACATTAGAAAAGAAAAAGCCATATATTCCTGTTCAACAATTTCGTGTGTTTGCAAACTTGCTCCCATCTCGCGTTATTCGCCCCAAGGCACAACACAGTGAAAGCAACTTGGACACAAAGCAAGATTCATGATCCCACAGCACTTTCATTACAAATTCAAACTTTTCACACCATACACACAGCCAATGTCATCCAAGTATACAAGGTACTCATTATACGCTAGTCAAACAGCTCGCCAGCATAACACACAAGGATTTTTCAACAATAGCGAATCGTATTTTCTGCCCCTTCATTTTCAGGTGAATGGGCAAGAAAGTGTTGCCAAGCTTCGTTAACTCACTTCTCAAGATGCTGCTGTGAAAACGTGTTTCCCTTAGACAGTGCTCGACGATGCAGAAAACTGGAGGCATCAAAATAGCTACCACGGGCCTATTCTAGAAAGGCGCTGGTCATGTGACCTAGGTTGTTCGATCACACATGCATTTAAAACTTGCAAATCTTCAGGATCAGGCTTCATTTTGGGTCAAGTGCATATAGCAGCTGTCTGAAGTGAGCACTCCTTGGCGCGACTGCATGACTGAATCATCCATTATTGCCTCGTGCTTCACAAGACCTGCAGTGCATTTGAAGGAGCGACTCCCCAACAAACACTCTCTTCTTTAGTTTTCATGAAAGCTGTGAATGCTAATGGTATGCATATCAGCAGAATGGGGGAATACATGGCAGTTAAACGTTACTTCACTGCAACTGAAATAGTTTTTTAAAACTTGCCTTTTTAATTGGCATAAACAATGCTCCTAGCTAGCTCAAGAGGCCTGAAATAGCTCCAAATGTTGCTCATAAAAAAAATCCCCAATTCTGCCCAGCATTAGTGAACAGGTTCCTGTGAACGCATCAACACCGAGTATATATACCAAGAAATGGTGTGCTTTAACTATACAAAAAAAAAGACAAACCAAAGAGAGGCAGTGTGTCACACAAAAAATTGTGCTGTTGATGCCAGTGGGTAGAATGATGAGGGCTTTCGTTTTTTAGAATGTGGGATTTACAGAACAGGAGCACTGACACAGAAACACATTCAATTTTTTTTTTTTTCAATCAAGATCAAAACGTGAGGTAAAGGAAAAATAGATAAAACACAGCCATATTTAAACTGGGTGAATGCAAACTTAGTGAGCGCCAGGTCACTGTCCCCAGGACTGGATAACAGTGACTCACAGTGGCAAGAAGCAAAATCAACTGTTGTTCAAGTGATTAATGAAGGAGCTTTGATGCACTTTAGAAAAAACATGTACATGGCAGCACCCCTTATTACAAGGTTGTGCTCAAGGATAAAGCTAAATAAGCACCAGCAGGAAGCTTCAATGCATGTCCTCCAACGTTACATGTGCAACCATATGGTGGCTAAGGTTACTACAACCGTTTGGAAACAGATCTTTTAAGATTTCACACACTTTCCAAGCTGCTTATCCTTGCTGTCAGGACCTTCAGAAAGAACAGCTTCAGTTCTGGAACCCCCCACACAAATGGAATGGAAACAAGACTTTTCAGCAGGCACTGAGGTATCAGAAATTTTTGTTGCATTTAAAATAGCAGTTGAATGAAGTAGCACTGAGGCAAGATTTTCAATATTTGCTATCACAAATATTTCAAAACCTAGTTGCATATTATGATCTTGTCATGTCAATGCGCACATTTATGGCATTTGTATACATTCTTGTCATGTCAATGCGCACATTTATGGCACTTGTAATACATGCATTTGAACAGTGCCTTTGTTCTGCATACCGTATTATCAAGACACTAAACATGTGCTAAAGTATATTTAAACTCTTCAATTAGCAACATACGATTATTTATAAAAAACTAGTACTACCACAGTTGAGTGCCAACATCTTCCTAACCTTGTCAGGCTCTCTTACAGCTTTGCAAGGAGTCCATCAGCACTGTAGAAGTTGAAAAAGCTGAACTGAACTGAATGCTTTATCAGTTGTATCGTGGAGGCAAAATAATGTGTATATTACACATGCGAAGGCATAAAAAGGGGCCAAAAGAGACATCACAAATTCAAATGCAGCAAGACATGCACCTACTGAATTTTTGATATTAGCAAGGGATAAATGTGCAAAACGCACAATGAAAATTTCCTCTCCATCAATCATACCATGGCAGCACAGCATATCATTCATCAATGACACCTGGCAAAGAAGATTGTAAGAAAACTGCATGTCCTTTTTTTATGACTTGAAAACAGTAGTTAAATTATATGCTACTTAAGCAGCATCTGCATTTAAAAACTCAGCATTGAAGCTGTCAGTGATGACTGAAGAAAAGACGGACTTGGCGAAGCAGAATAACACTGAGCTCTGTCAAGAAGTGAAACACTGCTCAACCCATTCACTTCTACGGTACGTCCGGAAGGGCATAGCAAGACTTGGGTTCCTGGAAACAATTTGTAGCAGTTCGCGCCGAAACAGTCTCAAGCATCGAATTTTTATTTTGTTTGGCTGTCAAGAGAACTGCAAACCTAAAGCAAGTAAAATTTCTCTTTTTCGTGAAAAATCTTGAAGTAGTCAGATGTGTGAAATTTGAAGTGGCATTTGTCGCACTCCCGACAGCTTTCGCTCTTCTTTCCCAGGCTTTATATACTGAACGTTTGTTCAGTGCTGGTCCAGCCATTTCAAGTTCTGGAGCAATTTTTGGAGCAGAAAAATATTCATTTTGGAGCACCTTTGTATCAGTACAATAATTGTAAAGCAACCCAGGAGCATCACGAACGGAATAAAGGAGTTACCCAGAAGAGCTTTTTACCAACAAGATCAGGCTCAGCCATGTGTAGCTAGCAAGAAAAAAAAAACAGAAGAAAGGTGTTCACAAAAAACAAGAGACAAAACATTTTATTAATGCTGGCGCTGCCCTGTGCGCAAGTTCAGCCAAGCGTGTCAATGCTTCTTGGAATTTTTTACGAATTCATCAAGCTCGCAAAGTGAATCAGCAATGTTGAAATTCCCCTGTTCCAACTAAGCTTGACCTCATTCGACCTGCTCCGAAATTCTGTTCTTCAACCCAGAAGATACTTCTTCAGACCTCTTCAGGGTTGACCAACATGAAGCGCGAACATGGAGGAAGGAAAACTCGGGAAAGGCTCTCGCTATCAGAGCTGCACGCCAAAAAAACGTGCCGGAAGTCACGCGCTGTCGCAAGGACTACTGCGAGTCTTTGGCCGATGGCGAACACTAGGCTCAGTGCTGCAATGCCTGCTGCACATGCGCAAGCATGCAGAGACGGTGGCCAGATAGGGGGAGATGCCTTCAAAAAATGTGACTTAACCGCCTCTCATGAGTTCTTTCCTTCCTCCATGTATGCGAATGAACTGGCTGCTAAATTCTACCACGAGCCAGCCCACCAGCGACCTGGGTTGCCAACTGCGGAAATGTTTTAGTAGGTTGCCAACTAAACGGTTACAAAGAATAGTCGTTTTCCCACCCCCGCAACTAAACGGTTACAAAGAATAGTCGTTTTCCCACCCCCGCATCTTCTTTTTGGCGCAGCTAAGGCGCAATATTAAACAATTTGCCAATTTCGGAGCAGACTGGCGCAGCAAAATGTAAATGTATCAGAATGGCACAAATGGTGCAGCTGGAGCACCACTGCTTGTTTTAATGCATTCTGCTACAGAATGGTTTCATTGACAAGCCTCTAGATGCAGATGGGGCGGAGCTACAGCTGGTTTCTGGTACTCTTGTATCAGGGCAAGATAGCCGCGTCAATGACCTTTGATGATGTTGTCAGTATAGCATATCCTTCCTCAGTCGCATTTTGGTAGAATATGTAGCTGTTATAAACAGTGAAATACATCACATTTATGAATATATCCCTGCAAGCTTTTTGATTTTTCAAGCCAGGACAGAAGCCATGTGTGAAATGCCAGGCTCGGAGTAAGTCCTAACCCTCACCTTGAGGATAAAGTCATACTCACTCTTTTAATATCATTTAAAATTTAGGCTATTTTCATACTGTATACCCCTCACTTCAATAAAGCAGCGCGTGAATTTCTGAGCCCTGGAAACTTCAGTCTTTTCACGATACCATGGTAGGGCTCTAAAGAAACAGTCAGAAAAGAATTTTTTTTCCTGCAACACATTTTCAAAACTAGTGAGCAACTAGTGTCAGATGGATGGAAACTGTCCAAAAATTAGCAGCCAAGTATGTGGAAGCCTTTCTTTATGCGTATTTAAAGAGAATATTTTAAAGCAAGAATGGCAAATTGCAGTCTCTGGAAGCAAATGGATTAACAGATGGGCCTGGAGCCGTTGCAAGCGCATGAGATGCTGCACATGTACAACTCCTGCTTTCCAGCAGCTGTCCAAGAAAAATATAAACAGCCAAGTAGCATGATGGGTAGCTGTGTGCTAGACACTTGACGTACTAATATAGTAATATTATTACGACACCTGATTTGCTTGCCAATTTACCGCATGCCTCATGCCCTAGTACTGCACTAAAATATGTCCCACCTAACCTCACAATCGTCATCCCTCAACATGTCGCTCAGATCAACACATCAATTAATATCACATGCACTGCTCTTGGAATTCATGACGGCTGCATATATTCAATTAAAAAGTGCACAGACCAACTCGGTGACCTGCCACAGCTGCACTGCAGGCACTAACAATGAAGCATGCCAACTGATTACAAAACTCTGCGGTTCAGCTTTAGCCAGGACTACTATATGGAAATTGCCTGTAAGCAGCTGATCTGTGTCCACAGTGTGCATTACGCCGAAAATGCAATTTTTAATACTGAAATTTAATTTGGCTGTGACAGCAAATCAAATAACACAGTCATGTTGCATGGCATGGCACTGTTTGAGCACCTGCCCAACCCTCAATTTCCACCTGTTTAATGAACACTGCCAGATGTAAATAACTGCAGAACTGAAGAAGAGATGGCAAGGACACACATGTGCAATGCAGTCCAATGTGACAAGGAAAGGTTTTCTTGTGTGGAGAGGTCTAATCTGTGCATGATACAATGCCACTGGAAGACTGTTTCTGCAGCTAGAATACAATCTTCCAGTACTGCACCAAAGTTCCCAAAGCAACACAGTTTTTCATTGCTAAATGAAGCTATTCAAGACAAGAGTACACCATTTGGCATGTCACATGTAAATGCTATAGACACAAATGGGAACTGGTAGTCTGTGTGGTAAGTGAAGTGTTTGTGCTGGAGTGTCAAAGCAGACCATATTTCGATAGTCCAGCACTAAATGAACATCCAGGCAAATCCACTTTTTGTTGAGGCATGTCATAAGCAAGTCATATCATGATCCAACTGTTAGAGATGTGAGCACATGCCTACAACAGCAGCTGTTTGTTCAATACAAATTCCAACTCTCATGAGAAAACAGTTGGTGCTGCCTAAACTAGACGCGGAACCACTTTTCCACGAGGTCAGCAATAAAGTTAACCTAGCAGCAATGGGCATTTCTTACAAGGGACCATAAAATAAATTCTGGTTAACTAATTAGTTTAAAGAAGTTGAGAAGAATGCCAGAACAATGGCAACTAAGAGCACATTGACTAGTGCAGAATCAAGATGCATAATTATACCAGATTCAGATAGCTAACCCTCAAATACAGAAAAATAAGGCCAGCTTCGGGCGAAGGTGAAGCCAGCCTTTTCCCCATTAGTGCAAAGTGGCTGATACCACTGCACATAAAATTTTTCACCCAATCTATTTCAATTTCTCACCATTTCACAGACCCCAAGTTTTTCAAACTTCCCAGCACAGCATTTCCTAGGTGCCGCCATTGACCATTGTATGAAAATATCAACAAAGTCCACTCAACAACCGAAACAGGGTGTCAGCACTTTTATACATTTTAATGGAAGAAACTCGGTTGCCATTTCCAAATGTCTCCAAACATACCTCTTAGTGAATGTGCATACCTACTCAGGATACAAGTGTAATTTGTATGGAACGCTGTTCGCACGGTAAATTTCTTGCGAGTTACAAACCATCGGCAAAAAAGTATTGTTTCAAAAAGTTGTTTACATTGTTTAATTTGCTCAAATGCTATTCAATTTCCTTTAAAAAGCAGCTCCATAGAACCTGGCTGTTTTTCTACCTGCACTATCACTTCACAAATGCCTGGCAAGGACTGCTTTGAATAATGAAAGAACGCTGGCAATATGACACAAGAAAAGGTAGAGAAAAAAAAAACTAATGCACCATCCTGAACCTAATCCAAGTCACTAATGGGTGGCATGCACACACACACAAGCTGCATGTTCAGCTGCTACCTTTAACATATCCTTTTTCTCGCACTTTACAGCCATCATAAAATCCCACCACCAGAACACACAAATGAAACAAAGCGCAAACAGGCAACTGCACCGCCATAAACTGCCCAAAACCTTGACGAGAGCCTCGAAAGCCAGAATTCCTTACAGCTGTGCACACAGCAGGCCGACAACAACAACCAACAGCACCAGCTGTTTCCAGGCGTCACCTTGCCTGCCTCGCAAATGGAGTGGATTAAAAAAACAGAAAAGCATATGCTTCTACTCGACAGCAGATGGGGAGACGATAGAGAAACAGCAAAAGTTGTCAAACACAAGGCAGGAAAAGAAGAGTCCCTTGTCCACACCTCACAAGTCTACACACTCGCAACCCCCAAATGCATGCGAACAACACTAAAGGTTCCCGCCATCCTTACGTGAAAAGGAACACACACTGCATGCTCACCAGGAGGACGCAACGAAACGAGGCCAGAGACGACGAAAGCAAGTCCACTACCTCACATGACTCCTCCATCTCCTTGAGGAGCATGTCCTCGATAGCTGACAGCCGGCGGTCGCTCATCGCAAATCCGAGGCACCGGTCTGGACACACCACCTCCACACACCCGCTGCTGCCCATCGCAATTATGCTGTCCATACGTGACCAGGATTTCTGCCACACACATACACGCCTACCGAAGGAGCTCACAACTAGCAGTGTATCAACCACTAGGATTACACAGTTCAATGCAATGGGCTGCCACCAGCTCTGCAGGGAAGCCACCAAATGCTGGCGGATGACAGGAGGCGGAGGCTGGGGCTGAAATCTGCCCAGCTGCAAGCCTCCGACGTGGCAGGCTTCCGAAGGAGACCTCCCTCCCTCTTACCCCCTCTGTTGCGAGTGAAAAAGGTGAGGCAGAGAGAGCAGGGAAAGGAGCATTGCGGGCGAGCAGCTGTCTACACAAAACAGGTGTTCCCACAGCCAGCGTAGGCCATACAAATGGCAGGCTGCGGCCGCTGCAGCAGCAAGCGACCACAGTGTGCACCTCCAAGGCTCTCTCCTCAGCACTTTGAGAGCATTCACTGCCGGTCACACGCACATGCGCGCGACATTTGCCCAGCTGTGCAAGATATGACAACGGGGATCAGGTGTATTTTCCTATCAACATAGGGGCCTAAAGGAATGAGATACGTCACAAACTGCTGTCAACAACAAACTCCCAGTTCAGGCCTGTAATGTCCTGCATGGTTTTTTGCATGCAAAACAATGCAAAATCTTTGAAACATTATGCAACTTGCGTTTGCCAACACATTTCTCAAAGCAAAGTCATGCTGTCAGCTGCCCAAGAAGTAGACGTCATCCTGTCAGACCACTAAAGTTTACCTCTCTTGACAAAAACAAACCAACATTTCAACTTCAATACCTGACTGCTACATCAGCACGTGATTAACTTGTTTTGAATTCCACTATTTATTTATTGGACACATCTTATTTGTGTGTGCTGTTAGTTTTAAGTGCAGAAAAACCAGAAATTTCATGTGCTAATTATGTGTTAAAAGATCTTGACAGATCCCTATCAGTTTCAACAGTTCTGCACTTTAGGGGCCTCTAAGGACGAAAACCTTGGTCAGAATTTTTTCCCCTCATTTTTACTGTCAGTTCATTCCAGGACTAATGCTACATAATGTAGAGCCTTGAGAGGTAGATAAAATACAAAATGGCCCCAGGAGAAAAAAAACAAACAAGGTAGACTACCAATGTTCAAATTTCCTTGGCATAACTGCAACTTTAAACTTCCCACAGAGATTGAACATGCATATGGATTTCTGTGACAGCAGTGAACTTTTTGTGCACTTCACAAGCTACTAGGACCTAAATTTTACCACTTAAAATTATTAAGTTATCCACCACACTCCATCAGGAGTTATAGGAAAAATCCTGCATTACCACCTACTGCTAATTAACATGCCCTACACTTGAAGCCACCTCACTACTACTCCAAACAGTGCTCTGATGTTCACATGTACATGTCACACACAAGATAACAGTACTATTGCTGCAAGCATAACAACATTATTTTCATTCTGCTAACACTCCTTTGCACACCATAAGATAAGACCCAAAAAGTCCCATTTTCCCACAGCTTTTATTCCAAGCTGGAAGAAAATCTTAAAAGCCTGCACATATGCACACACCTGCAGCAGCTGGAAAGCGTGTGCTAGCCGATGTACTCAACACAGATTAACTTCCATAAAAAAAAAAATGTATATGTACACACGCACACACACAAAAAGGGATTTACACACACAAAAGAAAGCACTGGTTCTCTCTGCATTGCAACACGTGTGGCAAATAACAGGCCAGGAGGACGAACACAGAGCACACGCTACACAGCTGGCCCAAACTGCAGCTCAGGCAATGCTGGCAGCAATGATGTACGAGCCCTCATCTCAACCCTCGCCACCTGTGCACATTCGACAGCAATAAAGGTGAAGAGTGCAGCGGCATTTAATTATGCAATGCCAACGGAAGCAGAATGCAGCGAACAAGCAGACAGATTGCTTCAAAATACAGGCATGACATTCAATACCCTTAACACACCAGAGTCTTTACAACATTCATGGAAAATACTGACCACTGACAGCTTACAAACAAGCGTGAATTAATTTTTTTTCTCCAAGTGTCGGAACTCAGGATCTGGCAATGGCCCTAAATGCCAATCAATGCAAGGGCTACATGTGAACGTTTTCTGCATTGTCAGCGCTGTATTTACAGGGAACGGAACCAGAGGTATCTTCAGAAAAAGATAAGTTCCGCGTCCGGATTCTCGCTGCTGGTAACAGCCAAGACCGGCAACTCTCCTCCTGGAGGGAACCTTTTGGGAAGGCAACCCGCGGGTCACCCTTGCAAGCGTGAATATGAGTATAGTCGAGGTCTTCCCTAGTCAAGCAACAGCTGATCGCATGCAATTAGAAAATCGCAAGTGTGAATGGGCCTTTACTATGTCATCCAGTTTGCATCCTCTTGGCTTTAAAAATAGAAGTATGGTTCATAATTCCCCACACTGCCTTGTGTATAGAACAGCACCCTTTTGACTGCAATCTTGAACAGAAAGAAAAATAAAAAAATCAGCTTACAGGTTAATTTACGTCACACATGGATTATCGTACTGCAGTGGCACTGTCACCCCAGCCACACTTTAGATGGCAGTGGAGTGGACCAGGAAAGTGGTATTGCCAAAGGTCAGCACCAACAAGCTTCGAATAAAATTTTCACTACCTTTCAGAGCCCTTATGGCCCCAATATTTTGCAGAGACAAACACAACATCCTGATTTATGCAGTGGGTAGGTTTGAAATGCCCTAACCTGGTCAAGGGACCTCTAAGCCCTACAACGTTCCTGTGGTACCAAACAGCAACAATACTTTTCGACATATAATCCAAGTGCAAAGCTTTGTGTGCAATTAACATTCCCTCAAGGTTAATGTCCCTACTAAATTACTTGCTCTTGTTTGGCCAAACACATTGACGACAGCCTGACAAAATGACAACTGACAAGTAAAGATGCTGGACAACCCTCCCCCATCCTTCTCCATGATTTGAAAATGCACCACGCGCACAGCCATCACGGTCCTAGGTTAGCGGTCCGAGTAGCGCATAACGCTAACAGGTGATGCGCAAAACTGGGATCTCTCGCCTTGCTTGCCACCCTTCTATCCTGTCATGACGCAATATAGCGGCCCGCGTCGAAAGGGATAAGGGGGGGGGGGGGGGGGGGGGGGGGGGTCAGCGTTCGCACAGCGGCCTTGACAAACGTGCGCACGAAAGACAACGCTAGTAAGCCGCCTTATAAGCATTTTCATCTTATGAGGTGCAGTTAGACACGATCGTTCTTCACATTTCGTCCCGACCGTGCGAGCAGTCGGCATCTAATTCGCGGCTGCTAGTGGAACGCCACAGCCACTGAACCACCATAGCGCGGCAGCGTCCCGAACGCCGACCCATAGTCGCCATGTTGTAGCCACGTGTATTGCACTTTTTTTTTCAACAGTGGGGCCGTTATTTCTCTGAACGTTTCCACACTGAATGTAGAAAGCACTCACCTCGCTGTGCGCGTCGGAGAACGACAGCGCCTGTGCCTGGCTCCTGTCCTCCGACACAGACTCGTCGTTTTGTAGAACGTCGGCGCGGGACGACGCGCCGTCGTGCTCCGTAGACGTCGGCGGCTGCGAGGCCTCCGCAGAGGACGCCGTCGTGGAAGCTGCGCTGCTGGCGACGGGCTCCTCCACCGCCTCGGGCTCTTTTGCGGGCGTCGACTGCTGCTCGGCCAGCGACAGCGCGGCCACGTCCTGGGCGAGCGAAGGAGACGCCGACTCGGACGCGCTCTCGCGTCGCGCCGGCGACACCGTCGAGCTGGGCGGCGACGACGACTGACCGAGCAGCGAGTCCACCGACCCGCTGGGACTAGTAGCCCCGCACACTGCGTCCCCACCAACCACGGGCGGCGGCGACCCATCGTCCGACGCTGCCGGACGCTGGTCGCCGCCGGACGCGCTCTGCTCCGGGATCTCCACGGTGAGCACCGCGCACGGGGGTGAGCTTTTCTCGCGCACTGCCGTCGTCACGGGCGCCGTCGCGGCGGCGATGACCACGTCGGCACTGTCCTGCTGCTGCTGCTGCCTCTGGCGCGCCACCGGCTGTTGTGGAGCGGGGGGACTGCACTCGGATACCCTGGCGCTGCTGCTGCTGCTGCTGCTGTTCGCGCACGGTGCCTTGAGGGCGCCACTCTTCGTCGCGGAGGAACACCTGGAGCCCTTGGCGGGGCCCTTGAGCTTCACGTCGCCCATCTTGCCGGCGTCCCGAAGCCGCATGTCGGGCGACTCGACGGCGGCCACCACCACCGCCAGCACGGGTTTGTCGCCGGCGCTCGTCGGCAGGTGGTCCGGTGAGCACTGCCGCTGGGGTTGCTCGTTGTCACCGCGGAGGCACGCTGTGGTTGCAGAGAGGGAGCGGCACTCAGAGTTTGCCCTCGAGCGACGCCTCTTGAGCAGCAAGAAGGAGAGCAGAAGAGCGAGTGCCGCGGCTGCCGGAAGCGTGACAGCCGCCCTCGGCCCCAGACCGGCCATGGACTGGCCTCGCGGGCCCGCTCCAAAGGTCGCCTGTCAGTGGCCGCGGCCTGGGTTGAGGGGACGACGCAAGCACCGGTCAGCACACCACTGGCAGCGCATGGCCGGACAGAGGCTTTTTTCCCCCGGCCAGGAACTTAGGAAAGCGGCCCCAGAGAGAGAGAGAAAGCAGCTGGCGAATAGAGTGGGCGCAGGCTAGAGAGAAGCGAAGTTTCGCAGGGACGCACCGAAAGCGCTGCGCTAGGCACGGCAGGCAAAATTCCAAGCAGCCACACGTTCTCAGCACCAACTGAGGCCGCAAACGCTGATGCACAAGAGGAAAAACAAAACTAAATTTGCCCATGGACTAATCGGTGTGATGGAAACGCACACACATTGCTCTTTCCCTTTCTCTGTGCGCATGCCCCTCTTGGGGACTACTTTTTACGGGCGTTAGATAACTCTTCCGCATCACGCTGTTCTTTGAAGCGAGGTAGTACAGCAAGTTGCAGACCTCCTTCAGCTCTGCACTACTTCTGCCAAAGGCTGTATGCATACAAGACACACAGACACCTATATGTTTCACTACCGAAATCTTACGCAAGCATTTTACACCACGGCTACGCACCGCCATGGGGAATACTTCGCGCAAGCATGTTAGACACGATCCAATAAAAGACTGCAAATTTTTTGCAACGGTGCGTACAACCACTAATAACACGGAGTCGGCAAGGACAACTTCCGCGTCGGTTATTCTCATGAAATGCTTCTGTGCTAATAATTGGTTGGTTGGTTTTTGGGGGGATTGGTTTTTTTTTTTTTGGGGGGGGGGGAAGGAAATGGCGCAGTATCTGTCTCACATATCGGCGGACACCTGATCCGCGCCGTAAGGGAAGGCATAAAGGAGGGACTGAGAGAAGAAAGAGGTGCCGTATTGGAGGGCTCCGGAATAATTTCGACCACCTGGCGGTGCACGTTAAAGATCAAACGGCGCCGAAAGGGCAGCAGAAAGGAGCGAAGCGTCGATCGGCACCCGGAACTGCGCAACATTACGCCGAACAACCTGCAGCGGCCGCGCGCAACCTACGCGACGCCTCTCGCCCCCCGCAACTGCACGTGGGGATTTGGCCGTGAGGCGCAATTTCCTGGCGGTGACATACTGTCCGGAACAAGTGCCCGGTGTACACCACTCGCTGCTCTGTCCGTCGGTGTTTTCGCAAAGCCACGGACTGGAATGAGAAGCTGGGACGAAATGGCCGGGCAGCGCAGTCTAACCGAAACTCCGCGTGTTGCACAGCGACGAATCGGAAAGAACGCACATTCGAACGCAAATCAATGAACCATTTTCTTGACAACAAAAAGTCACCGTAAATACGAAGTTGCGGTGTCAGCTCGACGTCCGACCTGAACAGTGTTGCTCAACTGCTTGCTGCCTCCAACCGGCTGCCCTGAGGGGGGATTTCGCATCTTTGAGGACCAAAGAAGGTATGCAGTTGGCCAGACTAGCACTGCGACCATTGACAGTCTTCGTTTACGTACAGTCTGTGTCAAAAATATACAGCCCAAGGTGTTCGCTTCCAAGCCGTGCAGCGGGGCTCCTAAGTGCACATTTGAGAGTCCGAAGATTGGAAGGGTTGAGTTCCTCCCACCTTCGTTTATATTGGGGTCCCCGAGTATGCAAGATTAGCGCGCTGCAGGGCTCAGAAGGCAGACCCCTTGGGGTGTGTACTTCTGGTCAAAGAATGAACGTAGAAGCTTCACGTAGAGCTCTTCAGAGCGCAAATGATCTGCGATGAGTCTCGCGGACGGCGAGATTTTTTACGTTGCGGCCTTTGCGTTGCTTGCGTACGTAGTGTTGACAACATGGCGGCGCCCTGCCGACACTTTCACAGCGATATATAGCTTCGTCGCTACTCCCTCGACGCGATATTTGCTCGAAACTGTCTGTGTTCGCCTTCAATTTGTCCATTCTCGCCCTCGCATTAAGTTTCCAGTGACAAATAGCGTTTGTTTTTTCAGACAGAAGGGAGATTTTCCAGCTGTTAAGCCTGACAAAGTAGCGTTCGTCGTCGTCATAGCAATGCTCCGACGCAGTTCGACTGGCTGGGTTCTGACTCGTCTTGTATTAGAGTAGCTACAGCAAGTGTCTGTTAGTAGATGGCGCTAGGAACAACGCGCGGCGTGCGTCGCGTACGTGTTTCAAACGACATGCGCGTAGGCTACGTAGAGTTCTCCCGTTTGCGTAGCGTGAACTCTGCACGTACGTGAAACTAAAACTGCCGCATGATCCCCGAAGTGTCTTGGGGCGTGGAACAGATGGCCGACTGTCTACAGCTGTACCAGGCAGTACGCAGCTACTGAGCAGCGCCTGTGTTTGCAGGGCAGGAGGCTTCGGACATGCGTGGTTGTAAGGACACGTCGAGCCACCTGATATGTCTGGTCCCGTAACGTTATTCAAAGTGTGACACCGAGACGTCGCCAAGCTCCTCGCTTCCTTCCACCAACCCCTCCATTCTAAAGCCTGGCTAAACAAATGGTGGTTGAAGTGCCTAGCATCTTCCCTTTCTTTCACGCCCTCCTTTCTCCCCTCCCTTACGGCGCGGTTCAGGTGTCCGCCGAGATGAGAGACAGATACTGCGCCATCCCCCCCCCCCCCCCCCCACAAGACAAAAAAATTGGCTATGGTTTAGCTCTGGTTAACCCTATTTGAATTGCGAAAGCTTCGTTTTCTCGACACGTCATCTACGCAGCGTCTCATTCCGACGCTCTCGAGAACTAAAACCGGTCTCTTCCGCAGTTGAGGAGTCACTCCGGGACGTGGCACTTCTAGCCGCAACTTCGTTACGACGCTTCTCTAGTTTTGCGGCGCGTTTTTCTGGCGTCTCTTGAGCGCGTTGTCTCTTTCTCGCTTCGTTCTGACGTTGCGTCCCTTTTCCCCGCTTTCCATAACGACAATACACCGAGGCGAAGCGCATATATATACTATATATATATATATAATATATATATATAGATATATATATATATAGTATATATAGCACACACAGCACACGCGCGCGATGCGACACTCTCTCCCTCTACCCCAGCGGAGCACATAGCGGCGACGGCAGCTCAAGGTCGTTCGTGGGCCACGGCATACGGCTCCCTACATACTGCATACGGCGCGCGACGAGCCGAAATGGCTCGCTGGCTGGCGGTAGTAAAGCTTTCGCTTTAAAAAGTTTCAGTACTTCCATCGTGTAAGAATGTAGTCTTATTGTCTCAGTGTCTTACGTACACCAGCAATAGGGCTACGGTGTGCCAGCAGCGCCGTGGCCACACCCACGTCTACCCCTCGAAACATTAGTCCGATGGATGGATGGAAGGCAGGAGCGTCCCTTTTGAAACGGGGCAGCGGTAGTTGCCACCGTGCTCAGTTTTTCTTTCCTTTATTTTTGTTTAACTCTGCTGTAAGTTGGTAATAAAATTCGCCATTTTCTTTAAAATACGTCTTCCTACACTTTAAAACTTATGTCAATTCTCTGCTTTTGAGCCACCAATCCTCCAATCGCTTTTTGCTAATTTCTACCGCAGATTTATTTACATATATGACTATTGTCATCTCTAAACCCTAAGGCCTCAGTAAGTGACTGTCTGCATCGACATCGGGATGGATACCATAACATTTTCGAATAAGCTGTTCTATTGTTCCTAGAGATTTACCACACACACAGCACATGTGTCTTCGTTAAATTTCTTTTTGTAGCTGCGCGTTCTAAGACACCCTGACCTAGCTTCAAAGAGCAGGGCACTGCCTCTTGAGTTATCATAAAACGCTTCCCTCCTAATCTGCCTTTTCCAGCATCGATATAGTTCTACACTATGCATCTTTTCCATTCAACCTATCCAATTTTAACCTTCGAGGTTTTTAACCTGTCGTTTAATGCTATTTCTTTCTCCTTCCTCGTCTCTGGCAAACTTACTGGCCAGCTTTCTAGTTCGTTTCCGCGGCCAGCTTTCTAGTTCGTTTCCGCCACTGTGTGTCAACGCTCTTTCTGTACAGGTATTTAAATACCTTAGCTGCCCACCGGTTATCATCCAATTTCCTCAGGCGTTCTTCGTATAGTACTTTACTCTGAGCTTCCCGTGCTTCGAACGTTGCCCAGCCCATATCCCCCTGTACTGCCTCGTTTGTGGTTTTCCCGTGGCCACCTAGTGCTAATCTTCCAACAGTTCTCTGATTTACTTCTATTCGCGAATGAACTTCAGCCCTTAAGCATAGAACCGCATTCCCGAAAGTAAGCCCCGGCACCATTATTACTTTCCAAATACCTCTGAGAACTTCATACCTGTTGTACCCCCACAATGCCCTACGTTTCATTATCCCGGCATCTCTTCGCCCCTTTGCTATGAGAGACTGTTCGTGCTTTTCCGTGTACATATGCCTGTTGTTTACCCATACCCCGAGATATTTGTATTCGACCACTCGGGGTATTTCATGGTCTTGTATTGTAAGCTCCTGGTCAGTTGTACCGTTGCAAACCATCACACCTGACTTAGTTGCGCTAAAACTGAAACCTAGACAGTCTCCTTCGTGTCCACAGCAATTCACCAAAGTTTGCAGATCTTCCTGGCTATCTGCTAACGGTACAATATCGTCCGCATACATTAAACCCGGTTGCTCAACAACCTTTCCGCCTAATGCGTAGGACAGATCATAACCTAGATTGCTTCCTTGTAGCCTTCTTTCCATACTTATCACATAAAGCATGATACAAAGTCCCAGTTTAGCAGCCACTGCCGCCTGGCGAAACGGAGGCGCACAAACAGACAGGCACGCAGCCGGCGCGTGACGAGGCGACCTCTCGCACGCGGGAAGGTGGCCATCAGCCGCAGCATGTGCAGACTCTTGACCGCGCGGAAATGCAGACGCGAGACAAACACAACACCCGAGCCAAGCGATAGGCCAGACAGGGCGCTGGCCCACGCAAAGGTTGACAGCGCCGAGACCAGAAGGGGACGCGCAAGAAAGAAGATAGTGAGCCAAGTATAAAAAAAAAGAAGAGCCCTCCGCTTTGCCTACTAGCGTGAGCAACGATAAGAACTGAAGTTAAAGCGCGATGCTCGGCGCACCGACCGTGTGCCAACTTAACAGCCATTAGGTATTCCGCACATAATCAAAACGAGCGGCACAACGAGCATGCCTCCGCCGTCAGGATCCTTCGTTTTTTTTTTTTTGTCCCTACTGAAGGAGCAGAGAGTGCGATTAAAACGTCCCAAACACATCGCCCGGCGCCCCCAACTGCCACTTTTCGCCCCAGCGAGAAAGCCACGACACAAGAGTCATCGTCCGCCTCACTACCCGCCACCGCACACGTGGCGCGCATCTGCGCATCTGCGCCGCGGCAAAAGCACGCGCCAGGGAATGCGGCTGCCCCAAGGAATGCGTTGGTCCCCGCATGGCCTCCGATACATATAGAGCCCAAGCAAGAAGCACCCACGACAGAGAACATATTTCGTTAAGAGAAAAAAAAAAGCGGGGGAGGGGGGGCTATGAGTCCATTCCTGAAATGCCCAACGCTGGGGCGTACTTGTTCACGCTCCATTCTTGACGTCTTGCGCCTCGAGGCAAAAAAAAAAAAAAATCGCATCCGCAGCACCTCTCCCCACATGAAACTACACAGCGGCACCTTTACAGGTCATAGAAAGCAAAACGTAGCTTAGAAAACTGGAGAATTATCGCCACAACATTCGCAGGATCTGATATGCAAAAAGGGCACACCAGGGACCTCCCGATTAGGCAGCCGAAGCTAGCAAAAAGGCGATTGGAAGATTGGTGGCTCGAAAATAGCGCGGTGACAAAAGGTTATAAGTGCAGGATTAAAAACTGCAGTTAAGAGAATAGCGAATTTATGAACCGATCTATTGCAGCGTTGAGAAAAAAAAATCCGAGCATGCTGGCAACCTGCACCCCGTTTCAAAGGGGACTATCGCATTTTCCACCTGTCCGCCCGAAAGCGAACATGTAATCAGTCATTTCCCAAGATACTTCCACGCGACGACGGGTAATAAAATAAAAATGCACGCGCGACAGACGACCGTCGCTCTCTCGTCGTACTGCTCAGCAAATGGTTTTCAACGAGATGGTCGCAATGCCGCGCGCTAGCAGCGATCACTTCCGTACGAACACGTGTGACGCACGTGGCGATGCGTCGACGCGACAAGAGTTGACAAAGAGAAACCTATCAAAACGCGGCGTAGCAAAGTTGGCGGAGGCTATTTTCCTCGCTGCATTTAATAACACGCTATGCACTTCGCGGATCTCCAGTAGCGATTACGGTAAATTCCAACGCAACAGCGCACAACTTATTTGTTTCGTTAAAAACAAGGCAAAACGACCCCCTCCATATCAACATTACGCGCCCAACGACGATAGTCAGTGCCGCGGAGGCACTGCACGTTTAACACGTCTGCGAGGTCTTAAAGAGGGACGCGTTCACAACAGGACTCTTCGCGGCATTCACGGACACAATGCAATGCCAAAGCAGGACACCGAGAAACAGCCTGCCGAAATTGGAGAGCCACTCGACGCAAACGAAGGTAAGAGAAAATAGCCACCGAGGATACCACTCGGAACAGGAGATGAATGCAATTCGTGATTCAAATGCTGAAACCGCTCACCGTCCCGTGAAGACCAATGCAAATAACGGAAGGATGCGGCAGCCGTAGATGGGACCGAGCTGACAACTGCAATGCCGCGGCGACTTCGTTCCAGACAGCGATCGACTAGGGAACACCAACGCCACCGCGCATTGATCAATGGGGGAGACGACGTCAGGCGCGGACGACTCAGCGCGTGCCAGAACAGAACCGAGATTGGACCTTTGTATCTTTCAGTCCCTGTACTACCCTTGCCCCAAGGCAGGGCAGCTCAGCGGACACGCGTCTGCATGGTTAACCTTACAAGACCCTATGCACCCACTGCAAAGGGCATCGGCATACTGCCGAAGAGGCTGCAGGAAGGGAGATGGGGACTGAAAAAAGCCCCCTCCGCCACTCCTTGGGGCGAGGGGAAATATGCGGGAATTTACCAAAGCCACCTGGACATGCAGCCGCTACCTTGTAGCGCGCCGCTCAACTGATGTAACATCAATGTCAATTCCTGGAATCCACAGAGGATCAGACAGGCGAAGACAATGTAGACATTTAGAATAGGGTGACGATAGCTTCACCCTATTCTAGAAGTCCCTATTCCCTAGGCGTCCGCGCGGAGCACCTGCACGCCACGCCGCGGCGGGTGACGAAAAGGGGCACGTATCTCCAAAGCTCGTGCCTCCCTCCCCCTCTCGAGCCGACTGAAAGAAATGTCAAGCCGTGAGCAAAAGACGTTGGGGAGCTGAAAGAATTCCAAAAAAGGTTGGGGGAACCTGGATGAGCTTCAAGACGAAAAGTGACCCAGAGCCCCGTGGTCCTTCGGCTGTTGTAAACCGCAACCGGCTTACGAGGCGCCCGCGAGCGCCCGAACGCAGGGGGCAGCCCTCCTCACCTTTTGGAAGAGGGATGCAGTCAGTGGAGGGAGACCCCTGTCACTAGGGTGCCTCGATGTCCGGCGCCGAGCCGATATCAAGGCACTCTACCTGCCACACGGCATTCCTCGAAGGCCTTTCCAGCAAAAGCACCTCTTTTCGCCAAAGAACCGAAAGCCCAAAGGAGCAGCGACGCAACTACACGGTGTAGCACAAAGGCAGTTGAGGCTTAGCACCCGCTGGTGTGCTTTAGGCGGCTGAAGTGAGCGTTTTAAAATTAAGGTGGCTCAGTGGTTAGGGCGCTCGACTACTGATCCGGAGTTCCCGGGTTCGAACCCGACCGCGGCGGCTGCGTTTTTATGGAGGAAAAACGCCAAGGCGCCCGTGTGCTGTGCGATGTCAGTGCACGTTAAAGATCCCCAGGTGGTCGAAATTATTCCGGAGCCCTCCACTACGGCACCTCTCTCTTCCTTCCTTCTTTCACTCCCTCCTTTATCCCTTCCCTTACGGCGCGGTTCAGGTGTCCAACGATATATGAGACATACTGCGCCATTTCCTTTCCCCCCAAAACCAATTATTAAGGTGGGGAATTCTTTTCATTCGCTGAGCTCACACATTTTTTTTAAATTGCTTCCTTAAAAGAACTGCAACAGCTACTTCCATCCGTACAAAAAGTAAAGCCAGACACACCTTCCGTATTTTTTTTAAAATAGGTTTTCTAACACTGTTGGCTACATCTATTTTTTCTTTGTTTTTACCTTTTGACGTTGGACGGCACTGCGATCGCAGGTTCTTGAAGGCCGCGCCTTTGGGCTCCAAAGGTATCGGATGGGCGCCTTTTCCTCCAAAGCCCTTCGCGGCAAAGGCGAAACATTTGTGTCATGTGGCTGCACTCCTTACACCTTTGGACATAAGGGCCCGATTTTCAAAGGCCTTTGCGGTGCCCGTGTGACAGGGGTATGACTCATATCTCCTTGGGCTAACCCCTTCAGTCAGCAGAGCAGGAAGTGAAAACGCGTTTTGTGAACGAGGGTTTTTGGTTAGAAGAAACCTTCCTGTAAGTAAGGTTTCCTGCAATTCTGCAAGTTCACCACTGTTCAGCAGTCCGTTGCGTCGTTCATCAAGAACGCCGTTTGCGGTAGAACACGTTCACAGCGAACTCTGCAGGGCAGACCCTGCATAATGGCGGAGGAGGCGGCTATGCACACAGCCAGGACGCAGCTGGAAAATGCCCATTCCTTTACAATGGAATCGGTTGGGCTTACTTCGCGGCAGTGCTAACTTCTCCAGTCGGATGTAACTCGAGAACTGAACGGCATAGCCAATGGCGTCGACCGGTTTTCGTGACATATAGAGGTTAATGCATGGTTACTGCCTTGTCATGCTAGACTTACAGTGCTTAACCAAGAATTTACCACAACGACACAAAAAAAGGTCGACGCCATTGGCTGGAGGGTCTCGTCTGAGGGACACTGCCCCCTTCATTATAGCCGCACAAGCGCTGTTCGTGGAAAAACACGTGCTGCGAACTTGTGCGCCTTTTTCGCCGGGATTTCGAGGCGAATAAAAAGAATATGTATATAAAATATCGTAAGCTTCGCGCAGGACGCTACTGGAAAAATGTGTACTGAACACCTTCGCCGTCATCCGTTTGTTCCTGCTAACAATGTATCCGAGTGGCAGAGGGACTCACGCACTGTGTCGTCCCTTCGCTTCGTCTAATTCGCTGCGAGCCTGCCATTGCACCGTCCCTGCAGGGAGTGTATGCGAAGGAGCGGGCCATTGTATCCGGCTGCGACATGTGTAGGCAGCCCAGCTGACAGAGGTCATGACGCAGGTACCCTGACGTGGGCTGGCGTCTCGCTCGCCTCTGGCAGAGGATAATGAACGACGTCGTTCGAGGGGGACAGTCGCTGACGCGCGACATAAAACATGCCTTGGAAACCGTGTCGCAACAAAATCGCTGGCCTGCAACATTTCCTTTGTTCGACAGTGCTCCCCAGCTAAGGGAGTGAAAAGAACCGCAGACCAGACCAAGATCTTATCGGAACTCGATGCGCACATTTAGAATGGCTGCCCCTGTCTTTCAAAACACCGATGAATCGCGAGCCGCGCCACAGAACGTCTTTGCGCTCGCTGCTCACTGTATTTTGGCGGCAAAATGAAATCAATAATAACAGCTTTAAACGAAACACAATGGGAAGTAGCCATAAATGGAAGCGACAGCGGTTTTTCTCGGCAAACCAATTGGTTACGAAAAAGAAAAACGGCGCAGTAGCTCACTTCCGGTGGAACCTCAACTGAGCCGCGACGGCAGGAATAACGCCGGAATTGAAAGGAGGAGGGAAAAAGGCGCAACGGCGAAGGGATTAATTTCGACGGGGTTCCCGAACGAACGTGCAGATACACATCGCAGGTTTGGCGGCAAAAGAACCGCCACATGAGCGCTCCCATTTTTTTTTTCGCAACGGACGTTCGCCTGAAGGCAGACGCCCACTCAAAGGTCATCGTCGTCCACCCCAAGCAGCGCTCGCAGGAGGCGCCCCATTTGCGGAGACGCACGAAACGAAATCGAGAACAGGCAGCACGGCTCGCTCTCCCGGCGGCACCAACCCGGGGATGGCACACGGGTAGCGGCGCGGTCGAGCACGCGCCAAGGTAAATCGGGACGCCGACCGGCGACGACGACGAGAACGGAGCGGGTCGACCCACGCAGGTGAACACACGCGCTACGGCGCCGCGCCGTGCCGGAAGCGAGACGTCGCCGCTGCTTTATATTGGTGTGTGTTTCCAGAATAAGCCCCGCATCTCCTCGCTGCGCCTTTCCGCACGAACGGGCCCGGCGATCCCGAGGAGCGCGCATAATAGAATCTGAGGCGAAACCCGTCGATCCGGAGATTCGCGGACGCAGTTCCGACCCGCTGGACTCTCTACGCACGCATCTGCACACGAGTCGCGTAGACGTTCGCGAGGAGCGCGGCGCACCAAGCCCACACGCGGTAGCGGAGCCAGTGCATGGGCTGGAATTGTGCATGCCGACCGACGGGACGAAGGCAAATTTGCATCGGTTCGCGACGCGGCGGAACCGAATGCCAGCTCAGAGTCCGGTGGTCGAATGCCACACCACTTGAGTCTGGCCACCTATAGTAGTATTAAACCCGATTTTAATTTCACGCTAAGCGTCCGTCCTTACAAGCCTGGCGCCACGGTTCACGCACGCAACCCTGTGGTGCCCGCTATTCCCTTGGGGGCCCCTCTTTTAAGAACATTATTTTGTCCACGTCCCCTCGCGGGTATGTACGGCCGCATTCTGGGACGTAACGAGTCATCTTCAGCGTTCCCACGAAGTGCGTTCACATGCCGCCCGGCAGAATTTAGCATAGCGCGTACCGTGCATCGTCAATGCGCATGCGCAGATCGCCTTGAGGGCGCCACATGGCGCCAGGCCTGTGCTGGCCGGCTGCACGCACAACTGCCGCGTCGGGGCCAATCAGCGTGGCAGCACTGGCGCCGCGCGGTGAACGGTTGCGGTAAGCGCTATGCTAAATGTCTGTTTCATCCTAATCCATCCCTGTACTGCATTCCAGCATTAAAAGAGAACAAAAGTAAGACCCGCGAATACCAACCAGCTCGCAGGTTCAGACCAACGGTGAACGCTTTCAGTGAAGCGCGCTCCTCATTACGGGACCCTGGAAATTTAAACGCATTGCGATCATTTTTAACCCCACCACCAAGACCAAAGGAAACATGTCTGCCAAGGGTTGCGCATCAGCAACCATGACACACAACACGACTTCGTCCACCGGGATTTGGAAGCTATCGAAACAAAAGGTGGGGTTGACGCACGCCAGCAGCTTTCTAGGGCACCGCCGGAACCGAAGCACGGACCGCTGACGACGCCCGTGGCGCGCCGTTCGGTGGCCGCATTTCCCCACGTATATCGCAGGCGTCATCTCACACATGCGCACCACCCCGCGAAATGAGCCACGACGAGGCCGCCGCGCGGACCTGACCTCTGGCCACCTTGGGAGCACCCGGGGGAGGCAATTACGCATCGGCCAAATATTGCCCACAGCTGGGGAGGGGGAATGCAGCGACACCGGATTGTATCCGAGGAGCAGAGGCATGTCAAGCATTATGCATGCTACCGGTGCTCACAATCCGGGCTGCCTGAGCGCGGCGCTGTCCCACTTAGCGACTTCAAACGATCACGAGGAGGAGGGGGAGGTCAGCCTCTGCACGTTGCAGCGCTCTCGCTTCTTGGGAGCATTTGTTTTGAGACCGAACGAAGTGCTCCCCGAGCAGCCATTAATTACAGGGCAGGAGCTCCACCCCACACCGGCGCGGTTGCTCACATGTATGCAGATAGCAGCCACTTATTGTGTTTATTTACATCGGCGAAAGCGCAGAAAGTTGCCATCAATTTCAACGGGCAGAACTGAGCGCGCACACTGGCGTTAAAACGACCCAGTTTTCGACCGCAAGAAACGCCGATTCGCGTCGTCAGTGAGGCGTAATAGATCGCCCCCCACTTCCAAGTGAGACGCGAATTTCTTCGTCAAACAGGCCGTGACGTGTCCGCGAAGGTTTGGCTTCATGGGGTTTAACGTCCCAGAGCGACTCAGGCTATGAGGGACGTGGTAGCGGAGGGGGCTGCGGATAATTTCGACAACCAGGTGTTTTTTTTTTTAGCATGCACATGAATTTCGCCTCCACCGAACTGCGACCGTCGAGGCAGGAATCGAACCCTCGCCTTTCGGGTCAGCAGCAGCCGAACGCCACAAACAGTAATCAGCCACCGCGAAGGCTCCTCCCGGAGGAATAGGCCAACAAAAGCGCCGACGTCATCTGGGGGAAGAAGAGCAACGCGAAACGGATATCTATGCACGTGGCGTGTTACCCGCCGCGATAACCAGCGACCGCGCGCGAGTGACGACGACGCTGGACTCGTCCTGACGCGCGCGACTTCGCCGAACCAGGACGTATCCCCCCCTTCCATTAGCGGCGCAGAAACGCGTCTCCCAGCGAAAGAAAAGGCGCATTTCATTTCTCCGAAATCCGTCGCCGCCGGCAGCAGTAGCAGCAGCGACGCGAGCGAGCACGTTCTCTCGCTCCCCCCGAGGCCCAATGAGCCTGCAGAAAGGCGCCCGCGAGGAGTGCCGCGAAGGTCGGCCCCGCCACGCTCCAGATACGGATCGCGTGTCGAGCGGCCGCTTCTGCTACCGCCGTTCGCTCCTCCCTCCCGACACGAAGAAAACTCCGCCATACTCGAGACCGAAGGTGATGCAGTGCGGGCATTCAAGTCGGAGGACGGCGGATTGCAGAATGTGCGTCAATGGGCACGATGCGACGCAAATGAGGCTGCGCCAGTTTAACGCGAGAGAACAAACAACGCGACCACGCATTGTTACCGAGCCCAGGTTTTTACAGAGAACGGCCCCAGCGCTAACCCATTGTTTCGCGTACCGCGACACAGTTGCTGGGCGTTCGTCAGCCGACAGGGGCACTCTTGCTCGGCATCGGGGCAGAAGAGACGACGCTTTATGCATTCTGGGTGCACGGTGACACCGCTACCGAGGGCACTGCGGCGGACGTCCGCACTCGTGCAGTCACTGTGCATGCTCGTCCAGGATCGTTAGTGAAGCTGCAAATGGGCATAGCTGATTCATATTTAACTTCATCAGTGCGCTACTCAAGGGAAGGAACAACACTGGACGCACTAATGAAGTCAAATATGAACAAACTAGACCCGTTCGCGTTGCGCCCTCTGTCGGTCTGTCCCTCTCTATGTGCGTGTGTGTGCGCTTTTCGAGTCCAGCGTTGCCCGCTCCCACGAGTAGTGCACTGATGAATTTAAACAGGACGGTTAGCCTGCCGCAACTACGGGACTCGAAGTGCGAATCATCGAACAACAGCGACACTAAAGCAACCCCGGTTCACGCAGGTGCAAGAACCCGCCACCACCGAGTGTTGCAGCCTCGCAAGCTTTTTTCTTTTTTTGTCAGATACGCGCAAGGCGCGGGAGGGCAGTGACGCTCGCGACAAAGCGACCGCAGCTCACGACCTCATATCCCAGACTCGCACAGAAGCGCCCCACAGCAGCAAGACTCCCCTCTCTTGTGGGTCGAACCGCTTACGCAAGACTAAAGTTCCCGCAACGTCTCTATCACCGTGCCGCGCAAGCGACTTCGCGAGGCGGCGGCCGCTTTGCGCAGAGGGGAGAAACACCTTAAACGCCCGCCGTGACGGAAACGGGTTCACTGCGCCCGGTTTCGAGAGGCGTCGAAACACGGCGAAATAAGAGCGCGCCCACCAGAGACAGCGGTGCTTATCAGAGCGGGGAGGCAGCAGCGCTCCGCCGAGGGCGCAGCGGCGGTTCCCTTGTCTTCATTGCCTCGCATCGCCTGGCGAGCGGAACAGTACGACGCGTAACTCCTAAACGAAAACAGAAGGCGAGGGGTCAATACTAGACACCACAGCTTAGGGGCGCGCAATATGAGTACAGGTGCGGACACTAGTAAACCGAGCACGCAATTGCCTTTCGTATTTTTCGCGCGTTGCCTAATTGAAACTGGCATCTATGGTGGGTGCATGCCAATAGTGGGCGCATGTGCGCTTTCTCGAGGACAAACAGCGTTTCTTGATTTCCGAGAGGGAACAGCGTGCTGCGTTTACTTTTGCCCGCACCTGTACACAGTGCACTCGCGACAGGATGCGGGAGCGTTTAGCAGGAACGACGAGATATGGGTTGGGCGCATCAGATGGCTTGGCGAGAGTGTCGAAGGTACGAGTTGTGCGCGAGAAGATATATCGGGTACAGGTGGAAAGACCCCAGACCACATGGTCTGCGTTTGAGCCGTGGGGTGGTTTCGACACCCCTCTAAGGAGGCCCTCCACCGATTGTCACGACGTCGCGGTTAATCCCATTTCACGGAGGCACCTGCCATTCATTCATTGGCGATTTCAAGCCAGGGGTTTGACCGCGACGTCATGAGAACCGGTCGCCGCCAATAGCTGATCGCTTTCCTTTGAAGGCATTCGCCGCTTCGTTCTTCAGTTGTACCCGACCTGGAGGGTGAGGAACGGTCTTATCCTCAGCACTGAAAACCTTGGTCACAAGTGCACATAAAGGACCAGCTATGCCTGCTGAAAAAAAAAAAATTATCCCCTAGAGACTTACGACAAACGCTGCACGCTCTGGATTGTAACGACAGTCATTAAACGCGTCCGCCCGAGGAAGGAAGACATGCGCCAGGCCTCTCGGAGGCTACGTTCCTTCACCACCGGAGGAGGAGCTGCGCTCAGCCGTACACCCAACGAGAAATCGGCAGCAGAGACGGAACGCGCATCGCAGTCTCGGCAATTACGGGACTCGGTCAGAGCGCCACATTAACCGTGCCGATGCTTGGCGGGGCGAGGAGGGAAGGGTGGCGCGGCGACAGGCGCGGCCAAACAGTGTCAAGGAAGCCGGGAGAACGAAACAATGTGGGCGAGGGAACAGGTGGGGTGAGGTCGAACCTTGGCGCCGCGATCCATCAAGGCAATCGCGGCCCAGTTTTATGCGCGCACCCCGGGGAAGGCCCGCCGCTGCCAAATACGCCCCAGAGATCGGTGTCGACTGACGGCCGCGGGCGTCGACAACGCCAGTACGCAGCGCGAGTGGCACGGGTTAACGAGCAATCCAGCCCACCGCTGTATGCAACGGCTGCGGGTGGACGTCCGCCGCGGACATTGCGTTCGGGGGCGGGAGAGGCACGCTCGTGCAGCCACGCAGCATCCATCATCGAGTCGCGCAGTACACGGGTCACGACTGAGCGCGTGTTGGGGGTCGGTGTAAAAACGCGGCACGCGCCCACTAATGACCGACGTCGCGTCCGATACGCGACGACGTGCACGCTCGGAGGAGCGCCGCCCTGAAGCAAACCCGCACGGCATTCCACCAGTGGGACACGGGCCTCTTCCTGACGGGTGACCACGCGTCGCCGTCTAAAAAAGGGGACGGCGGCACACACTTCCGCGATGGTCGCGAGAGCATTAGCGCTGAGACTTGTGCGCGGCGGACAAACGGGGCTCCGTGACCAGAGTTCCGGACAGGCCCACTTCCGAACTGCACGGCCAGTCGCGACCTCGGAGTCACGCGTGGCCCCGAAGCAGGCGCGTGCCCGACGTGGGCGGAAGTGAGCAGGGGGAAGAGGCCCATCTGGGTAGCCGGTGGGCGGGCGACGCTAATAACGATGGGGGCACCGTCCAAAGGACACCACTCGGACAAGCGGGCTCTGAAACGAACGCCAGGGATCGCACACGAAGCGTATATGCAAGCCGGACAAGAGAAGCGGGCGCCAAAGCTCAAACACCATTTCTCTCGGTTCAGCCCGAAATGCTCCCCCAACGTGCAGCTCTTTATCCGTTCCAAGAAAGTCGCTGGGTGCATTGTCACAGCCAGCACAAGAGCCGCAAGTCATGTTACTTGAGAAGGGGGGGGGGCATTGAAATGTCAAAGCAGAAATAATTGCAGTGTCGACTCGCGAAAGAAGCAGCATTCGCGGGCTAAGCTGAACATTCTGCTGTACGTTGCTGGCAATGTCAGCTGAGCCGTCGTAACGCGCTCAGCGAGGCCTACGGTTGAATACACATGCGAGTGGTCTGCTGTTTGTTTTTTCCTTCTTTGTCTGGACCCCTGTTATCCCGACCGGACAGATCGGCCGCTCCCGACAACAACTATCGGCTGCGGATCAGAGCGTATATGTGCTTCAGCGGGCTGTTTTCCAGATCACGCGAGGCGACCTTCATATCGCAGTTATCGCCGCTTGCGAGGCGATTATCGCTGTTTCGACAGCGCCCAACGTTATTCCGAGGACAACAGAATGAGTGCGCTGACAGACAGCCGCAGAGTATACTCTATTAGCCGGGGGCAAGAGAAACAGAGATGTGCATCGCAGCAGAGCCATAGCTGAATAACGAGTCACGGCCCGGTAATAACACGCGCCTGCAAAGCATGCGGCAGTGGAGGACTCCGCGTTAACTTCAACATGCCCCGAAATCTCCCTATCTCTGCAATCTACCCGCCGTGGAAACACATCGAACCCGCAGCCTCGTGCTCTGCACAACAAAAAGATCGCGACTCGCAGTAGTAGCAAGCGCACACGCATAACCGCCGCACCTCGGACCCTTCGCAACCACAGCATGCAGCGGAGGCAGCTCACGTCAGCGGCGGCAGTCTTTCCCAGCAACAGCGTCACGGCCAGGCGGTAGGAAGGAAGGAAGCCCAGGAGGAAGCAGAGAGCGTGCCAGAACCACGTTCGCTGCGGAGCGGCGAGCGCCACCGAGAAACTGCACGTGCGCGCGAGTGGGGGAAAAAGCAGTCCGCCTCGGAAACCTCACGGGCGAACGAGGCGGAAAAACTAGAGGAGCAGGCCACGTGTTGAAACACGTGCCGAAACAGAGCGCGCCAAAAGAGTGAACGGCCACGGCGCTAGGCTAGAAGGGAGGGCAAGGACCGCAGCTGGCACACAGTTACGCAAGCCGGAGTCGCAGTCAGGCAGCGGCACGAGTACGCCGCAGAGCTACAGCCTCAGTGTCGCGAAGAAAGGGTTGGGACTCGGCTACGATTCGGTTAAGACACGGAGAGGTATTGACACTCCGCGATGGCCGCGTCAGTGAATATAAACGATGCATGAGCAACGCCGGAACAGCCTTTGCAACAGTTTATTACTATTAGCAACGCGAGCCAGAGCATGCGGGACCCGTGCGCGGGCAACACAGCCTGTCCTCCTCGCGCTTGTCCCCGGAAAAGGATTAACCTCGCCTGCAAGCAACTTCGAAGCGGGACTCCGCCGGAGGAGACAAAGGCCCCCATCCTCCCCGGTACTGAGAACAGGGGAAGAGGCCGCCTTTTCCGACGATCGCTGGAGATGGAAGTCCACGACCTCGGCAGCAGCGGTGACCGTTCTTGGAAGGAGGCTTGGCGACTACACGGGCCCTCAACCGGATCCGATGCGAGGGGGAACCGGACAACTAAGTTCGCTCGAAGGATCCCCGATTGGACACTCATCCAGTACCGAGATTCCCCAGTTGGGGAGATAGGGACATGAGAGGTTTTACATAAAGTCCGCCGCATGCTTATGCTATCTATGATGGATCTCGGGTATCGCATATGCCTCCTGATACCTTCATGTACCCCAGAGTAGTGTAAATAAACATGTACAGCCCTCTCGTCACCACCCTCCCGCTCTGGCTACTCCATCTCCTGCCGCGTCGCTCCTATCCCGAACGCGTCATCGAACATGGGCTACAACGAAAGGTAGCAGCGGTGGGGTGGACCATAACAACGGGAAGCTCGATACATTGGCCGGCGCGGTTGCCACTGGAAATAATCAACGCGGTTTCAAGTTCCGCCGGCCGAGCGAGAGGAGGCCAGTTCTGCGTGTTACGGTTTCCGAGCGGGCCGATTAGGGAAGCTTGAAAAGGCTTACCCAAGGACAATCGTCTAGATTAGATATGTACAAGTACGAACGACGAGACAGGGAGAAATGAACTCATTTTTGCCGTTGTGTACAATCTGATTAGGCATGTACTACGCGTCCAGGCGAAAACGGCTTGCAGAAAACACAATGACGAGGAATGTTTGGAAATCACAGCGGGGAAGGAACTTGACAGCGTGCTTAGCAAACAAAGGATACCCTGTGTCACGGCGCTCTTTGGCCGCAGATGCGCTTGCGCCGTAAAAATTCACTATCATCATCCTTCTCAATGCTCCTCATGTTTAAACAGTAGTGCCCTCGAGTCGCCGTGAATTCCGAACCGGTTTAACAGTTCAGGCTTCGCGTTTTCCGATCATGTTTAATTAACAGAGGCAGAGTGTATTCGCCTAGGTGCGCGCAGCGCTAGGTCCTTCATTCGCTACCCGTTGAAAACGACAAAAGACAAAGAAAATACCGCAACAAAACGCTGTACGATAACGAAAAACGAAATCTGCTCGAAGGGAGCCGCTCCGCAAGGAGAGAAGTATGCGCGGCAGAGCTCTGTTCGTGTTTCGCAATGAGGCGGTGTGAATCGCGCACTGCACGCCCCGGGCGGGGCGACGACCGCCGGAGGCCGTTCCGTCAGAAACAATAGCACACACCGGAGGCTGCGGCTGAAACGAGATGCGCCGGGCAAGTGCGCGCTCACCGCCACGTAATGCGTACAAAAAAAAAGAAGAAAACGGGGCACAAACAACAGTTATCCAAGAACGCCCCGCTTGCGCAGCACCTGCAGAGAGAGACAGCTACCGGAAGCGCGCTTTAGCAGAGGCTGGATTGCCGAGTGCTTCAAACCCCTGCACTGTTTAGCAGGTCGGGCTGTGCAACGCCGCCCCCATAAAAACCAAACAGAGGGCGGGTATAATTAAAGGGAGGAGACTACCGGAAGCCCAGTAACACAGAGCCGCCGCAGCAAGGGGCGCAGGAAAGTTGTTTCCGTGTCGCAGATAGGAGGCTGGGCCACGGAGCAATCTCGACCTCGCGACGGCCCCTCAAGGAGAGCGGCGATAAGGACAAATGAGGGGGTGCGTGTGTATGCGCACTGGGCGCACAATGAGGAGACGGGCACCGCTTAGGAACACAAGCAACTGAAGGCCCCGTTTCGTGGCACGTACAAGAGACCACACTACCCATACGGGCATATTGTTAGCGACCAGTGCATTTCCGTGTATGCGAAGAGGAAGGGCTCGCGGATTCCGTCGCACGACCACTTCGACTTAACGAGCATGTTCGACTTAACGCCATCGTTGATCAGATCGACTCATCGTCATTCAGATCGTCAATTGAAGAAATTTACTGCTGAAGTTCTACCCCCTCATGTAATACCCCTTCAAGGGGGCCTTTGAGGTATTAATAAATAAATAAATGCGCTCGGCACACCTGTTATTCCCGAGCCCCTCAAAAGACCCGCTACAGTGTTACGGTTGGCAGGTGACACGAGCAGAGAGAGAGCTGAAATAAGAGCACCCCGATCAGACAGTAGCGGCGACGTGAGGCTCACAACGCAGTGGATGGCTTCCGAGCAATTTCGACCACCCGGGGCCGTGGTACGCAAAAGCGCTCCTAGCATTATTTCGCTTCCATGGAAATCCGGCCAATATGGAAAGCAGCACACGTGGGGCGACGGATCGGAAGGCCCGCGACAGCCGTTGAAAGTCTACTCACCACGAGTTCATTCCGCCTTAAGAGCGAGGAATAGCATCAAACACGGATGCCGAAACCGCGCTGCCAACACTTGTGGCAGTCCTCACTTTCGGTACGTGCGCATGCCCACTACAGACGAAGGCGGTTGGTTACCTGCTCGACGAAACACGCTATCCGGCCGCGGCCACTACGACATCAGACATGTGAGGAAATCTTTCGCCCCGCTCGGTGCGAGGATTAAACCCGCAACGCGGAAGCTCGCCTCAAGCCATCTGATATGCGACGACGCAGACGGATACCTGCCGACCAGAAACCCCCGCACAAACGAATACGGAAAAAAAAGAGCGCTACCCCAGGGAGCGAAACAGCGGCCGATGCACCAGCAGCGTTATCTTCGCGAAAACAGCCACATATCACGAACCGAACACAGCGAAACGAATCTGCACGCGAAACCACGCACCGCCCTGTCCACGTGGCTTGCGATAGCTTCAATATGTTCCGCGAAACCAGTTGAGCCACTACACCGCGCTGACGAAGAAAAAAAATTAAATGCGCGCTTCAGATCGTCGCAGCCAGCAGGGTCTGTCAACGCATCAAACACAGAGAATAAAACAGAACACAAAAGGGAGCCAAAATAGTTCGCCACGCGCAAGTAGCGAAGGAGAGCCGAGAGCACGTGCAGGCTGGAACGCACAGGCCACCAGCCGCGCTACGCTCGGAAAATTACAGCCATGAGCACAGGCGGCACAGTAGCAAGCAGGCGGCAACCTTTTACGAGACACAGCCTCGACATGCAGCTCCTCCGGGGGTCTACGCTACTCTACATGTGCCACATCAGCGCCACTGCCGCGACCAGAAGCAGCCCGGCTCACAGCGTCCAGCGAGGAACAGCCACGGCGGGCCGGGCTGCTCTCCCGACGGAGTGACGGTTCGTCGACCTCGACAGCTGGCAGCGCGCGTGGGAACACCACCCCGGGGGTCGGAACCACAAGGGAAAAAAAGTCAACCGGTACGGCACAAAATACGCACCTCATGATGCCGTCAGCACAGAGACGTCCCTCGCGCAGTGATCCGAATAAACGGCGGAAGAAGGGACGACCCGGAACAAACACGATGGTTGGCGGCGATGGCCGCGTAATCCGAGAGCGCGCTGCCTCGACGATGCGCGTCGATCTCGGCTCCTGGTGCGAACAGGGCACGCACGGTGGCCGAGGGACGCAGTCACAGACCGACGGGTCAAGAGGAGCGCCACGCGGCACCGACGTCGGCGAGCGTGGCAGCGCGGCGAGATAGTGCGGTGGCGAGGCGCGCTTGCTCGCTCGCTGACGACTGCCGCACACGTGGTAGCGGTGGGGAGGGAAGAGGGTCCGCTACGGCGAGTCTCCGGACCGGCCGGCCGAACACTGCTCGCCCTCCTTGAGAAGCGCCGCGCCGCTGACGCAGGCCCACGTACGTACGTCGGCGTCCCCTCCCCTCGCCCCTTTTCCTGCGCCTTCAACCAGTTTCCAGAGGCTGTCCTCCTCCTCTCCGAAACGTCGACGCAGTGCCTCCGAGGCTGGGCGTAGCACGCGGCGACAGGCCGTGCCGGGCTGCTCTTTCCCAACCCCTTCTTTCTCTCTGGCGACACGGTGATAGAGCGAGGAGAGAGGAAATCGGTCCGAAATGCAGTCACCTCGCGATCCTATCCGCTCGTTGGCGCGCGCCACCGATGCCAGTCTCGTTTATTCGGACTCATTTTCCAGTCAGATTGGCCCCGCCGATTAGGATCCCGTCGCCTAGACGCGGCGCGCGCCGGAAACAAACATACAAAAAATCGCTCGGAAACAGTTTTTCTTCTTTCCAGCGAGGACAACGGGCCCCAGAGAAGACGAGAAGCGAATCTCGGGACGGTGCGATCACCCACACCGATTAGCTAGCCGCTCAGCGTCCACTACTGGCGACAATGCGCTGCTCTCTCCCTTTCCCCCAAATGGCGACCCGCTCTCTCCGCCGCAAATTGTCCACGCACCGCTGCCTTGCTGGGCCAGCGATTAGTCGGAAGATCGCTCTTGCGCGCGCACGGCGCCGCCGACACGTTTCACGCAGCAATCAGATTTCGCTGTGTTGCACTTTTCCTGCCACGTGAGGCGCAACCCCGGTCTCCGAAAAACACCCGGTGCGCACGAACACGTCGCATCAAGACACCGTCCCCCAAGTGAGCCCTGATGTTAGCCAGCTGTACAACAGTGGTACATGGGGTTTAACGTCCCAAAGCGACACACACTGGCCAGGAGGGACACCGTAGTGCAGAGGGTTAAGATATGATTTCGGCCAAGTGGGGTTCTTTAACGTGTGACATCGCACAGTACGTACACGGTTGAAACCGCCTCCTCAGGCTCAGCGACCGAGCATCCTAGCACCACAGTGCGGCCGAACTGTAAATTAGTTTTGCACCAATTTTTTTTTTCCTTCGTGTCCGTGAAAGTGTGCGGCCTTCCTCCTAAGCCATGCGCGCCGACGCTTCCATTTTTTTCGCTGTTCCTTGTCTGCAACGAGCGCGCAAATCCGACGGCCATGCAAGTGCATAGTTTAGCACTCGCATTATTGTTGTTCTCTCCCGCGCAGTGTCGGCGAGGCCCCTTAGGATAAATACACGGGCAGGCTTATTCTGCACGCCGGCCACTGCCAACAGAGCGAACAGGAGCGTCGGTTGCACAAAGCTCCCATGGCACGCAGCTTCCCCTACGCGCGTTCACACGGAGCCGGCCTTCCGCCGCCGCCGGGCACTTCCGGAAAACGCATCCTGTGGCAAATTCTCAAGCTCTCGGACGACGCCATCGTTCGCTATAAACGCGCTCACACCGAACGCCGCTGCTGCACCGGACGGAGCAGAACCAGCAGGAGTTGCGAGAAATTGAAAGGGAACATTTCCCGCATATACGCGCATTTCTTCGGAGGTTGACGCGGTATAGCTTTCTGAAACCTCGAAGGCGCGGCGGCGACGTCGTCGAGCGCGTTTAAAAGAAAAATAATTCCGGCGGCGTCTTTCCGTCAACCGGTGTGTGGGAGGGGGGTAATCGAAATGGAGCAGAGAGCTAAGGGGATTTACCCGCGCGCGGATTACGGCTGCACCGCGCCGAGCTGATTTCCCAGTCGGGAGACATGCGGCCCCAAATTCGTTCGTTAGGCGACGGCGCAGACAGTAAACAACGTCTAGACGGAGGACGGATATGGGTTGCTCGGAGGGCAGGAGTTAGCTGCGAGATCCGCCACACGCTCCGCTACGCAATGCCCCAGCCGCCAGCGCCCCCGCTAGCCAAACAGCGGCGCACCGCGGACGTGGCTCCGTGCGTGGCTACCGGCCAGTGAACGGTTCACGACGCACACGCCGTCTCTAAAGGGACACCTCGAGGCAAAAGTTAAGCCGACCTGCATCGACAGATTATTATATTTTAGCTACAAATACGATTATTTTGATGAACACAGATTTTAAAAATAGAAAAAAGTCGCCATCACCGTTTATCGCCCGGATCTTTGAGGCTAGGCAGTACTGCCATTGACTTCAATCAGCGATCACAGAGTCCCTTTCGGTGTAGACGTCCAGAGTTTACATCGGGCTGCGGGATAATTATTCATGATATTTTATCACCAACAAATGCGTCTTCGATCTGCCGCCGGAAAAACATCAATATACCAAGAGAGAGCCAAATAATCGATTCGTCAGTGCCCTTTCAAATGCGATTAACTCCGGAACACACAACTGCGCTCGCCGCCGGGAGCTTCACGGGATACGTTATACGATCCGATCGAAAGAGCTGCGGAACACGCGTCCGTTCGCTAAGATAGGTTTGAGAGTTAGACATGAGATCAGCAGAAAGGTCTGCAGCTGCGCAAAGAGCTGCACTAAAGGAAAAAAAAAAAGCCAGAACCTGCCGCGGCAGGTCAGCGACTACGGCATCCTAACTGTTGACCACAGTGACGTGCCACTAAGGGAAGTTTTGTTCGGTGAATTTTGGGAGTACAACATGGCAAAAGGGGAATTTTCCCCGCATTTGAGGACATTCGGAAATTCTATGAACCAAAATTGTATCACTTTTCCGCACACTGACGTATTTTTCGAGCTGCTCCAGGGGAAAATGCTCTGAAATGAGATTTCTTGGTCGAACAGTGGGAATTTTCGGGTACAGCATGGCACAACAGCGGTTCAGCACATGGTCGCGGCGGCAGACCTTGATTTAGCGATATAAACAAAAAAAAACAACGAACGGCTTGTGTTACAACATTCCAGTGCTAGTTAAATAACCCACGCAAGTCGGAAAATGACCTGGAGCCGCATCACAGTCGCTGTTCCGCAGAGCAAAAAGGGATACTTGGGCTAGGAGCGAGCCCTGTCAGCGTACTGTGTATCGTCGTGCGAAAGAGTCTTTGTGTGGGGAGAAGGGGGGAAAAAGTGAAATGCCTTGCACACCATTTAAAAATGACGACATCCTAATGTACTCAGTAGGGGGTGGGCAGGCAATCAGATTGGCGGATGCGGTTAGCAAGTCCGCGGGGGATGCGGCGGCCGCAAGCTGGCACAGCATGGGCTTCATCGAAGGGATATGGGGGCGGCCTTTATCCTGCAGTGGACGTAATTAGGCTAATGATGATTATGGCGACATTCAGCCAACCTAGCCTGGCACAGTTCCATGAAGGTACTTCTGTGGCCGATCCCATCTGCCAAGTAGAATCACTTACAACACTGCAAAGTTAAACCACGATGTAACGAAAGAAGTGAGGCAGGGGGAAGAAGGATGGAGAGAGTCACCACAGTAGAAAGCTCCAGATTAATTTCGATTGCCTGAGATTACTTGCCGTGCAGTGAGATCGAACAGCACAGGGGCAATCCTTTAAAAAATGCGACCATCGAGCGGTCGGGATTCCACCCCGCAACCAAATGCTGAGCAACCGAACGGCACGACCACTGGGCCACCGCCGCTGGGCATACGACCGCACTGTCCAGCCCCCTCCCAATATTACTTCAGCGATAACAATGCACGGTTACGCGCAGCGCACAGCAGCGGAGAGACAGTTAACCGACTTGGCGGCGCTTCGTAACGGCCTATACGGCAAATCGAATCCTCCTAAACGCCCCGAAGACCGGAAGACCCGCGCAACGTTTCTGAAAGAAAGAGAAAAGGACGTGGCCGCAAAGCCTGGAAACCGCTTTTCAAGCCCGGGTGAAGTCGTCACGCTTTCTCTTTACCCGGACGACCGGGCTTGCGAGTCTCCGTCGTTGCGACGGGCAGCGAGACTTCGTGGGGGCCGCCGCGAGAAACGCAAATCGACGACAAAGCAACCCGAAGGGGGGAGAATAATAAAACAAAATAAAAAAGAGAAGCGAGACACACATGACTCGCGCAAGACACCCTCGATTGTCGCTAATGGCTGGAAAGCGGCGCTTTCGCCCAAGCCTGGCTTTCTCGCGCCGAAGGTGATGGAGAGGAGGGGGGAGGCACGAAGGAAGAATAAAACGCGTCGCAACAACCAAGGGGCTTCCAAAAAAAAAAAAAACGGCGGATGAGAAGAGGGCGGGGGACAAACAGCACCGAAAAACGAACAAGGCGGGACGACAAAAAAAAAAAGTAGGCAGACAGACGCGGTGCAAGGAGCGCAGACACAACACGCGCCCTTACGCCATTTAGAGGGTGTTGCTTACGCACGCAGGCTAGCGACTGGAGAAGAAGAAACGGGGAGGAAAAGCAAAGAGAAAAAAAAAACAAACAATGCCAGCTGGGAGGAGGGGAGGGAGGCAGCGAAACGGGACCGGTCCACTTCCTATGCCATTAGCCTGCTATTCCAGGCAAGCGGGGCAGACAGGTGGTGGTACAGCCGGCAGCTCGCACGCACGAGGAAGTTGCGACGACACGACGGCGGCGCCGCCAAATCGCCCGAGTTTGCTGCCAGGGGCGGACGGACACTCGTACCCCCCCCCCCCCCCCCCCCCTCCGTCATTCTTGCGCAGGGCGGCACAATTTTGCACTACCGCAAAGTAGCGAAGAGGCGGCTCCCAACGGGAAGGGTTGATTCGTCGTCGTTGCCCGGCCGATGTCCAGCGCACAGCGAGCTTCCGCCGCCCGTCGGAAGCAGCAGCCTCTCCTCCTCCTCTCCCCGTTTCCGTGTTCTTCCCCCCCTCTCGTCCTGACCGAAAATAAGCCTAAGCTTCCCCCACATTTCTGTATTTCGTCCACTTGGCCACGCGCCGGCTTCCCGGCCAGCAGCGATCGGGTCGACAGCGCCCGGTGAGGGAGAGAGAGACCGATTCGTCCGTCGCCCGCGGAAGAAGAGGGGGCGATCTTCATCTCTTCCTCCTAGGAACAGATATGGGACCGTGGCAGCGGCGGAGTTCGGTCTAACCCCCCCTCTCCCGATCCGATGGAATCGGCGCTCGCGGAAGTCCCTCTCCCGCCGCCCGGTTTGGCATCGACGGACACGTTCAGGACGCCGACCTAACGCGCGACACCGAAACGAAGTAGCCCTGCCTAACTAGCAGATAAACCATACACACGGGAAAGGTGCGACGAAACGTGTCAAGGCACTTTGGAGGACGTGGGAAACGACGACGCTCGCTGAAGTGTCGCGAGGAGCCCGCAAAACAGCGACAAAAAACGCGGATTACCAGGCACAGCACGGCCTCCATACGGCTGCAGAGAAAAACGAAAAGGAACGCGCGAAGGAAGGGCTTGGCCACCCCGTCTCGGCCCCCGGCATCGCAAATTGGAACAACAAATCGAAGAACTCCCCCTCCGTCATCACCAGCGCAAGCGACACGTGTACGGGAAGGAAACGAGCATGCGTGAAGACTGGAAGTTGCGGACAGCCCTCCGCTTCCAGTTGCATACAACGTGCACACCAAGCGTCACTCGCTCTCATTAAAGCGAGACATTCATGTGGAAGAGATCCTCGCCAAGCACGCCTGCTCCAGTCGCGTTCGAGACACCCGGTCCGCCATATCAAGGCCACCGCGACCGCCACAGTTCATGAAATACGGAGCTATTCTGAAAGCCAGCACACGCGCGGCTCGTCGTCACAAATGCGAGACACCGCGACCCAGGTCTCGATAAACAGGCAACGAAATGCAAGCCAAAGAGGTTCCTGCGCTAGCGCACTGGACGAAAGAGGACTTGATGGCAGATTTTTTATCTTTCTAACGCGGCCTGGCCCTCATCCTCGGAGCAGTCGACGCGTACGTATTATTTGCGGAGAATACAAATAACCCTTTGGTGAATAACGCACACCACGTCCTCGAGCTGATCGAATAACGCTGCGCGCGCGCGCAAGCTCCTTCGGCCAAGAAGTCGCGCACCAGTCGCGCATACTTATGAGACGACCCCCTCTCCCCGTTATCGAACCACCACCACAACGCGTTCGCAGAGCGGCCAGCCTGCCAGGCAGCCAACCGAAGCCGAGCCAAGTCCGCCCAGTGCGGGCTGCCCTCGTTCGAATCGAACGCGACGGACGCCAAGAAACCCGCGAAATAAAAGGGCCGCCGAGAAAGAAAGCAAGACCGCTAAGAGTGAAAAGCAACCCGTCCCCAGCGAAAGGGAGCAGAGCAGGTGTGCGCGCGCGCGAGGACGCGCCAAACACAAACAAAAGTGCGAAGCCCGGGGAAATTTCCACTGAGCCAACTAGCGCTCCCCGCTCCCCTAACCTCCTCGCAGGGCCCCCCTCAGTTTCTTTCTCCGCGGAGAGATACACGCAGGAGCAATTTCGCGCGCAACACTCGCTCCCCCAATCTTCCGTCGGGCCGGCTAATCTGCGCAAGACTCAAATTTAGGGCCCACTTTCAGCTGCGGGGAAACGGCGCGGCCTATGATAAGCCCCCCGCAATTTCATTTCCTATCCGCAAAACCCGCAGGACCGAGTGCGGACGTCGGCCCGGTCTCGTGACACCTTCGCGCGCTACAGTGCAACCCTTCCCCCCGCTGCATCTCTCTCTCTCTCTGCAGTCGCATAGTTTATTTCCACCTTCCGACAGCCCGCCCAGCGCACTCACCAGGCGTTCTTTACCCCCTCCGCACGTAGCACTGCGTTCGCACGGTCCGGCCGCGCCCGTCCTTGTCCGGTTCTCGGGCAGACAAATGCGGTCTACGCGACACGGGAACGAAACTCCCAGTGAACGTAACGAAGTTACGCACTGTACTGAGCACGCGACGCTGTCAAAGCTATACCCCGCCAGGAAAATAAAAATGTGGCAAACCGTGAGCGCCGAGTGGGACTGAAAAGTCGTCACTGACCCGAACAACTCCAACAACACAGGGCGACCGAAGGAGAGAGAACAATACGGTTACTGCGGTTCTCCAGGTCAACAATGTCTTATCAACTGGCCTTCAGCTGCACCGGCCTAAACTGAAAAGTCGGCTGAATCAGAGAAAGCGTTAGCACGATGAAGCTCAGTTGTGACAATGCACTGTCTGGCATCTATTTCCGTACTTCACCCCGTTCCACAGCGTTAGCTGTTCTTGGTTCGTTCCTCGAAGACGTGGCGTCGTTTGCCTAGCCCTCCGGGCACCCATCGGTAATAGCCTGGAGCAGACACTTGAGCTCCGCCTTAAGGCTATGAAGCGGTAGCCTAATGGGTCCATATGTGCGGAACTGGCCATTCTCTCCATTCGTAGATCCCCGGGAGTCCTCGTACCCTTTCTTGGTGAAGTGGTGCCGCGGTTGAGCGAGACCCAGGTTGCCGTTTCCGAGCAGCCTATCACCACCAATCATTAATTTAACTGCCACGGTGGCCACCTCGGCTTCTCTGTGGGATTTTCGAGGCTTTTCCGCCACACAGGCTACTTGAAGCCATCGCATTAAAATACAAGCTCAGCACCTTTCATTAATACCTCCAGAGCCTCACTCCCTGCATACGATGGCGTACGCTATAAATACCCCCCCCCCCCCCCCCCCCCCCCCCGCTGTGGTGGCCTATGGCGGGATACAACTCAAGAACGCAGCATTGTCACGTTAGGAGGGCCATGAGAATCGGCCGACGCCATTGTCTGGAAGGAGGTCCTTTGGCGGGGAGAAGCCGCTGCGTTCTCCACCTGTAAAAGATGCACCTCCAACATACGAACCCGGCGCCTCCTTAATACGAGAGGATACGAGCCCAATGTGTAGAGCATACACTCTTAGTACAGCAACTCCTACACGTTTCCGTTCCTTCGCGATCAAATGAGGGTACTTCGCTGCTTCAATAGCGCTGCGGACTAACAGTGGAACCAAACACAGGCTCACTATGACAACCTCTGCGACTGTAGTTTCGACAATGCGCCAAATATCTGGAGCGAATACGCGCATGATTTCGGCTACACAGTGTTACGTTTCGCCTTCGTCGTGTGGGAAAACTGGCAAGGATGCAGCGGAATTTCCCACGGGCTGCCGTTGAGTTAGTGGAGGCGACGCGGCATATTCCCCCCCAGGCTTATCCACGACAACGTCGCCAGATGGCGTTCACTGAAATCCGCCAGCGCAAAATGTCCGTCCCGATAGGATCCAGGGGTCAGGGGCGTCCAGTAATCGCGTTCTGACACAGGCATTCGTGTCGAAAGGGGAAGCTGACCCCGCGTGACCCCGTGCACAACCTGGGCCGTGCAGCGACGAGGAGAAACACGTGCGACCACCTGCAAACCGTGGGGACGTCACTCGCATACCTTCGGGTGCCTGCGCGACGTGGATGGCAACCTCCTCTCGAGCTCAAAACGTGACAGGGGCGTGGGGGGAGAGTGCGTGATGAGTGCCACAGTGGATGTTTCAGGACACGCCTTCCTCGGCAGGCCTGGCCCTCATCTAGGGATTTCAGGGAAGAAACCCCCCCCCATCCCCTCCCCACCCTACATCCCCCTAAACCCTTCCCCTGGTCCCCAAGAGTGATGCCCTAAGGGCCAACATACGTCAAGGCCAGTACCCCCCCTCCCCCCCCCCCCCCCCAGAATATCCCATAGCAACAACAACAACAACAGCAACAAACCCTGCAAAACTCGGCGCAGAGTACGGACGGGCAGCTCCCTCTCATCGAGACTGTTTTACTGAGAAGCACTCTCAGTTGTCCTGCACTTGTGCATAATGTAAATAGTTGTATAAAGTTTTCCTTGTCTTCCTCCTGACCCAGCCTACGATCATCCTCCTCCCATCTCCGGCCCGACCATGCCACCCGAGTCGCAACAGTCACTCGCTACATACGTGAATTACATATTTAAGCCAGAATGTTGCCTGAAGTGCAGTTTGGTTCTAGTTCTTAGGACCAGCGCATAGCCGCCCCCCCCCCCCCCTTCCACAAAAAAAAAAAACTTGATGAAAGCTTAATCTCAGCGCCACACTAGCCTCAAATGCGCTTCGGCTAAGCAAAACCATGCAAGCTGAGGCATTTCCAACAGGTGAGACACTACAAGGCCTTTCGGGAGCCTAGAATTCCACGTGATTCCGCAGCCCTTAATCTACAGCGGTCTCTCTGCCAGCAGTGCGAGGTGAGTGCTTAAACCACGGAAGGTGCCCGTGCACAGCCGAGCAGCTAACGAAGGGCCAGAGGGCTTCTCCGCAAACTGCCTCTCCCTCGTTCCCTCCTCACTTCCCACCGAGAGAGAAGAAAGGCCCACCTGCGGCGCTGCTCTACAGCGATGCGCCCGCGAAAGAAACCGCCGCGCCGCAGTGAAAGACGGCCCCAACCTTCACTTTACGCGATGCGAGGCGTCAAGGAGGGGGCAACCAGGAAACACACGAGGCACGGAGGCCGCCAAGGGCAGGGAAAAATAATAATAGTGAAAAAAAAAAAAACGGAAAGAGCGGACGCAAACTTTCTTCGCCGCAGCAAAAGACACGCGCGACTGAGGAGGCTGCGCGCTGACACATGAAAGCAGTGGGAAAGGGGGGGGGGGGGGGGTGGTGGAAGGGGCTGCCTGTCGAGTCCCGAGCGTACCGCATGCACACACACAGGCACGACCGTTTGCCGACCTGACAGGCGGGCGCGTAACCGGCCGACGGGTGCGCTCAGCAAATTGCACGTCGTCGGCCCTTTGAATCAACACTTGCAGACACGCTCAGGGCCGAAGAAGGGCGCCGGCCACAGCACAGAGGAGACGCCGACACAAGGCCACTCACTCGCCGCGGCAGCAACAAGAGCCCCCCTCCCCCAATCATGGGAAGCGCCAAGTTCCTGCTACTTATGGCCAAGCAGGCAAAATAGTACTACCAAACGTGCTAAATCGTGAAGGCCTAAAAGAGACAAGACTGCACTTGCGCGCCAGCGGTCCGCGAAGCTCACCCGTCGGTAATACACCGCGCTCCATCTCCGCGGTCTTTCGCCAGAGTTCAAGGTACTTGTTTACCAGACTTCCCATGGTGGGGCAATATAGATTAAGACGGGAACTCATAGTCTACGGCAGCTAGAAAGAAGACCTGCCGCAGACTGCGCCGCACCAACCTGAGCGGCCGCTTCCGTTGCGAGCCGAAGTAGCCGCTGCTCGAGGCGGTCCGCAGACGCGAGCAAGGTGTCCCTCAGACGCGACGAAGGCCAGAAGGCAAACACGAATTGCACAGCAGCAGCCCCGTTCTTCCCCTACCTGCCGACACAGACCGTAGCGCGCTCTTGTTCGCGTAGCGCCGCCGCCGCAAATAGGCTACGCAGCAGCACGGGCTGCGGCGAGCGCCGCCAGAACAGCTGTTACACGTGGGAACAACACGTGTATCCTGTCGTCGCCCAACATTCCCGTCCTCGAAATGTGTGTGTACGTGCCTGACTCTGGAAGGGAACAGCTCGCAAAAACAAAACGAAGTAGCCAAGTTATAAAACCACGTCCTACTGTCGGAGGCTCGCAAAGCGATTAAAGTACCATAGACGTAATGGCTGTTAAGACTTCACAACATTCAGGACCAAGAGTTTGACTTGCACCTCTACCAATGCAGTCTCGATCCGACGGTTGATAACGGAGCTATCGACCCCGCTTGCAGCTGACGCGTCCCCGACTGTATACGCACAAATGTAGCATGCTGCTTCCGCATGTCACTTTCAACTGAATGCGTTCGTGCGTCGGTTTGAGCGGGCGTGTCCGAGCTTCGCAATTTAGTGCGTTAAAAATGAATGACACCGGTCACGGAAGGCGCACACTCCATCCAAGGACAACGCTACACGAAATAGCACACGGAAACGGAAAAAAAAAGGGGGGGGGGGGCGAGGAAGCCACGCACGTCGCGGGGCCGCACGGATTACGCAAGGTCCTCCACTGACAGTGCGCGGTCGACGGAAAAGGGGATAACAGGAGGCCGGGCTGTAGAGTTATCGCACCAGCGACCGACAGCTGGCACTCCGCGACGTAGCTAGCTAGCACCGCCACGTCTGCCAACTGGAAAGCTAGAAGCTGGGAACAGATGTGCGCTGACTGACTGACTGGAAAACTTTATTTTCAAAATATATACAGGGAGCTAGTGGAGCGGTCCTTAAGGGTCCGTTCCTTATAAATGCTAGGTGGACTGCTCATTACAGCAGCTCACTGGCGGTAGCTGCTGCTCGGGCGCGCCCGACCAGGGCCTTTTGGCTCGCAAGTCGCACGAAGTATGCCACACGGCAGCACAGGCCAGTGCAGGGCAACAAGCGACGCGAAACAGCGAAGCCCTTGCGACTGATCAAAACACGCTTCCAAAAGCACCCGCGTACACCGTGGACGCATGTGCTCAACGCGTTCCGAAAGTCACCTGTACTCGGTGACGCCCATTAACAGGCGCTACGTCAGCCCAGGTGGAGCTCAATATTACTTGACTCACATTGCGGTTTTTTTTTTTTTTGCAGCGAACGACTGCGTTTGAAACGGTTGTTATAGCAGCTGCAACCCTGAGAGAAAAAAAACACACAAGGACCAGGCAGTTCAAAGTAGCAGTATGAGGTATGCGGGGTGACCCGAAGCGACACACGGGCCATGATTCAGGGACGTCGTAGTGGAGATCTCCAGATCAACTTAGACCAGTTTGGGGTTCTCCAAAGTGCGCTGGCACTGTACAGCACACGGGCGTCTTTCGAAACGCGACCGGCGCTGCTGGAATTCGATCCCGCACACCTTTGGACCAGGAGAGTTGAAGGCCAAAGTCACTGAGCCACCGCGGCGAGTGTAAGTTCAATTTTCTCGACCGGTTACCGCTTCAGTAAGCGCCAGATGGCGGGGAACGGAAATACTCAAACGTGAGATTTTTACTCGGCACAATTTATTTTCTATTTTTTTCCCTGCTACCCAAGCAAAACCGCTCGCGCCGTACTGACACTGCAACGCCCGGCGACCGATGCATGTCGGGTAGCAACAGTCCACACCGAGAAGCAGAAACGGCACCGAATTAGCATCCGCACTGCCCGCTATCTCGCCTCGCCGCGGTGAGGCAAGCTGCCCCGCTGATAACCGCGACATCACCTGCAGCTACCGCGAAAAGCAACATGGCGCGCATCCAGCGTGTGGTGCGGCGACGGGCGGACTTGTTCGCCTCGAGGCCCAGCACTACTGCGACGGGCTCCCAAGGAAACGGGAGCAAAGAGCAGAAATAGTGTCGCAATTCCTCCCTCCACCGAGGCCGCGGTGGCGAAACGCTCTCAACGACCGCGCTGATCTTACGCCCCGCGTCAGAGAGACCCCCGCAAAATGCCGCAACAGTGCACCCTTCGCACGTCCGAACTCTGCAAGGACGAACGGCGGCACCCACGACGTGGACGGCGCCCTCCGGCGTCAACAGCGACCACCACGTGGTTGCCGGCAAACGCGCCCTTTCCCTCGAACGCTCGCCGCCCCGGGAGATGACGCTGGAGGAAACTGGACGGACCGCGCGCTCCCAAACCGGGCAACGAGATGTTCGCATGCGAGGCACCGCCGCGAAGACGAGCGGTCAAGCCCTGGCAAAGGTGGGCGAACCAGTTCTGCAGTGCGGATGGCCGAAGAGCAGCGTAGAAAAAGAAAGGACATCACGTGGCCGGGCACAGAACAAAGAGGTCGCGAAGCCCCAGAGGGGGTCACCTGGCAAATCCGATCGCCGCAATCCTTAGCGCGTTTCCTAACCGGGAAGCTGGCGAACACTGCGAGGCCGAGCGCGAAGGCAAATTACGAAGGACGCAGCCCGATGCACCGGACACGTGCAGTCCTCGTCAAAAGTGCCCGGCCCACGGAGTTGGCTGCCCAACCGTACAGCGAGGTGCGCCCGACTCTCGCATTAGATGCGAACACGTAAGGGGGAGGGGGACAACTTTGAACTATGTGAAGAACAACGTTGTCGAATTTTTGTTCCCGGTAAAAAAAAAAAAAGTGCTTCTCTGGATCTTCCTGGCTACGCTGACGTCTGTCCGTCAGCAAAAGACGCATTTATTGGAGAAAAAGGACTGAAAACTTCGCGCAAGTCGATTCAAACTCCCTTACCAAAATGGCCAGTTGAAGTGGATGCCGGCGTAGCGTAGCCTCTGAGATCCGCGAAAAAGGTGTCTGCGCATCCAGTTTAGGCGCGAAAGTGGCCGGTGATGGCGACACCAGAATTTCATTTTTTGGTCTCTCCCATTTAATAAAAGCTCCGCTTTCGGCGAAAGTGTTCGGTTTGTGAGTAGAACGCCGCACCCTGTCAACGCAGGCCAACTTCTACTTGTCCTCAGTCTCCCTCTAAAGTAACACGGTGGTTTGGGCTAGTTGGTTGCAGTTCATAATGGAGACAAGTTTCGCAGCATGAATAAAACGCACACAGAAGACAAGGAACAAACAAACAGCCCAGTCCTGTCTTGTTTGTTCCTTGTCTTCTGTGTGCGTTTTATTCATGCTGCGAAACTTGTCTCCCTCTAAAGGCAGTGTTTCTAATACAACTGGTGTTAAATGCGCCGCTTCGCACAAACCGGCAGTTCGCGTTAAGGGAGCTGGAAGCTTCCTTCGAGCACGCAGTCTAGGCGCTGCACGTGGAAATTTTCGAGGCGGCCGAGTTATGCGGGACTAAGAACGAGAGGTCTTATAGCTTCGGCTCCGGGGATTCGGATCGTATACGGGTGCGCTGCCATACACACAGCTTGAGAGCGCATTTCGCGGTGGTGCGGCCGCCACCGTCAAAAACCTTTTAGAGCCAGCTCGGGAACGGCAGAAGGGTACAGTGACCCCATCTGATCGGAAGGCAGCATGCACAAAGAGCAGGAGTCGAGATACTAAGGCCTACACGAAACCGGTCCCGTCGCTTCCATTCATTAGATGCCAACGTCGTCGTCCACAGAGAAGCGAGAAAGCTGCCGACTGCCCGAGAAAGGCAACAACGCGCAGAAGGACGCCGAGTGAACGCTTCGCTCTCACGCGACGAAAGAAAACCGGCGTCAGCGACGAAGTCCGACAGCCCGTCTGACCCCCAGGCCGGTCATAGAAATCCATCCACTGACCCCAAATCACGGCCATCGCGCTGCTCCCCGCCAATACTGTGGATGGCGTCCAGGAACAGTCGGTGAAAAAGAAGGCTGCTAGACGTTTCCCCTCTACACGTGGCGGGTCGGAGAAGTTCGTTCGAGCAATTAGCCACAGTCCAGTGCAAATAAAAATAAAATAATAAAACGCAAGCTGGGGACCTCAGACCCGCGTTTCTGTCCCCGTAACTGCAACCAGACAAAAATTTCCACGTTCCGCCGTCGCAAATGGCACGGGTGATTAGATATGCGCAAACGTATCGGCGTTCCGGATATTCGTTGGCATCGATTTATGCCAGGTCACAAGGAAAAAAAAAAAGTGTGATAGAGAAGGAAAGAATGGTCGTCCAGTGTTTTCAGCGACACCTGAAGCTGCCATTCAGCCAAAGCCCGGCATCAAGTCGCACGCGCTTCCGGGCAGGACACGAAGCCCAGAACCTGGCCACAAAAAAAAAAAAAGAGGGAGAAAAGAGAGTGAGAGGACAGGCCGAGTCAGAGGAAGCGAGCGCACGCGGCCGGGCGCCCAGCGAGCTCGCAAACGACAGCCACTGCTATCGCACCAGGAGACGGGAGCACCTATCTAAACACCTCGCTCCCCCTATCGGACCTTATCAGGGGCCCCCGGAAGCGCAGCGGCTCGGCCGAGGACAGCAGACAATTGGTTTCCCTGGACGTGCCCTGGAGACCGGCGGGCCACCTTTGAACCCCCCCACAACACAGAGAGAAGACGCGACAATGGGCACCGGATTACGAGAAAGGGAGACTACGTAAATCAAAAGACCCTGCCCTGGAGACGGTGTGAGCCACACCTAGAAGAGCCGAAATGCATCACGGACACTACGACGGTGGTCAATGGCAGCACGGGCAACCTTTGCAAATTATATATATATATATATATATATATATATATATATATATATATATATATATATATATATATATATATATATATAGTGGTATATATATACAGTGGTGAAACGAGACACTGCGTGACCTAGAAGCAAACGTGGTGGGCTGTGCCTTTGGCATGCACTGTAATGGAGCGCGAGTCCATGTCACCTCCTTCCCGTCCTCGTTTTTTCGTGCGCCGTTTCCCACCTAAGTCATGGCACGCACATTTGTCGCCCGCCCGAAGTTAGAATCTGGGCTGAAACAAGTGAGGCGTCATCTAAGGCATGCTTCCTTACGCCATCCTTTGAAACTCACATTCTACCGCACGCACGCACGCACACAAACTTCCATACGATAGGCAATTTGGTCCCTGTGATAGAGGTGAGCCGCCCTGGTGGCTCAGTGGTTGTGGTGCTCGGCTGCTGACCCGAAAGACGCGGGCTCGATCCCGGCCGCGGCAGTCGCATTTCGATGGAGGCGAAATGCTAGAGGCCCGTGTACTGTGCGGTGTCAGTGCACGTTAACCAACGCCAGGTGGTCGAAATTTTACGGGGCCCTCCACTAGGCGTCCCTCATGGCCTGAGTCGCTTTGGGACGTTAAACCTCCGTAAAACCAAATGTGACACAGGCACGCAGCGCAAACAGCTGACCCGTTTCTAGAGGCATCGGAGATACGTTTAGTTCAAACACGGGCACCAAGTACTGAGAACGGGGAAGAATATTTTATCATCAATGGAAACCAGTACTGAGTGAGGCAAGTGTGCAGAATGAGCGAACATCGAGCCAACTCGACTCCCTTATATCTATTTCGCATTACGAACGCGATTAAGTGCAACCGAGCTACCTCAACAACGGCTGCAGCGCCGAAAACGACAGAGGCGGAAAAAAATCTCGGCAATAAGCTAAGTTTTACACCAGGCTTCAAAGCAGACGTGCAGCCTTCATAGGCCAGTTGCGTCACTAAGCTGGCGCAGCTTTAGCTAGTCGCTCCCCGCTCTGACAAGGCAAGTCGAAATTTCATCTTTAAAACACGCCGAGCGACCGGAAGGAGCAGGAAGCAGAAAAAAAAAATCAGATTTCGGTAAAAACCAAGAGAGGGGAAAGAGCGACGTCAAGTGTGCCGAAAAATGAGAACTCTTGCGAAACACGACACCCCCACCCACGGTTTTGCAAAACGAAACGGGCATTTGTATCGACGCGCCGCTAGCCGAGAGCTGCTGCCATACGCGACACCCGTCGCGCCATCTAGGGCACATGGCGAGAAACTAACGCAGAGGCGCAGGAAAATGGGAAGAGCAGCTGCGCGACCTCTCGGAGGCGCTGGGAGGCATTTCACTCGCTCTCCGCAGCTGGGGCCCCGCTATTTGGGCTTTGTCACTTGAGCTGAACTCGCTACGCTGTGAGCTTTGTTCTGCATGATTCGATTGCTTCCCGACCAAACGTCGCACCCAATCGGCAACCGACATCAACGGCAATATTCTACAATAAACGGCTCCCGATTCTTTTGTGATTTATTCAACCCTTCAAGACGCTTTACAAATCTGCACACAGCAAAATCATAGCCTTTTCTCAGTGCATGCTCCACCTAGCAGCGGTCCCTTTGTTTCAGGTGAATTTGGCAGCCCTCATGTAGGAAACTTCGCGAAATAGTGAGCGGGGTAGCACGTCATCCGCCATTTTTATGCAGATTTTGTCACCAGTAACGTTCACCCCCCCCCCCCCCCCCCCCCAAAGTTCAAGCGTAATGTGCGTCTTCAATACAGAAACTGATTCCACGATCCTTCGGGTGTTTGTATGACAAGCACTAAAATTTGGATGTCGCTATTTTTATTAACTGTGACACGGTACGAAATTTTGCACATCGCAGTAAAAAACTGACCACTGATAATTCGCGCTGGAAAACTAGCCCATTACATTTCCTGAAGCCTTATACTATTTCGGCGCAAAAATTTTTCTTCTTGATGGACAAACACACACACACAGAAAATTAGCTGTGGTTTAAACTCTGGTTAACCCTGGTGAGAAGCGAAAGCTTCCTTTGCATGGCTACGTTCACAAACGCCACACACACTGCCCAACGAATTTTCTGCAAGGCGTCGATGAAATGCCCGATGGGGCAGTTGCCACCTGCCACAGTGGGCAGATTGTGATGACGTCAGGAGGTCACACGACGTGACACCTGTCACGTGACTGCACTGACGTTGCCCTCTTGAAAACCTAGCGTGGTGAAGCTTTCGCTTCGAAAAATGGCGTCCGATGTGGTTATGAATGCAGTTTGTGCAAACTGCTACACTTTTCACCCTCCGTTGTTTACGGATTGGTTTCCGTGTTTTACTGCGTTTGAAGTATAGTCTTCTTTCAACAAGATGCTGCTGTCTGTCAGTCAATCTCTGTGTGACTGAGCAAGAGGGTGCACCACCACTAAATATGCAACTTCCACCTAAAAGCTTCCACCCACCATAACCGGATGCAGCACTGGAACGAAAGACCAGCAGCGCAATCAAACTGAGAGGTGCAGTGGGGAGATCATTGTAAAAGCAAAATGTACAACCAACACTGCTACCGCAGATCTGCTACATCACACCGCACAAATGCTTGTGCACATTTTTTTGCTGCCAAGTTTTAGCTAGGCTGGACCAATTCTTCCAAGCAAAATACTACTACTAATAATAATAATTGGTTTTTGGGAAAGGAAATGGCACAGTATCGGTCTCATATATCCTTGGACACCTGTTGGACACCTGAACCGCGCTGTAAGGCAAGGGATAAAGGAGGGACTGACAGAAGAAAAGAAGATGGAGGGCTCCGGAATCATTTCGACCACCTGGGGATCTTTAACGTGCGCTGACATCGCACAGCACACGGGCGCCTTAGCGTTGTGCCTCCAATCCACAAAAACGCAGCCGCCACGGTCGGGTTTGAACCCGGGAACTCCGGATCAGTAGCCGAGCGCCCAAAATATGAATTCTTCCCAGTAGGAATGGCGCGAAATGGCAACTTGGCTGAATCACATTGTTAGTCTGTTTTTTTTTTCTGCGGTCAAGATTTCTGAACGCTGTCACTAGAAACGCCCCCCCGTCCCCAATGATTTTCACCGGAGAGGAGACCCCCCTTTTTAGACCTACAGCGGGAGGCCATAATAGAACGAAGGAAAAGGTCTTCATTCAAAGTGTGGCCTAAACAAAAACTAAGAAAAAAAAAGCCAACAATGCAGGCACCAAGGACACTGTCAAATTGACAAGCTGCTGAAGCACCTCTGCAAGGTGTATAGCAATGTATCAACAGAGCTGCATGCGGCTGTCGGAAAAATTACTGCAACAGCGCATTCATGACAACCCTCACAGTAGATTCCCTGACAGGTTGTGGTGACATGAACAGAAAGACAATAGTGACATGAAATAATGCCAAATACTGCATGGATCTATTGCTGAAAGCTATGAAGCAAATGCTATCTTGAAGTCTGTAAATGCTGCCCACTGTTCCTTGGCTATAAGTAGTGGAAAAAAAAGCATTACACCACAGCTTATCAGGTAATGGATTCTCCACTGAGCATACCCACATGACTGGCCACAAGACAATGGGGGAAAAAACTCTTACACACTACTGAAGTGACACACCTCTCCTTCACAAGCAGTTGCTACACAAGATATAGATAACCCATGCAGGAAGCTCTTGAAAATACTTGCAGATAAAGAACAAAGGTAATCCCCAAAGATGCTGCAACAATAGCCTTTGTCTCTGCATTAATCAGCACTATGGTACTGTAGTAGATAAAAAAAAAGTGCAGAAGCCCAGGGCCAAAGTTGAACACTGCTGCACATGGCATTGCAGCAGCTGGTGCAGATGACAGACAAGGGCACCAACACTGGAGAAGAGGAAAATGCATGCAATAATCTTGCATGCAAGCCACAATGAGCAGATAACTTCATTTGGCAAATAACAATAACAACAGGGCGGGCAACAGCCTCTACTAGGGGGCTCTAAATGAAGTAATTTCAGGCTGTTCACATAGTACGCACGAACGAATAATTGACTTTAGGGCTGAAGGGATTACTAATGCTGGGAAAGAAGAATTTTCAATGGAATAGCTTAAATACTCGTACTATCACTTACCCTTGCACTAAATGTGCAAAGAAATAACAAATTGCGCAGCACATCTTTCGATAGAATTGTAACTAGTACTGCTAGTGAAATAGCGATTGTAAAATTTATTGTAATAACTCGTATTTTCATAGAGTAACTCAAAACTACCCCTTCAAATGCAGCACACTGCCTATGCTTATATCAGTGAGTTTACTTCCCAATAAAGACTAAAACAAAGGTGCTCACCACCATCATCGTCAGCCTGACTACACCCACAGTAAGGCAAAGGCCTATCCCATGTCTCTCCAATTAACCCTGTCCTTTGCCAGCTGCGCCCACCCTGCGCTTGCAAACATATTAATTTCAACCGCCCACCTAACCTTCTGCCACCCCCTGCTACGCTTGCCTTCTCTTGGAATCCACTCCATTACCCTCAAGGGCCAGCGGTTATCTTGCCTTTGCATTACATGCCCTGTCCAAGCCCATTTCTTCCTCTTAATTTCGACTAGATGTCATTAACCTACGTTTGTTTCCTCACCCACTCTGCCTGCATCCAGTCACAAACACTGGCAACCTTGAACTAAAATGTTGCTCATGTTGCATTAAAAACTGAATATTCACCCTTTGCAATTTTTTTTTGAAGCGATGTTTATTGCCTCAGGGCATAAAAACTATGAAGTGAAAGATGAGTAAGATGCTTAAATAAATGAAAAAAGGTGGGCTGATTTGATGAAATCAAGAAGTGAACGATGATATGGACCCTGTGTCCAGGCAATATAGCAATCCGGATTGTCTGGTGAGAGTCCCACTGCTGCCAGGTGACGAATTTTCGTCGGCTTCAGCGCCGGGCAGTCCCACAACAGGTGGTGGATATCCGCCTCACAGTCTGTTCTTGCAGACTGGACACCCGGGGTGGGGATATAAATCTTTGAAATGTGGCCACTTGCGTGTCACAGCTAGAGTTAGGGCAACCCCGACCCGTATCCTCCGAAGTGCAACCTCCTCTGCACGGGTAAGACCACGGGGGAGGGTTACCGCACACGGAGGGATTAGAGCACGTGCGCGGTGCCGGAGGTGTTCCTTTCTTGTTAAAAGGAGGGTGATGTCATCCAGTTGTGAGGACTCGAGGCAAGGACGAGATTGGGGTTGAAAGGCCGGTCGCAGAATATGCGCGGCTTTGTGCGCTCAGGAGGTCACGCGGGACCCACTCAATACGGATTTGCTGCGGGATGCCGGCCGCTAGACGATGGATGTCTTGGCAGATTTCAGCAGGACAGATGTCCCACCTGCTTCAAGTGCCAGTATGTGAAGCATAGTGAACCTACTACAATATTTTTGCGTGCTCAATACTACTAGACTATTAAACAAACCATTCAGTGTTTTTATATGAGCAGGTGTACCGTTCACTGAGATCCATATTGGCAGGGAAAAAAAAAAAATTTTGGAAACTTGAGCTTTCGAGCCTTTTCGAACAGTAAACTGCTCCACAATACTTCTCGAAGCAATTTTCAATTTTAATGCAAGTTGTCTTTACGTCCAAAAGACAGGTATAGATACATACCACATTTGAGGTCTTTTTATAATGTCGCTGGCAAAACTTTGTACCTTTTTATCCTACAAAACCAATGGTCGAAATAGCTTCAAAGTAATGACATTCAATTCCTAGAGACATTCTGAGTGCAATTTTTATCACTTCTACATATGAGAGACAAGCATAGAGATTGCACCTTATAAAAGGTTAAACAAGTACAGGTTGTTTAAAGGAAAAACCAGCTCATCAATGAGTTCTGCTGGCAGCAGCTCCTGCCGTTTGCTCACCAGTCACCACTGAGCTTGCTGTTGAAAACTGTCTTTCACATCTTGTTGCAAAGGCAGGAATGTAACACTTTTTAGCAACATTGGCAGCTGGTCACCAATGCTATCATTGTCACACCGGGCATCTTCAAAACCTATCTATGTGACTCAGCCTGCACTTTCCCTCCTCTGAGCAGCTTGCAATAAAGTTCCACAATGTGTTTTCACAAATCAAATGAGAATTGATTTGTGCATTAGACATCATTTCAGCACAAGCGGTACTGAACTGGATTCGATTTGCCAGAGATAACCCACCCGGTGATGGTGATGACAATAGTGCTGACTGTGATGACTGAATTACAGATGCATGAATAGTCGGGCTTGTCCTCCTATACCGTTTTACCAATGAAAGGAGCTGGACTATTTGCAAGATCTAATAACCTGATGCAGTACTGCGCTTGGATCTGAGGGACTTCAAAATGGAATAACTGCTCTCTCTCTCTCCGACTCAACACGAGTGTGTTCACCTTGTTCACTTTATACCTTCGTCATCCCATGTGGTGAAGAAGAGCGGATAGTGACAGCAAAACAAAAGTCAGATGATCCCTGCATTTCTCCCCCTTTTGAGCTACTACAACACACCTCGACATAACGGCTTGAGCAGATGTGAACTCCTGATGGGAATGCGACTGCACAGCTGTGAGCTGATGCTTTCACAGAAAATGAACGCACAGACAGGATCCATACAGAGAGAAGGCCACAAGACACCAAAGACAGATGCACGAGTTTTCTAGATGGCACAGAGCACTCCTCTACCAATGTTGTGACAAGGAGAATACATGTGGCTGCAGCAGTTTCAGTGGACAGGAGAGCCTGTCAGGCAAGCTAACATACCGTGAAACATAGTTGACACAGAGTACAAAGTCTCAATGTGGAATTCTGAAGATATCAATTCAGATCAACAAGCAAAGCAACAGAAATTTTTGTCTTGAAAAAGTATGGAGTACCAGACCTGGTATTGAACAGTGATGGCACCAGAAAGATACAGTTAAAGTAATCGGCCATCTTCAATTCGACCTGCATGGAAGATCACCGCCAAACCAAAGTGATCAAGATGTACAGTTGGAGGCGCTGGCTTCAGCTGAACTCGTTCTTCACAGCTGAGCATGAGATTTTGAATTGAAACAAACGCTTCGCACTCTTGACACCTGCATGTTAAATTGAAAATTAAAAATTGGTTTTTTAGGAAAGGAAATGAGACAGTAACTGTAGCTTGGTGGTGTTAGATGTGGGCCCCTGGTACGCCTGGGCCATCTCTCGCCAGGCCGAGGTCCACGGGTTCTAGATCCGGAGACTGCTGCTACGGAGTGACGAGGAGACAAGATGGGCTTCGAGGTGGAGAAGAGACTGAAAGGGTTTATTTACATATTTACGGAGTTCGAAAGAGTGAATCGGGAGCTGCTTGATCACATGCCAGATTGTTGCTTAAATAGGGCCCCCTGTCCCCAGGTCCCTAGTTGAGGAATTTAGTTCATTAAAAATGCGTCCAATCACTGTCATCTCGAACACGTGTCCAGTCTTTAGGATCTGCCTACCAGGACATCCCTAACAACGCACTCTCGCCACTTCAGGCAAGTTATGGTCCGTGCTGTCCCTGCAGCAGTGATGAAAAGTCCGAATGGGGGCCCAATCAGCGTCGAAGGTCAGTCACCTGCACTGCACAGCGCTCCGTGGGAACGAAAGGCCGCCACTGCACTTGCGCAGATGGTTCCACGTAAGGGAAGACACTTCGGGTAAGACTAGGTCGTTTCCGCAGCACGAGCATTTCTGCATTGTTGGCTTAGTCAAACACAGCCGCATCTGCCGACTCGCAGCCCCGCGCCGCCTGCCGCCCCCGCCAATCCTTAGGGGAAAACGGCGTAATTGTGTCCCGGGTAGGTCTGGCGTCGTGAACTAATGAGAACCGTGCTCCCGAGAAACGTTCCCAGGCAGCGGATGACCATTTCACCCCATAAACAACAGGGGGGTCCCTTGTTGATGGCGCCACCTGCATTCGTGGCGCTGCAGCCCCGTCGATTGCCCTTTGAAGCATCTGTCGATTGATGACTCCAAGTCGCTTGAACATTCTTGGCAGGTTGGCATTCTCCGACCGTAACAGTGGGCACAGGAACGCCGCCGTAAGACAAGGCATAAAGGAGGGAGTGAAAGAAGGGAAGAATGAGGTGCCCTAGTGGAGGTCTCCGGAATAATTTCGACCACCTGGGAATCTTTAACCTTCACTGACATCGCAAGGCATACTGGCAGCTTTTGCGTTTCGATGGAGCCACCGCGGTAGTGTTTGAACCCAGGTACTCTGCAGTAGACGAGTGCCTTAACCTTCGAGCCACCGCAGCGGGTAAAATGTTGGCTTTGTTCATTTGGTACACCTCACCATCCCACAAGCTTCATCACTGGACCGTTTCTCTTCACTTTACATAAAGCAAGTGTGAAGCACACCACGTATGAAAGGAGGCCTCTGAAATTACAGAACTGAAGCAGAGGATTGAAGGAAATGTGGCATGCTATAGCAGTGACACGATACAGAGCACCAAGATGCCAGATAGAATTTGACACTCAGCACTTCCCATGCACAAGCTAAAAATAAGAAAAGAACCCATTCAGGTGAAAATAACAAATGCCAGGCAGGAGTGGAGCATTCACTCTTCCATAATAATGATAATCAGAGTAAAGCAGAAAATTAAGAAAAGACCTTAATTTATCAGGAATGTGCCTACAAATAAAATGAACACAATGTTCGAAAATACCAAAGTGCTTTATTTACTCTCAGAATGCATTTTCTTCTTCAAATTTTCATTGGTGAACATGCCCCTTGTTCCGCATTTCCCAGCTATTTCCGGGATGCTAGAACTTATCTATTCTTATTTCTGACACCTCATGCACCAAAGAGTGCCAGATGGCAGCACAGGTTTCGTCGTCTCGTAAATCCCACTGCACACTTCTTAAAGAATTAACCAAGAATGGACCCTCTCAAGCTTGGATTGGCAGCATAGTCCTCTTATAAGAAGTGAGAATTGTGACAACCAGGAAATAGTGATAGCCGCATTTAATAAAAATAAAGCCGCCATTTCACTCAAGGAACCTCCGCTGGCTTTCCAATTTTGAATTCATAGCATAAAACTCACAAGAAGCTGAACATGCTAAAACCAATACTGCAGCTCAACCAAGGGCACTCAGTTTTCTTTTCTGCCCCAGACATTCTTGCTTCCTGAAAGGAAAAAGAAAAGCTTACAAGTAGCTTGCTTAACTAGCAGTGGCTACGACCTGAAAGCATTTACATACAGTATTACATACTGGCTAATAAGTACTGACAAGTGATACGGATGTGCCACTAGTGCATATCATGCCTCTTTTCTTGGTGCAATGTGCTTCCAAAAGTTCCTGTGCTATCCCATCTTTGATCTCGCTTAGTGTCAAAGAACAATGGCTCACACATGCAGGAGATGAACCAGTGACATTTGAGTGATAAATGTCCATACTTTGAGTTTCCGCAGTAAAAAGCATTTCAGCCTGTCTGGATGCAGTTGTGAATGGTGCAGTGTGTAGCAAACAAAAGGTGAACCTCGCCAGTGCCTGGTTAGTGCTACAGCAGCACTGTGCAATACTAATAATAACAAAAAAAGAGCGAAGCACGGTGCATGACTTCATTACCAAATCCCTTCACATGTTACAGCATTTCAAGCTTGCGAGAGAGCCAAGAGAACACCTAGAAAAGAAAACAAAAAAATTGTTCTGTTTGGAATGTGCCCTTCATGAAAAAGCGTACAGGACCAAAATGCATTTCCATGTAAATGTACGAAGAAGTGAATACTTCCTTCTGTTGAAACTTAAGAGTTACAAAAAATATGCAAGCATAATGAGCATGAATCAGAAAATCATCTCTCAAATGGCAGAGGCAGCCAAAAGTTAAAGAGCTTTTGACTAGGACGAATTCTCTTCCATGACATGACGCCTACTTCTGAAAACCTAAGTCTGTTTCTTTCGGGCAAGTATAACTACATATAGGTGGAAAGCACATTCTCCTGTTACAGGCATGCCGAACCCCATAGCTAAACCTTACAGTGACACAAGAAACAAGAAACGAGTGCATAGGAGTATTATGGCTGGCAATATGCCACAGACTTGAGGCGGTATGCAGCTCTTGACGTAAAGGTATTCTGTCCTTGCACAATAATCTAGTTACATATTTAGGCACCATTCCTTTCGTAGCACCAATGAACCAATGGGACACCTGGAAGGGTTCAAGGGTTGCTTAGATTCTCAGTGCCCCCATCATATAGGAGTGACGAGATTCCTTTTTGTTACATGGTGCCCCCAAGTATACACCTTTCCAATGAGGGCGCCTTGGTTGGCGCCATACTGTTCGCTGGGCTGTTGTGTGCATCAGATGCCAGCAAAGTGGAAGTGACAGCAGAATCAGTTTGCAAAAGCCTAGACTGGGGTGTTTCAGCACCTCCTCACCTAATGGAAAAGGTCTTATCCACCTCACAAGTGTAAATGCAGTCTATTTTGCAACATCTGCGTGTTTTGTTTGAAGACAGTGGCTGACAAAAACAGCCAGTGCGTGATATAAACTCAGTGTGCCATCATGAAAAAGGCAACAATGATATTTTTTACATAGGTGCACAAGCTGCCACACATGCTGGTCAGTTCAAATTACATCAGCCTGTGAACAGAATTACAACGCATTCCAAGAAATAGATACCCTTGACTAGGAATATAATCCAGGAAGATTCCAACCCATTGAATGAACATGCTATGCAGAAATGCCTTCATACCTGACACTGAGGATAACTCTATGACTTTTTGTTAGCAAAATCCAATAGTTTGACATTTCTTGGCTCTGTTGTCGCTTGTCCGGCAGCAAAGGATGCATTTATTGCTAAGAGAGTTGTACTCGAAGTTAAAGAAGTTTTTCACGCTGCTCTGATTAAAATGCTGGACTTTTTAAAGACGTAATACCTGAAAAGTGACGTTTACTGACGTAAACGCGGACTCCATGATTGCTGGTAGCGAGTGGTGCGGCCTAGCACGAGCCACAAAGAAAGCTACCAGTGGCCAGATGTTGAAGGCATACATCAGCCATTGCTACATCGCTTCGTCTATGTTTGCATCAGCTTTATGATGGATCCCGTTCTCAATCCCAACAACAAAGTTCTCGTAATGAAGTCCGGCTTGCACTTCATTGACATCAGCCCCACAAAGCATGCAATGTTTTTCAGGGCTGAGGTGGCTAGACTAGCTGGATACTAAGAATATCCAAGCATCGACGAGCCGGCAATGTTGGCAACAAGCGAAGCTACCTATGCAGCAGTCATCATCGCCGAGCTACCGTCACGACTGATCAGTAGAGACCGGTACGTAAGGACATAATTAAATTCCGTAATAACAGTCCTCGTACCACTGATTATGCAGCCCATCGTCTTGGTAAGTTGACATTGTCAAGTCAAGAACTCTGTCCAAGGAACACTTAGAGAGGCACTTGGAGTTCCTCTGCTGCCCCACACTTGTAAATCAAGGCATGTCAAAATGAAACCACAGGGGCACACAAAGCACATAGCCGTGAAGTACCAAACATACTGAAACACACCTGGCCGCCTGTGGCGCTGTCAAGTACAGGTTTTCTTAGGCTCCCATCATTTAGATTGCCTTCTTTTCAGTCTTCCTTGTGTGGTAAAAGTGCAATAATGGTTTTGTAATGCTCATCAATGAGTCGTCTCTCCTTATTGCAACCAGCAACCTTGAAAGACCCCGTGGAAGCGCAAAGCCTGACTCATCCTGTGGGCCTGCCCTAGGATTAGTCGGGAGAGACATTCCACAACGGGTTCTTGCGGCCAGGCCAGCCTTCAAGTTGGCACCACTGTGACGTACCGGCCGGTCCACAATGGTCTCCTGTGGCTAGACCAGCTTGCAAATTGGCGGTAACGAGACCCACTGTGACATGCCACACGTTAACGTCAATCCGGTGGACCAGTGGCAGCGGTGAAAGGAGTTATGTGGTGACAAGGTTGCCAGTTCCGATTAATATAAGCAAATGTGGGCTTCTTTTTTTCACCGAGTTGCTTGTAAATTTTTACAGTAGCTTGTCGCGTTTTTTTTGGACTTACTCGCACTTTTCCAGCACATATTGTTACTTTAATGCCCGTCTCGCGCGTTTGTCGTTAAATATACGCGATAGTAGCAGGAGTCACAAAGTACGAAACTGTCCCTATCCATTTATCAATGTTTTGAAGCCTTGCCAGCACTCGTGGTCGTCTATGTCATAGTATGTTGCCGGTGTTCTTTGTGCAAAATGGCTTCGACGTGGTCAAAATATGGCAAACGATACTGTAAAGAGTGGGAAAAGGAAACACAGCTCCAGGACTTGTTACGCCCAGTCACCGGAGACTATACAAAAGCAGCATGCAAGTATTACAAGTGTGAAATCTGCGCTCATCATGCCGACCTCGTTCAGCACTTGGCAACAGAAAAACACACGAAGAACTCCCGGCCACTTTACAGTGCACGTTTGACAACCATGGGCTTCACCAAATCATCGCCTCCAAAGACACCGGAATTGGAGCTCAAGATGGCATGTTACTCAGCGTGTCATGCCGCTATCAACTCTGTGGACCATCTCGGCGAGGTGTTACAGTCATCCACCACGTGCGAGGTAAAGCTGCACAGAACAAAATGTGCAGCACTAATAACAAAAGTTCATGCCCGTTGCCTGCTTGAGGACCTCGTGAAGGATATAGGCGCCTCGCAGTACTCATTATTGATTGACGAAAGCACTGACGTAGCAAATGAAAAGCAGGTCGCTGTCGTGATTCGCTATTTCAGCACCTCAGTAAAAAAAGTGGAGTCCACGTTCCTGGGACTGTTCACGCTTGAGGGTTCAAGTGCCCAACGATTGCACAAGGCCTCCTAGACTTCTTGACCAATGTTGGTCTGGGTTTCATAAGGTGTATCGGAATTGGAACCGACGGCTGCAATGTTATGGCTGGGAGGAACAGTTCTGCGTACACACACTTGCGTCGAAAAAATGAGAACCTCATGCTAGTCAAGTGCGTGTGTCACTCAATTTAACTGTGCTAGCAAGGCAGTAGAAGTGCTGCCCCGGAGCCTAGAATTCCTGGTTGGCCATTCGTACAGTTGGTTTTCACACAGTTCACTGCAGCTTCAGGAGTATGGCAAAATTTACAGACTGATGAACAATGGCAAAGAACCATTAAAGTTGGTTCAGCTGTCAGGAACGCGGTGGCTGTCCATCTCCGGCTGCAGTAAACGTACACCGGAAAAATGGGAGGAACTCAAAGCTTCACTTCACCATCTGCAAGGACAAGTACCGTTGCTCTGACGCTGAGATTCTGTCCGAAATGTATCAGGATCCTGTCAACAAGCTGAGCCTAGTGTTCCTGAACCCATTGCTGCAAGAATTAAGAATCAATAAGCTGTTCCAACTTGAAACTGGAAATCCATTGAAACCGATTGATTGCCTTCAGAACCTTTCCCGGTCATTGATTTGCAGAGTGCTCAACCCGTTGTACATCTCAGCTGCAGGAGAAAGACTTTTAGAAGTCAACCTGGAGGACAGTGCGACCCACCTTCCACTTTCTGCTGTGGACTCCGGCGTGCTATTCAACATCGAGGTGGCAGCTTCCAAACTTAATGCTGAGCAAGAAAGAGATGTTAAATTGAGATGCCGGGGTTTCATTTTTGAGGCTGCAAAGGAAGTGCAGCTTAGGCTTCCTCCCCACATTCAGCTTTGGAATTCCATGAAATCATTCTCGCCCGAGAACGTACTGAGCCAGGTAAAACTGCCCCTTCAGGATGTGCCTCTCCTGAAACTGTTCAAGGCAGATGTAGGACTCCTGAACACTCAGTATAGACGGCTATGCCTCCTTCCTTTGGAAAAATGTAAGCAACAAGGACGGCGCTTGTTTTTAGGTAGAAGTGCTAGATTTCAAGGATGCAAGCGGTGAAATTTGTTTCACGGAACTAGCAGAGTTCGCTCTGTCGTCGTTGGCCGTGCCCCTTAGCAACGCCGATGTCGAGCGCGTGTTCTCGCACATGAACCTGGTGAAGTCGCACTACCGAAACAGAATGAAGAATCCTATGTTGAGTGGCATCCTCCACGCACATTATGGCCTAAAGTTTCAAGGTGTTTGCTGCCGGGACTTTCAACCGACATTAAAAATATTACAGCTATTCAACTCTAAAAACATGTATGGTTCCGAAGTGGACGCGGAGGATTTTGCCTGACGAGTTGAACACATTCGACGATGACCGTGCGTAGTTGAGCAGTGAAATCAAACATACGTTGGAGGAGTCAACAAATAACGTCATTCATGTATACTTGCAAACGTGCAATGAACAGGGTGCAGACTACCCTGGGGACAATGTTAAAAAGTACATTAGTGTTTTCACTCAATCTTGTGGATATCGTCGCTGTTCAAAATAAAGTGATTTGTTAACCTTCCCTTCGTATTTCTGCGATTTTTTATATTATAATTAAACGATTGTCAAGAATGAGAAAATTTGTTATCGTCCGCTTCTTTTGGGCTTCTTAGCAAAAGTCGCACCGCTTTTTTTGGGGTTGTTATTTGCTTATTTGCTCGGCGGCACCTGGCAACTCTCTGTGGTGAAGACCCCAAATCCCAAAGAAACCTAAAGTCAAACGCTGCTTGCTGGCAAACCACGTGACTCAGCAACTTTGCGGCATTGTGTTGACCGTCGAGACAGTGGCACAGGGATTGGTGGTCCACTTTAGGGGTGAAGGGAAACATTGTTGGGGGATGCTGCGTTCTGCCCCAGGCCGTAGACATGTTTTTGATTGGTGTGCTTTGTTTTGGATGCTTATTTATTCGTGTCTTTCGCGTAGTGGGAGACCATGAAATAAACGAAATCAAATCTTCTAGTCCCCAAGTCCCAGCTTTTCTTCAAAACGCCAGTAGACCACTGGACCGTCTTCCGAGCATGGCAGGTGACCATAGAAGTCTATCTGGTTTCAAAACAGAACTTATATACTTGAATATCCAAATGCATAACCTTCATGCACCCTTGTCATCCTCGGAGATTCGTGGTTTTTCGGGTATTTCGTCACCATGATTGCACTCGTAAGATTGGCCTGTGGCGACGATAATTGTGATTTATTTAACTCTTTTCGACCTTGCAAGACATTTGTTTTCAGTAAGAGTGGTCTTTCTGTGGTTAGGAGCTGGTGTTCTATCGAAAGAAGCAAACTTCAATTTCTCCTCAGTGCCCCTCAATAACAAAGCAGGCTGCCTCAAGTTTCAGCATGAAGGTAAATCATAGCACTGCTTCCAATAATTAAAGTCAACAGAAGCATACAATATGCCCACATGTAAAACTAATTATCAAATCAGGATGCCAATCTAGATAAAAGAAACCCAAATGTTTCTAGTATGCCATATAAAAACAATAGGTGTTTGAATAAAAGCGACCAGACCCCTTTGGAAGTTGGATTTTTCATTATGCACCTGTACAACTAGTGGTGGCACACCATATCCAACTTAATAGCAGAACAATGCCACAATAAGCTGCAGACTTACAAGGACTGGGGTCAGAATTTTCCACTGCAAATGTAGGCAGCAATAAACAGAACAATATTCATGGTTATGTTTGTAAATGACTCACTAGTATTCACATATATTTCTTTAATGCTACGTTACTGTTTTACAACAGGTGGCTACAGAATCCAACGGAACAGTCTGCAAGCAAGACAACCAGTTTGGAGACAGTGCTGATGACGACTGGACATAAGAGAGCAAGGAACCATCAACCGGGTAAATAAAGGAAGAGACTCTACCTGCACTTCAGCACTGCACTGAAAGGGAAATGCTGCAGCACACTGCAGCCAACGTCATCTCCCTGCACTGACCACTTGTCAACTTATCCCTTAAACTGCAGCATAACATAAGTTTGGGATAGTGGTAGAACATTCTGGGCCGCCGCGGTGACTCAGTGGTTATGGCGTTTGGCTGCTGACCGAAAGATGCGGGTTCGATCCCGGCCGCGGCGGTCATATTTCGATGGAGGCGAAATTTGACAGGCCCGTGTACTGTGCGATGTCTGTGCATGATGAAGAACCCCAGGTGATCGAACTTTCCGGAGCCCTTCACTGTGGCGTTTCTCATAGTCCGAGTCGCTTTGGGACGTTAAAACCCCATAAACCATAAACCAGTTGTTGAACATTCATGGTGGAAAACAGAGCAAACTAGATGGGATAGACAAGAGAAGGACGACACCAGCGAGTGTTACGTCTTCCTTCTCTTGTGTGTCCTGTATAGTTTGTGCTGTTTTCCACCATGACTGCTGTTTAAAGCCACGATGACTTACCCACTCAGAACACGAGAAGCAACATTCTAAAAAAAATAACTTGGGGCCTTCTTAACCACATTCTTAAAGAATGTGATAGCGGTTGGCCCACCCCCAAATATTAAAAAGAAACCCCCTCCCTAACTTTGGAAGTAGGTCCACTCCAGAATATTGATGAAGGCAGATTAGTGGGGATTAATGTGGGTTAGCGAATCAATTAGGTGGAAGATTGGGCTTGGTCAGCATAATCCCAAAGTATAATGCAATAGAAAATACTGGAACATTCTAATCCTCAGATTTTCAAATAGGGCGGTATTGATAACATCACAGCCCTATCGATCAATCACAGAAATCCGTTGAGGAGAGACCGGGTGGTTTATGCAAGACAATGATCTAAATGTCATCACATGAATAAATCTTTAATGCATCAGCAGCCATGTAGTAAAAAAAAAAAAAGTTCACACTCAAATGAGTATGTAACTCGTGATGCCATTTTAATAGTTCGTTGGAAGAACAATACAGCCGGCTCTTGAGGCTTCAGCACCCCCTCTTCAGGAAAAGAAACAGGATATCCACCAGCCTTACACTGTCATACACTGTCAGCAGAGACCACAAGCTGGGAGCACGAAATGAATCAAAACCATCTTTTTGACAGGGCTGCAAAGGTTCATTCAAATAGCCTTTCTCACTCTACCAGATTTCTGAGCCACCCTAGAATACACCCCTTCTCTGCCCACTGATGCACCATTGTGCGAGCTTTTCGCTGCACACTGCAGGGCTGCGGAAGCAACATGGCCATATCTACAAGACAGCTGCAATTTAATGTCCTTCAGGCACTGGCAAAGAACGAGCATATTTCCCTAGAGTGGTTGAGTTACAGCAATTTCTTGCATTAACACAGAGTTGACGTCAACATGTGGGTTGTGAAATTTAGTCTTACGTTCAAGCCAATTATCCTGACATTCAGCACACACTCACGACATTATTGCCATCCTGGTCCTCTAACACAGACAAAAATATTTTGAAAAACTGCAAGCATTAAATGTGCAGCACCCATTCGATTACAATTCCAATGTGGTCCTGGCCCATCCCGCCAGCCAAAGAGAAACCCTGCAAACAGGGCAGCTATTGTTACCTGCGTGATGGCGCATCAATCACATCGGCAAATAAAAATAGTGAGCTCGTCAGTCTAAAATATAAAAAGAAAAGTTCTGGTGCATTTAATTAAAACAACCGCCTTGTTAGGATACTTTCATTTTTATGCTTAGATAATCAAGCATTAGTCGCACCTTGCAAAAACGCGCGACCGAAAAATTCTTACCATTGTGAGATGTTTAACACATTACAAGGCTGAGTCATGCACAGGCTAAAAAATTTGGCATTTAAGAGGTCACATGGTGCACTACAACTCGCGGCTTATTTCAACACAGCTTGTGCAAAAATTACCAGAAAAGCCAATCTGCAAGATTGGATGGCCAGAGGGCAAGAAAAACCCGGAAGCCCTTGGTGCAGGTGACCGAATCACCGTGCCATCAATGCAAGTACCGCAGAATGCAGTGAAATTGTGTATATATTGCATTAGCTGAGGCGCGGAAAACCAATTGCTTCTGCACTTTGTTTACATGCACCTTTGACAAAGTAACTCTTATACGGTCGACAGGAATCTGCGACTTGTGTGTCAAGGATACTGACCTTTTTTGGTTAGAACCAAATTTTGCAAACTGAATTCAGCATACTTTTATAATTTTTTTTTCTGGTTTAAACCAAACAGTCTAACCCCTCTACTATCTATGATGCTTTTCACACTTTGCATGCAACATTGTGGAAGTTGTGCTAGTAGTCCACCAACTAAAACATCACCCTGCAGTGTATCACTAGGTAGTTTCTGAAGCCTCAGTGAGGGTTTGGATGAAAACTTGGAGCAGTATAGAATGCTAGGCATTGCAAATTCCAGTCAATGCAGCCACGAGTTTCGTTACTAAACTCTCTGATTATAATTTTCTCTGATGCAAACTACTTGTTGGGAGCAGGCAGAGTCTCAGCGAACAGGCGTGGTGACCGCGTATCACTACACTGCATGTCAGTCTTGCTTTTCGGGTATCAGTGAGGGAGAGGAGGAAAACGCGGGAAGCAATAAAACGAAGTGCACAATATTCCAAGCCATGGCACATGAGCTTTGTCACAACACAACATGCTTATCTCTAGTTTGAACATATCACAAACTATTTTTCAGGTGCAAATGTAGCCAGTGCAAAATAGGCGTTGCTTGGTAGGATACAACTTAAAAAAAGAAAAAAGAAAGCACCCGGTAACAATGCACCACGATCTGCCGTGTCCTATACTACTCCGCTGACCAATTACAACAGTGAACAAAATCAGCCTTTTAAAGTATGACCACATCAAACAAGCCAGAGGCATCAAAATTTTTGAGCTCATATTTTCTCGTGGTTAGCCTTTTATTTAAGCAACAAGAAAAGCTTTAATGATCTTCTTTTTGTCGTGGCGGAATTCTGTTGCGAGGTGGAGCTTCACTGCAGACTCGAGTTGTATTCAACTATAGCTTCGGCAGCATTTCATTATGTACAGAAACGATAACACCAACGTCACAATGAATAAAAATAAAAAGGGGGATCACTTAAGCTCCGCTTTTAAGAGGATGGCACAACAGCGTTAATAGGTCGTGACAGCGGCTCCTCTTGCCCACGCAGACACCGTTTCCTCTTTCACAACCATTATGTGAAAGACCAAATGCAGTATATATAAAGCCCTGTTTTAGCCAAGCCATACGAAGGTGCCCGTGTGGCCTATGGGTAGTCTCTCTGATTTGCAACCTAAAGGTACGGGATTTGATTCACGGATAATCCTTTCAATTTTCTTTTCAGTGCAATTCATTTACTTCATGTAGATATCCTTATGATATTTCGGTCATGTTACAACTTTCTAGTCATCAGTTTTACAATGTTTTATTCACTTTTTAATCCACCGCTCCACATGCGACGTAGCCACCACAAAGATGTTTACACGAAACCAGTGGTTTTGATCATTCACAATGGCAATCGATGGAATCATAATTACGTTGGTGCACTGCACAGATCTTGTCTTCATGTGTCGCCATGGTAGCTCACTGGTTATGGTGCTCAGCCTCTGACCCGAAAGACGCGGGTTCGACCCCGGCAGCCATATTTCGATGGAGGCGGAATTCTTGTGGCCTGCAAACCGTGCAATGTCAGTGCATGCTAAAGAACCCCAGGTAGTCTAAATTATCCAGAGCCCTCCACGATGGCATCCCTCATACCCCGAGTCACTCTGGGAAGTCAAACCCGTTAAAACAAACAGATCTTGTCTTTCTGTCTAACAGCAGAAGCCTTTTCACTTGCAATGGATTAAATTAAAGCTATGACTGCTGGCGTTCAATGTATAGTTAGTACATGTCCCTTTTGACATTTTGTTTACGATAAAGCAATGTACTTAAGGGGGGGATGCTGGGCTGAAGAGTCAACTTTTGAATTACTGCACCAATTGTGATGAAATTTTCAGGAATGGTGTATCTTCTTCTATATTCAAAATTTAAGCTTCCAGCTTAAACAGGAAAAACGTTATAGCTGTCATACTGAGCAATCAAGTATGTCAGCTTAGGAAAACTATCATTTCATAAATAATGGAGATATACTAATAGTTGGTGATTAGATATCTTCTAGATGCTTTACAGAGCAGGATAGGGTCATTCGCATGTTTTTATACCATATCCGTAAAAATGTCACCACTCTGAAAACAAAGTTCAATTTTTTGTTGTCATTACATGTCAGACATCTCAAAATATTTTGTGTTAAAAAATATATAGCGACCTAAGAAGTACCTTATCTTGTTCCTGAGAAAATTTTAGTCCAGGAACCACCTTGAAAGCAGCTTTTGGAGATGCAGTTTGGAAATGGTAATTTTCCTAATGGTTTTGTTTTCACAAAAAGTAGAAACTAAGATATATGAATTCAAAGGTTTCAGAACACGCTATTTTATTTTGGGGTAAAAAAAAAAGAGTGCCCTGCTCCATAGGTCAGCCTCTCCTCTCCAACATGACACTGCTCTGTGGCAAATGCTTCAATCCTTCTTTTATTTTTTTCAGCTATAGAGGTGTTCATCGCCTTTGCCTTTGCTCGTGAAACACTTTGACGGGTTGTTCGCCGGACGTGTTTCATCGTCTGGACTCAGTGTTCTAGTTCCAGCTTGTCAAACAATCTCTTGATGCCATGTGCACCCTCATTAAATTCTAGTACAGCCAAGGCTGCTGTAGTCTCCACGGTTCTTGGTGATGCAAATTCGGTCTTCGGGTGATGAACCATCATCGGAGTTTGAAGGGTTCGCTTCGGTCGCCAGCGGCAAGCTTGGGCCTGCCAAATGCACAAGATGCTCACTTGCTGGCAGTCGCACAGTGCTGTGTACGCCTCTCTCTTTCGTGGTGCGTTTTTGCTTCCCGAAGCTTCTCTGCGTCGAAGCCTTCGATGCGAGCATATTCTGGTCACACCACCGGCCACCCGCTGTTCACAATAAACTCACAGAAGGAAGAAAAGGTAACAGCAAGCGTTGAACATAACCACAGCGGGAGCGACTCTGAATGGCGCAAAAACAGCGCTGGATGGTCAAGAGGTATATTTTCGCCAATCCGAGCTCCTGTTTCGGTTTGCCAGCCACTCTGCAGTTGCCGCGGCCCGAAATATGCCTTTCTTTTTTAGTTTTTCGTTTGTGGCCTTGCTTATTCTCGATAAAAGGTCTTCCGCAACTAAAAACAAACTTCTTAATGTGGGCATTCACTTCTCATTCGTTTTTTTGCCCGCACTGTGGCTGCGTCTTGAGAAGAGCATTCATAGACGCCTTGGACGGCCTACTAACGCCTTGTGAAGAGAATTAATTTTCTTTTCTACTGCTCATATAACAACCAAACTTAGTGAGAATGTTCTTCACTAAACCAGCAATTCAAGACAACTCAAACTCACAAACCGCTTTTTTCCCCGAAAATCAATATTTTAGCCCCGCATCCCCCCTTAACTAATCCCCTGTTTTTATCTGCTATTAAAAAGATTTTCTGGAAAAGTGGCCTCACACCGTAAACACTGCAACACTCGGTCTTTAACAGCAACCTGTTCATATCTAGTGATTCCTTGTATCCTTTGATTTGTCAAGACTCTCACCGCTATAAAGTCAGAAATCAGAGTTGTTCGGGTGAACAAATCCTTTCTGGAAGAGGAACAGCTTCTCTTGTTTCCTTAAGGAACCTTGTTAATGAGACTCCCAACTTCATTAGCACAGCCTCACTGGTGCTCGGAATTGTTCTCCATGACTAAGCTGCATCCCACACCAAGTTACTGAAGCTCTGGAATTAGGTCACCGGGAATAAACGGCTAACCAGCATACAATAGCACCACATATGACCATGAATACGATATTCACGGGCCAGTACTGTGTCGTTAAAGTGCTCAAACAGTGAACCTCGGTAGTGCATTTTACACGCTGCGTCAATCTCGTGAAACCATTTCTTTCCGACTGTTTCCGCAAGCACTACAATCCGAGCACATGCACAGAGGATGCAAAAAGCCAGCAGAAATCTAATAATAACAACAATAATGTCCATGTTCTATAATCAACCAACCACGACAGACACCTACACTAATGGAATATCAATGAATGGCATCTCTGGAAACTAGACACGTTTTCTGATGCATCGACTTTAAATAGACCAAGCTATGCAAAGTCGGTTGCGTGGGGAGTTCTTGAAGCCATCCAAATTTTTTCGTGGCCGCTGAACCACTGATGCTTGCAAGAGAACTGCACACACAAATGCATCAACTATTACACAGACATTCCGGTTATGTAACAACTTTCCCTCATTGCCTTGATTTACAGGAAACGCTTTACAGAGAAGAGTTCATGACACATCCAATCAACCCCTCACAGCCCTTTCACTATTTAGAATGCTTATATCCTTAAACTTCAAGTAATGGTGCCCTCAATTCTACAAAAGTGGGCTTTCCAATCGTCTATACTATACTGATATCAAAGGTATGAAATCGGCAGTTTGCTAAAGGCAAAACAATAAGCAATGGTCTAGAAGTAGTAGTCTCACTTCCACCTTGAACAAGCATCAACACGCCTACTGTGGCACATAATTGCTGAGGCAGCCTTTGTAAATACAAGGTTAGTTTTTTTTTTTCTTCATTCACCTCTCACACATCTCTGGTCATGTCAACAGGCTCTTACTTTGGAGTCAAAACAATGTCTACCGAGAAGACTTCAGAGCCTGTGCCCTATCGAAAACTGCGGCCTCGCCCCAGCGAAAACATTTTAAGGACAACGAATGTATCGCTACCGGTTTTAAATCAACCTCGTAACGTGAAATCAGCTCTCAATAAATAGACAATAAAACAAACACCCTGATCATGGTTTCAAAGCCGACGGAAGTACATACGCGAAACCAAGGAACGAGTTTCTCCGGAACGGTGAAAACGAAATCACCGGCCAAGTTGGTTTTTACATCCACGTCTATAATGAATTCAACACAAAAATCCTCGAGCCAACGGCACGCAGATCAGCACCAATTCCACGAAGCGGGCAAAAAAAAAAAACGCACAGGAAGTGTAGAACTCGTTCAGGACGGAACACGTGCTTCTTATCAGCACGCCTGGCTTACGGCGACTGGCACGAATGATTTGAACGAGCTGCTCACTTCGGAATAGTTACGTAACGAGCCTTCACATCAGGTTCTCTACCGTTACTCTTGCCTCCGAAGTCGCCGCGGCCGGCACCAGGAAGGCGGACGAATGACCTCCGGCACGGGAAGGGCAAGCGGGCAAGGGAGCTACGGTCACCCAGGTCGCGACAAAAGAACGGACGGAAACGACCACCGGCGAGCAAAAGAAGCCGAACGCGCCGTGCGGAATGATTTTCCGGAAGCAGCACGCTCAATGAACGCACGCAGCCCCAACGTGGGCGATCGCGCCAGATGTTGACACAGCGGTCCGTCGCATGTGCGGGCATTCGGAGGAGGCTGCCCGCTACACGGTGCAAGGACGACGGGCTCTCCGAGGCCTCGCCGGCCAACCCCGCTTGGGACCGCGGAACGACGCAGCTACCGGACCGTGCTGGACCCGGTGGACGGCGCGGGTACAAAAAAAAAAAAAACAGCGGAAGAAGCACCACTGCGACGCTGCGCCTATTTATAGCCGACCGCGAGCGTTTAAGATCGCCGGGAAGGGTAGCACGCCGATGGAAGCGAAGAGGCAACGGTGACGAAGACTGTACGAGAGCCAACAGCGGCGGAAAAAAACCCCGGCAGAAACACCGTCCGAGCGAAACTTGTTCGGGCATGACCCCAGACGACAGCGCACGCGACGCGAAACTACTGCATAGCAGTACGGCATATTCGCCCCTCAAACGGCTCCCGCTGACCCGAAAAATCGGGCCAAGCTAGACGGAAACACCGACCTGCTCGCGCCTGTCACATGCAAAGCGAGCCGCCGCAAGTACAAAGGTGAAACCTGCCGGCCCATATGATTCAGCTGGTGGGGGGCAGCGCGTAGTCGCCACGCGACGGCCTAGAGCTCGAGGCTCTGACTGTCAACATTGCGGGGCGAATGCGGCAGGCCTAGCGCGGACCCGAATGCTCCGCAACACAATCGAACTAGGTCGGTCTCGCGAGTGGCGCCCCGCAAGCGGCCTGCCAAGGCACCGATCGGGACCTTTCCGGCTCCGTACGAGTGCCGAGCGGCGAGCGAGCACAACGGATGGTCAGGCTTAGCCGGACCAAAACACAATATGGTGGCCTTTTCGTTGCGCCGGGCTCGACGCAGACGTTGCCTGGACGGCTACTTACCAACACGAGAAGGAAAGGATCACGCTGGGCCGCAACAACGACGACAGGCGAGGTATCTCCGGGTGTCTCGGGGCTCTTAGTGATGCCTTAGCACGCCGATGCGCCTGCAGATCTTTCCCCACGTGGCTAGCAACTCTGTCGCCATGAGAAAATGTTTCGTCTCGCGGATTCTCGCTGCCGACGGGAACACATGTTTTGGCGCAAGAACACCGTTCTCTTTTTAGGCAAAATGATAGTTTAAAATATATTAAAACATGCAACAAAACCTCAATATAGTTCGCATACATGCACGGGAAAGAAGTATTCTTTTGCTCTCAATTGATATGGTTGTGGTTCGGAAACACTTGTTATCTTTGTTTTTGTTTCTAATTGCGAAAACAACGACGCTAGGAAGTTGTTATATAAAATATTTTACTGTAATAATTAAAAGAAAATTGTTTATTATGTAAACAGTTATACGCGATTACACACTACATACTGCGTTAAAGACATTTATATTGGTACAAAAGCGCACTATATTGCGCGCGGATGACTTGCGGCGCTGCGGTCGCTCGTACAAGAAACGCTCGCAAGGCAAGTGCTGCAAATGGATGAAAGAGTGTGCTGCGGTCGTGTGCATTTCGCGCAGTGATGTGAATCATGGCTGCTCAGTCCGAGTTTCGTGTGTGATCGCGCTGGTCGACGGTGGTTCCTGTGTTGTCGCGAAGTGTTGTGCGGGCCCCCGATCGCTAGAAAAAAAACTGCACCGTCTTTCTCCGTCACTACGTGCGATATAATATCGTCCGTGGATTAAATGAATGAATAAGAAAGCGAGCGAGGAGGGCGCGTTACGTGATCACCATTGTCACAGCCGAGAGCACTCAGTGCGTTGTGCCTCTCTTTTCGTGGAACTGCGAGTCGCTATGGTGCCGTCGTAGCGCCGAGCGACCGCGATTGATGCGGCAGCAGCGATGGGCCTCGGATACGCGAGCGTCGGCTGCTGCTCTAGGCCTAACAAAGCTCTCTGCGTGGGACAAAGGCGTACTCCTCTGACAGCTGACTGCCAGCAGCACCGAGCCTGACGCGTCCAGCCTCACACCATGGAGACGGTCGGAGAATACGAGTACAACACCAAGGATTTGATCGGCCACGGCGCCTTCGCGGTCGTTTACAAGGGCCGCTACAAGGCGGTAAGCACCTACACTGTTCCCGCTTATTGACATCTGCTTTTGGCGATGCGCGGCCGGCCCTTTAACGACCTCCTCGCCCCCGATCACGTCCCTTTAAATACTCGCTCTCAGGATGGCATTTGTTTTCCCGTCGCTTACAAAACTGCGACGGGAGCGAGGCAGTAGCTCGTCCGTGCCGTTTTTGGCCGCTCTTAGCACGCGCTCGGGGGGTCCCAGCGCAAGTAAACACGCACGGGCCTGCCCATTGTGCGTTGCGGACGCTCGCTCGCGTCTGTCGCTACCTCCGGGTTGATCGTCCAGCGTCGGCTACTAGCCCGAGTCGCCAAGTGCGTCATCTCGCCTCGGCCATGTAGGATGCTGCTGCGCTTTGTTTTCCTTCGGGCCGATGCGTGCTCCGCACCAGCAGCGCGCGTGAAGCAGGCGACCCGACCTCCTCGCGCCCCTCTCCCGCTGCTCGTGTCCGCGCAGCGTGCTGCCTAATCTATCAGCTGATACATGCGTGATCCAGCCGGTCCACCGGCCGACCCCGATCTCCTGCTGCTCGAGTTTCGCCAGCGCTGTTGTCGTGGGCCGTCTCTTGCCGCTCGCTGTGGCCGGATTTCGCTTCCGCGCTGTCTCTGCTCTCGATGGCGAGCGCTTTGCGGCGCGCATGCTTCATCTCCTTTGTTAGCCGGCTACGAGCATCCATCGCGGCTTAAGCGATCGCCGGGGGCTGCTTTTGTCCGGTTCTTATCCCGCGAGTTACGCTGCGAGTTCGGTTTCTCCGCTCGCGGAGCTACCTGTCTTCAGATCGGTTTGACTGTCAGTGCTGCAAGAACGCAGTCTCAGACTGTTATCATGACACTGACGCACAGACTGCCCTGACGGATGACTAAACACAAATGTAGTGCGGTGGAAGTCACATCTGCAATGTTTGGTGGAATAGCACTTAGTGCTGGCACAGATTCGAATATCTCCCGGTTGTGCTCTGTATGCCCAGGACATCGTTGTCAGTAGGTCCTTGTTGAAGGGCCGCGTTCGTTTCTGTATTGACCCGCTCACTTGTGCGGTGACGGTCCTCGCATTTCGCCATCACGATGCCAAGTAGCTGCTTCGGGATGCCACCGCCGCGGCGGTTTGCAGCACTGAAAGATCAATCACTCGGGAGAGCGCTACAGCTCCCAATAAACAAACACACATGAAAAGTCGGATCGTCTGGTCTTGCTCATTACCGGATGACGCGCGGAAGCCTCATCCCTGCCACATGCCGCGCCATCTGCCATGTGCGACGCGCTTTGTGCAGGGGCGGTGACGTAGGAGTCGGTATCGATTAATTCGTCACATTATCCTTTGCAAGACCAACTTCCCGCGCCTTGTGCTCTGCACGCGCGCGTCGCTTGACTTCGCCTAGTGCGAGAGGTGGCTGAGGGGAGGAAAGCAGCTTATGGCACCTGCCCTTTCCATTTGCGCAGCATGTTAAAAAGAAGTTGGGAGAGAGACCGTAGGCCATGCATGTGTGTTTGTGGGCACCCAGTCTGCTTTTTATTTAGCTTTGTAGTTCGTTTCTCTTACCGCGTGGTTACCGCCGCGGAAAGTGGCAAGATAAGAGGAGCAGCTGTCGCGGTGGGTAATTTCATACGCCGCAGCTTGGCGCACTCTGTCAGAAAAGAGAGCGTGAAACTTCTCGGGTGTGCACGAGGTGTCGGCCGTTGACTGGGGCCAGCCGGCCGATCAATTTCGTTGCCGGTCGGGGGCGCAGCCCGAGTCGTAGCCCGAGCTCTTTCTGCCCTGGTTTCGGTTCTGCTTTCACCGGGCGCGCTGGATTAGTGGGCTAGGCCGTTGAACGCAGCTTACAGTATGGATAGCAGTACGCACTTACATTGCTGTTTTGCGATTCTCGGAACAGTCGTTGAGGGTCGGCCGTGTAGCACCAACAAGAAAGTATTTAGAGGGTGTTGGTAGCACCGTCCGCGCGTAAATACATCAGTGATGACGTTTTTTTTTGTCCTTCGTTAACTGTCAGTCGTGGAGTCAATAGTGAACGCTCTGATATCGGTATTTTGTTCTACTTCGACGAATGAAAGGTTATGGAAGAGAGTACGATACAAAAAAAAAAAAAGAACATGTCGACTTTGCCTCATAGTTGGGTGAGGGGCTTGCCTGGTGATACTGCGTGATTGATGGGGGCTGCTAAACGGTAATATTTTCTAGTTTCAAAAACTGTGTATTCCGTATTGTAGCGCTCCGTTTCGCGGATGGGGCCTGCGGGTATGCGAAGGCCGCAGTAGGCAGACGACGAAGGTCTCCAGGGGGCGCGGTCAGCTTGACAAGAGTGTTTCCAGTGGCTCTAGACAGGATTAGCAGAAGCCGCATGCCCCTGCGTTTCCTGGACAGCGCGCGTCCGCGCTGTGTTTGCTCCGGTGTACCGCGAGGCGAGGAAGGTCATTGCGCGCGACTCGGTACGTCGAAGCGGGCGGGAACGTCAACGTGAGTCAGGAATCCCGCCATCTGCGACAGCAGCGTGCACGGGTGGCCGTAATTTCAGAGCGGGCTGTCGAGTGAGGAACCCTTCCGGTTCAATCTCTGAAAAATCGTGGATGCGCTCCAAGCAAAGCGCGTGCGAGCGAGCCGTCCAGGGTGCTGTGCGGGATCTCTCTACCTCGGGTCATTCGCGCGGAGCGAGAAAGGAAAAAGAAAAGCTATTCTTCACGCTCTGGTGCAAGAGGGCGACAGCCGCAGTTAACCTAGACCACTCGACCTCAGATTGCTCCACTCGTTGGCTAACATGTGAACGCGACAGTGTTTCAGTTGATCAGAAGGTAAGGATGTCTCCCCTGAGTGGGGACGTCATCGGTCTTTTGCAACCGACGCCGTCATTCCCGCAGCTCCCCAAGGATACAGCTCTCGCTGTATGAATCCCGCTTCATCGATGGTGGTGCTTCACTGCACAGAACTGTGGCCCCGAGAGTGGCAGCTCTTCTCGCAGCACGTCCTCCGTGGACGCTGTCGGGGCCGACTGGGGCGCCGTGGCTAAAAAAGTTCGCGCCTGATGCAACTATCGCGGCTCTCCGTCGGGAGTTTTTCGTCGTGCAGTGCGCCTGTTTTCTTCGAGCCAGTTCTTTGGTTCTAGTCAGATGAGGCTGCAGCCCTGTCTGACTTCGTGAGCATGCTTTCCGTTGAGATGGTGACAGAGTTATTCCTGTAAAGCGCTCCATGGTCCGGGCCGGTGTAATCCCCATATCTAGGACCAGCGTGAACCTCCACGTTATCGAATGACTAATGGTGAAATGTCGCCGTACCTTTGGATGATGCTGAGATATAGCCTTATTTTTCCCAAGAGTGCAATCCATTCGCCAGACGTCTACAGGCACATTACGCTCAACTTTTGTTGTTTGGCGCTGCTCCGCAGTGTGGCCTGTTATGGCGTTGGTTGAGGCTAATCTTCGCGTGCTTGAGGGTGTCTAGAGCGGAACCTGTTCTACTAGCATGCCTTGTTCTAAACTGAACACCCGTGACTGCTCCAGCGTGTAGCTCGACAGCGAAGTGCAGCGGCGGAGCATTGCTGTTCGCCTCACTAGAGTCACTCTAGTATATGCTCCCTATGAGAGTCAAAGCTGCGGCCAGGTCGGCCGTATTGCTCTCCCAAGCATCCAAGTTAAGAGTGAAAGCCGAAACTCTTGCTTGTAGGAGGATTACTTGGCAAAGTACAGTTGAACCTCGTTGTAACGAGGCTGAAGGGGCCCGGCGATTATTTTGTTATAACCGTATGTTCGTTGTAGCGCGTGTTGACCGAGCTTCCGAGGGGAGTCGTCTTCCTTCGTTATATCCATCCACCATTTCATAGTAAAACGTTTCTTTACAACGAGGTTCCACTGTAGTTGGAGCGGGTGCAGGCTCAAGGCGTGCATTATTGCCTGCCGACCTAGCCCTATTCTATTCAAAATACTGTTGCAGCGAATGACACAGCATACGAAGAAAATATTCGTGATGATGATGTAGCCTTCCCTTTGTAACCGGCGGGAGCCTAACAAGGGTGCCCTGACTTGATACACACATACACATAAAAACAATAACACTATCAAGCGCGAAGCGGCAAATACACACTCGCACAAACATACACGTGTCTTGTGGACGCGTGGCGCCATCTATTGAAAACGACACAAGTCACGACGCTTTATTTTTAGCAGTTAGCGACAACTTGTCATAAAACTGCGTGTTTCTGATACAAAAGTGGCTTTTAAAAGAACATGTGCACGCGGATAAAATCGAATGGCACAAAGCACGAGAAGAGTAGGCGAACCAGTGGACTTCCAGCAGCAGTGTAGTGCTAAATGACGCGGGGGTGTTGGCTTCTCCACAATGCATGGATGTTTTTTTAACTATGTGATTGCGTTTGACCAAGAGTCACGAGCGGCGCTATGAAAACAAAAGCGAAGCTCTGGCTTCTTCATGGAGTGTTTCCCGTTGGAATTCGGCTTTTACACTCTTGTTTCCAACACTCTCGACGTTTGCATCTTACTCTGCGTATTTCGCTTTGGGTGTCACGCCTACCCCGTTGTAATCAGTGGCAGGAAGCGGGGCCATTGTCTTTTTTTTATTCCTCCATACTATTTTTTTTTCATGTTTTGGTGCGGAGGCATCCGTGCATCCCGGTTTGCTGTGTTGTGGAGTTCCATGTTTTTAATGCGCATTCTCAGCTGGCACTTGCCTTCCCGGCAAGGGCCGTGTCGAATGTTGCCCGTTGCCTTGGCGGCCTAATGGCCCGCGGCGCCCTCTCGACGACTCCTTAACGCGAAGTGGATTGTCTTTCCGCCGTCAGTCGAGTGTGACCGGGGCGTCCCGTCAGCCAGTTAGCGCGCGCAATCGAGGTAGCCGAGGTTGTCGTTTGTGTCGCGGACACGGCGCCCAGCGGAGCGGATCGTGTTAGTCACCGTCGGCAGCCGCCGCATCATAGCTGGCTAACCTGGAATAGAAATGAGGAAAAGGTCACACTAGGAAAGGGTTATCACTATCGGTCGGCTGGCGCGGTTCTACATCGGTTGTGAGTGTACATTCGTGAGCAGTATGAGAGGGAACAATGAGCATTCATTTATTGATTACTACCTAATTATGTGTCACAAGCACTGTTGGTTTCTGCTTTCAAGCTGGTCTTCTTCTTGCCGTATGATATCCAGCAGTCATTCTCAAATTTAACGGAAAAAGTAACCAGAAAATTCGCACTTTCGCGCATAAAGTTTGACCCACTCACACTGCTCACGACTGTACGCTCATTGATCACGTGGCCGTCTCACGTTATGCGGCTGATGCGATCCGTCCTTTCATCATCCCACGTATGCGAGGAAGTTGCAAGGACTGCAGACATGCGAGGACATAATACGTATCTCCAACGGCAAAGCGCTGTCCCCGTTTGTCACCAGGGCCCCTTTGTTGCCTGTCGCCCGCGGTGTGCGGAAACGGGCTATCACGAACCCCCTTTCCTCCTGCCCCCGTTAGCACTGCATCGCGGTTCTCTCTCTCTCTCTGCCAAAGGCTGCGTCTGCCCTGCTCTTGTTTTCTGGTAAGGACTCTCGCGTGTCGTGGTATGGTGCCCCTGGGTTCAAGGAGACGAAACGGGAGAAATTATTGCCCGATACTGACTTCATAACCTTGTAGAATTTGGCGAAAAGAAGTAAATCGTGTTATTCGGTATTTCCTGCTAGTGTCGCAGACCTAATTCGTTTCTCTTCAGCCGTGTTGTTCTGAAAAGCGAATCTCTGGACATCCCGCGCCTTACTTTGGACTCCTGACTGCTCTCACCTTCGACGGACGGACGCTAATGGAAATGGCTTTACCCTTTGTACCGGGAGGCAGCTTGCGCCGTTTAGCCCAGATTCCACACCCCCCTCCCTCATTCCCGTTACACTTTTCCTCCCTTCTGTCTTTCCCTTCTAAAGCGTCTTATCTGACGATCTTTCTCGCGAATTCACCCCTGCCTCGACTTCGTCCGCCAATCTTATAGCCACCCCTTTGTTAAAAAACTCCATTCGTCCGTCCTCTTCAGCAAATCCCGGCGCCCCATCTAGATCTGCCGCTGCTCCCTCCGGGAGGGCAAGACGAAGTTTTGTTCACCTCGAAACTGTGCGCTATTCGGTCTCCATTGCACTATATCCACTTTCTCAAATTTAGTCCCGTACGCCCTCGTTCTCAAAACAGCCGTCCTACCTTCGAAGAGCAATGAGCTGCCCGGCGAGTTATCAAATAAATGCTCTTTCTTTATATCCTTTTTTTTTCCTGCCCTATACATGCCTATAGCGCTGATTTCACTTGCATTCTTTCCTCCCCCATTTCCTTTCCGTCTCCTTTAACCCCTATTCCACACTATTAATTCCAGGCCGCATTTCCATGGGTGAAGTTCACAGGGGCACCCAATTCCCCGATGAGTTGGCTGTGCGATAGCAATAGCAGCTGTTGATGCTTTCATCGGAAGTGACGTCAGTTCCCGCCATCCAATGAGAATTATCCAGCCTGGTGACGTCGCTTCTCTCCTGCCAATAGGGGAATTTTATGACCGACGCCCAATTTCCTTCCCGGTGAGGATTTTAATGCAGCAAGACTTTTCATTTGAGCTAGTTGGTTGTAGCTTGACATGCTTGACATGCTGTGGTTATTAAGCGGTTTTTTCCATGAATAAACTTAGTTGGAAGTTGACGCCTGTCCTGTCTTGAGTGTGCTTGTCTTCGTCTTTTAGCGCCTGTACGCTTTTTTGCGTAAACCATGTCAAGGCTTTTAATGCTATCGCATTGAGAGGTCCCTACCAACATTTCTGTACAGCCGCGGCATAAACCTGCTTCAACTCCCGGATGTGGGGTATCGAAAAGTCCGGGGCCCTCAAACACCACTCGAACTACAAATTAATCTCCCTTGTTTCAGCTTTTACGCTCCGCTGTTCGGTCTCTGAAGGTATACCGGTGGTGCCATACCTGTGCACGGGATAAGAGGGGCCGTGATTGAAGGAAAGTAGCTGGGCTAGTTGGTGCGTGACTTCTTTTTTTTTTTTTCGAAAACAGCGAGTAAAGAGAGGACGAAGGCTCGAGAACAAAACACAAGCGCTGACTAACAAGTGGATGTATTTACGCCAGTGCTCGCAGTAAGTGCGAGACGCACAGCTAAAAACATGGTAACGTCCTGTTGTCGGCTTTTTCATTGTCTACCTCCAGCTTAGTAAATCTCTCTTGTTGTCAAAGCCATGTATACGCAAGAAAGGTTCGACATGTGTCAGCACCCCATCCATGGCTGTGACGGCAAAAGATAGTCACTATCACGGAGGCTGACGATGGAAAAAGCGACTGTACGATGTTATATCCCGTTTTTAGCCTTGTTTATTTGTGTGGGTGGTTCTTTACTTCCTGCGTTTATTGCGAGCGCCAGAGTAAATATCGTCAGGAGGCGCAAAAGGACAGTGATTATTTCTATTTACTCATCCACCGCGTGCTTTCATTTCCCACTTGTAGCGCACGTTTGTGGCACATATCGCTCTGTTGGCATTTCATACACACATGTCGCGATGCTTGTTCTGACGCTGTCCTATTTGTGTCTGTTTATGTTGAGCACGTTCGCCCGTTGACAGCTCCTGTGCACTCTAAATAGAAGGGAGTGGTGAAAAGGGAGTAAGCTGCACTCCCTTTCGTAAAAAGGAACGCGCCAGTGGACAGCCTACTTCCTTTTACTCCCATACAGGACTGTGTTGTCGTCTTCTGATGCTCCGGTTTCCGTGTGTGCCGATCGGAATCAGTGAAGCGAGGAAGGGGGGAAAGAACTCAGAAACGGGGGGGCCTTGACATCGCCCCAGACCTCGTTTCTGCCTTGCACAAACAGCGGGTGGCCTTTTTATTGTCGTCCTCCGATCATTTCCCGAGCCTATCTGGCCGCAGCAGACAAAGGCCCGTGCTCCTATCTCGCATCTGACGGCATCACTCTCGTCGGTCGAAACTGGGTCATCGCGCCGTCGGTTTTCGCTTTTATCGCCTTGTCCGCGCGGTTAAAAAAAGAAGCGCGAGCAACTTGACCGTGCTCCGATTAGGCTTCTGCGGCGCATTTCAACCGTTGCGGCGTCGGCGGCACCGCCTGAAGGCTGCGCACATCGCGCTTGCGAGAAACAACAAAAGACGGGGGGAAAAACAAAACAAGCCGTCCTCAAAGCCGCGTCGATCTCTCTCGCGGCAAAAGCGGCGAGCGTAATAAAAGCCAAACAGCCGCCGCGGTGGCTGAGTGGTTCGGCTGCTGACCCGAATGACGCGGGTTTGATCCCGGCCGCGTTGGTTGCGTTTCGATGGCGGTGAAATGCTTGAAGCCCATGTACTGTGCGATGTCGGGGCACGTTAGAAATAACTTCAGGCGGTCGAAATTTCCGGGTCCCTTCACTACGACGTCCCTCATAGCCTGAGTCGCTTTGGAACGTTAAAACTCCAATTAACCAATACAAGAAAAGCGCGACTGTTGCAGCCACTCAGTGATCGGGCACTGCAGTGATCGCCTCATAGCAGGCCTTCGCTTCCGTTTTGGTTGCAATGGTTACCCTGTGGTGCCATGCTTAAAAGGGAACGTCCACGAGGTGGGGCCCTGTCCACGGCTGCTTCCGGCGACTCTAGGCTGCCGTATAGAGTCTTTGCAGCCTTCCCTGGGCATGGGAGCGCGCTTTGAATGCCAACGCATTATACTATATATTATGTTTCATCAGCACAAAAGCCGTCCACCGCCGTCTGTGGCCGGAACTTCGGAAACACATGTAAGCGAACATGTATAGTTACGAATGAGCTATATAGTTACGGCTCATAGTCATTCTGCTACGCATCATGACACAGAACTTTACAGGTAACGTAGCGTAACGTAAGGTGTGTAGTATGTACGGAGTATGCATACAGTTCATGCCTCGTAGTCAGTCATGACTCATAGGCATTCTACCCGTAGCCTTTACTCCGCACTTTAATGCTCATTCGGATAGGACGTGAGTCGGCAAGTTCTCCCTCCCTGCCTCTGCCTTTCGATGCACACGCCTCTGTGAAGGAGCCTTTTCAGTGTGTCATGTGTCCGCGAGGTAGAGCCCGAGGTGGCTAATACCCCTGTCACACGGGACTTCTTCTCGGCCTTTGCCGTAAAGTTGTCTTATTGCACTAAACGAGGAAAACCGAAAAGGAGCAGTGACGCTGCTACACGGCAAATCCAAAGGAGCTAGAACGCGGCCTCCGTGAATGCCAAAGTCACCGTTGTGTGTGAAGCGGCGCTAGTAACATTATGAAATTAAAGCAGACGGTAGCAGTTCAGCTAAGAGTGCATTCGTTTATGTTAGAAAAAAGTAGCTATCACGATAACAAACGAGCGTTCTGACGGTGAGAACGGATATTTTGAAATAAAGTTTCTTTTTTTTTTCATCGTTCTCGGTCCGACCACGGTAGGCGCACTTTTCCGTTCGGCTCCTCGTTGTGTTCGAGAAGTGTGCTTTGTTGCTTGTGTCTTTGTGCACACAAGCAAACTCAAAACACGCACTCAACAAAGAGCAAACGAAGAAAAAACAGCAAAGCGAGATGCGCAAGCACGTGTGTGTCGATGCGGCTGCTGAAAAGCGTTCAAGTCCTTTCTTAGCAGTGTGGATGTCTTTAGTCATAGCCTCCTCTACGGTTAAGTGCACTGTAACGCAAAATTAACCATTGAATAAGATAAATTAGATATTCTTTACGGTTTCAAAACTAAAAATTGCGTCAATTTTTTATTCTTTGAGCTCGCTAGCTGGCGCTGCCATCTCGGTTGCTCCTTTAAGCAACTTTAAGGCCGCTGACGGCCGCCTTTATTGCTACGGAACTTTATCGCAAAGGTCTCGACGCTTTGCCGTGTAGATGCGCGTCACGCGCCTTTGGGGCAAAGGACCTTAATTCCTAAGGCCTTACAAGTGCCCGTGTGACAGGGGTATTAGTCTCCGACGCGTCGCTGCTGTTTTGTTAACAGCCCTCTGCGATTTCTCGCTTGTCCCCCCCGTTAAACCTCCGGGGTCGGCGTTCCTTCCAGTGTGTGGCCGTCGTTGTGCTGGCTTCTTCGCTCGTTCTCCGGGCACTGTACGCCGGTGAGGGACGTCGTGCAGCCTTGAGCGGTTGGTTAGCAGGGGTCGTCACACCCGCCGCACCCTTGTACGCTAGTAACACCGTCCAGTCTGACGGCTCCCGCTATGCCCGAGCGCCCCACGAAGGCCGTGCTGGAACAGCAGAGAAGTAGCAGTAAGACATGTTCACAGAGTGTGCTTTATTCCCGGAGGCGAGAACGAGGATTTTGCAATGCGTAATAAAGCATGTGTCCATAGCTTTTCATGTTTTGTGTTTAGCACTGCCTAAGTAAGTCACAGCGTTAGTAGAAAGCACAACTAGAATAGTTATATGTAAACGTATACAACCCGCCCACCACTGGTGCATACCGGGTGTTACGATGTCGCCAAGATGCGATTGGATGAAAAATGCGGCAAAAAAAAAATTGAAAATCCGGGCAAAGCGCACCAAACGTAATGCGAAGTTGTTCCCCATAGCGTTCGTGAACTGAGTTTGGCTCCGAGAGCACGAACGGGGACACCGTCGGCTTGGTTTCGTTTAGATCTTTCTTCTTAGGTGAATGAGATATGACGACGACTTTAGCGTTAGTTAATCCAAGCGTAGGTACACCAGTGATGATATTCGCCATTGCGAATAGTCGAGTAAATTCTGTTAAAGTGGTAGTACAGTCGAACCTCGTTATAACTTAACGTTTATAACGAAATATTGTATATAACGAAAAAAATCGCCCTTCGAAGTTCGGTCAACACTGACGAAGCTACGGCAGTAGCGAAGTAATTGCCGGGTCCTTTCAACTTAGTTATAACGAGGTTCAACTAAAGTGCTGTGAAGGTGGTATAAAAAAAAATATCGCAGATGATCGGGCTTCACAGCTTCTGCGACGAGCGTCACAGCATGCACTCGTTTTCAGCGCCCCAACAGAAATGTGTTTATGTGTGTGAGTTAAAAAGATGCGCATTAACTTGTTCAGCCTTTTTTCATTGTTTCGAGCTCTTGATTACATTTGTTTTTTGTTTTTAATCCGCTCATTAGAAAGGGGCTAGTAATTGTTCCCACGCGGAGAGATCATGCTCAGATCGTCTGTTTCACCCGGCGTGGCGGCCAGCCGCGTTAGTCATCCCGTCAAAAACAGTAGCGGCTACAGCGGCAACTTGTCTGCCACTGCGTAGTTTTTCTGCTCGGGACAGCTGAATGCGAAAGCTGGCACACTTCAAACGTATGCCTGCGCGAGGGGGGATCCACGTGCTCACTTTGCGGGCTGCGCTTGGTTCCCCCCCTCTCCCGCAAACACGCAGGGCAAACCTTTTTGTTTTTGTTGCTGCTGGGGAACGGAATTCCTTTTCGAGTGTTTATGGCACAGGTGTGCACACAGGGTTAGCGGCCTCTGGGGTGGCGTTTTCAGAAACAGATTAGTGTTTGCACGCGGTTGAGGAAGGATGCCCCCCCCCCCCCCCCCCCCCCCCCCCCCCACGCGCTGATGTCAATTGTTCTTGTTCTTTCTTCTAAACAAACAGCTTGGTAGCGATCGCGTTTTTGTCTTTAGGGTGCGGTTTTCTGTTCGTGGAAACGCGTGCCTGGTCCCCCCCCCCCCCCCCCCCCTCCCCGTTAACTAGGCCTGTCGGTGTTGAAAAAAGAAATTAAAATAAAACCTAGAGGGAAGCCCGTACCGGCGGATCTTTACTGGTCTGGCGCCAATTTAAAAGTAAAAGAGAGAAAAGAGAGGACAAAGCCACTTCGACGGAAGATGAATTAGGGACCAAAAATGGGCAGGTGCGTACCCCGTGGAGGAAACGCGCAGCTCACATTTATTTCCAATCGTCATAAACAAGGGTGTGGTAGGCCGAGCACGGAAACACGGAGTGCCCCGGGCAGGACTAGAAGCTACACGCAGGCAGAGAGGCTGCTTGGGAAGCAGGGAAAGGCCAAGGAGAACAGCTGGGTCCGCCATCAGGGTGGGGGGCTAGAAAAGGTAAAACCCATGTGATAGATAATACTCAGGCCGAGTTTGTGCATGATGAAATGCATGCACCATGTGGTGCCTCTTTCTTGTTAGTGTCCCTGTTTGCGCCGCCGTTCATTTCATAAAGTAGCAAATGTATATATTTAAACAAAAGGGAGTCGCGCAAATGATGGAAATGACTGGACAGCTCTAAGAGGCGTATATATGCAGATATGCGTACATACAAGGCTGTCTACCCAGTTAACTGTGCGACACAAGAACAGAAGGCATGAAGGTTGCTAATCAACTAGGGTGAAACGGAGGAAAATGAAATTCCATTCCGCGTCCGTGGTTGACAAATTATTAATAGGGAAGCGCTCTGTATATATAACGCACTATACCCTTCACCGCTCCGTCTTTTCAATCGGTGCGCGCAAGATATCCCCGTTAAATGTCCCCCGCCTCTTCCTGGACCGTGGCGTTGCCTCATTTCGTCGCTAGTGCATGTGTTTCGTTTTCGCTGTCTGTACCTAGGTATCGTGTCGTAGGAGCACACGGCGTTACGTGAGCTTTCTTTTGTCCGCGCACACATGCTCCTTTTTCTTTTCAGCGAGGTTGTGCAATGCTCCGACTCGGCCAGTTTCGCTCGAAGGAGATACGACGTGAGAGCGACGCGGCATTATCGGGAAACCGTCGGCGCAGCGCCTGCCTTTCCCTCCAGTTTTGGCGAGACCCGTGAAGCGTGGTCTCAATGACACGGATCCCCGCCACTCGGGGCTCCAGTCCCGCTGCTTCCGTTTGGAGAGAAAGCCCCACCGTGTAACGTGCGCCGTAAATAAGGACTCCTAGCAGGCCAGCACAGCGCAGGCAGCGCCTTTGCACTGTGCTATATCCCTTCCGGGTACCCTACTATAGGCCCGAGCCGAGTCGCCGAATCCCTTATATATATAAGCGTCTCTCTCTCCCCCTACGTAGATGTATGCGTGCGCCTGCAGCCACCGTCGGCATGCGTGGAGGAGAAACGGCCGGTGCATGCATGCGTGTGCCCTCGCCGCCGGGTTCAACGTGCCTCCTCCTCACCTCCCTCCCTCCCCCGGGGAGAACGATGGGGATCGCGTCTTGGCCGCATCCGGAGAGATGCGGCGGAGCTGTGTGAGTGAGACAGCCCCATGCGTCGGCAGGCTCTGCTTCGCTCCTGATGAGCTCGCGTATCGCCCGGCTTCATCTCGGAGCTCGTCGCTGCAGCGTGGTACAGCACGAGGCGTGTGCCTAGCCACCGCCACAAGGGTAGCTGACTAGTTGGTTGGTTTGTGTGCACGGGCGACGCGGTGTTGGGCAGGTCGGTGCATGTTTTGTCACTGCGACCCGACGCGGTGAACCTGTCTCTCCAGTCTTGCAAGACTGCCAGAGTCACTCACAGCTCATTTCTCGGAGTGATTTCAGAGCGTGCTTTGGCGACCCTGGCACAACACGGGCAATGTGCTCTGTCGTATCGGCCGGTCATGCGGCCACGGGGTGTGTCCTTATTTCTTTTTCTTGCAAGATGTTCACCTGAATGCTTGCTGACTAAGGGCCGACACCCAATTCCGCAGCTAAGACATAAGGGCAGCTTTTTGACGTGCTTCACCGGAGCATCCTGGCATATCTGGTGTGGTGCAGTGAGCCAGTTCGCTGCACGTGCGGTTACTAGCGGGGCTATTCGTGAGCCGGCTGTGCGCAGTATTGCTGGGCTGCCTGTGTGACCTTTACAGTCCTCCGCCGGCAGCGACAGCTTGCCGCCCAGGGGATTAGTCTATCGATGTTTAGTTCTTTCGGGACCCATCAAAGGTAACGCGTTTGCACTCGACGCTCCGTCGGCTGTACTGCGTGTCCAATCCCGCCACGCGTCGGCGCGGCCGGCGTCTCCATCACGGCGCTGTCCGGTCTCTCGCTGACCGTTGCCATCCATTTCGACACGGCCGCCGTCGCCGGGTGACGCGCCGCTCCCGTGAGCCGCGCGATTCGATGGACGCGTCCATTAAAGGCGACCCTGGTGCGTGTCTCTTTACGACTTCCCGGCGCCAATGGGGCCCGCCATAAAGCGTCGAGGGGCCCCCATTGGCGCTGGGCCCCTTTATTACGGTCTTTCCCCCGGCCAACGGTGGCCCGCTTTCGACGACATGCACATTTAACGGGAAACGATTACTTTATTTTTTTTTCAGCGTGTAATGATATTGCTGGGATGACTGAAGAACCAATAACGCGTTGTTTATACCGCGCCCGTAATCGGAGGCTGCCTGTGCGTCTGTTTTGGTCGGGATTAAAACGGCCGGTCTCCTATACAGAGCGCACACAGGTAGTTTGGAGCAGATACATCGTATTGCTCTTAACCTTGTATTTCCGCTGCGACTTCTAAACACGAACCCACGTTTTTTGCTTTTTTCTTGAGGCCTAGGCGCTTTCCACATTGCCTACGCTGTTTCTCGGTGGCATTCGACGGCATCCGTTCTCTACTCGTTGAGTCAGACTCGTCCATTATGTTCTGTAGTACATGTCATAATTGACATGTGCTCAGTGGTAGTGGTACCGGACCTAAGTGACAACTTTTTTTTTTTTCACCTAATTGATGCATTAGCATCGGTCGAAGCAGGTCGTGACAACTGATGAGCCTGTTTCATATGCGAGTGAAAACGCTCACGATTTCCGCTGCCGCGCCGCAAAAACATACTTCCGAGTATGGCTGTCTCTTAGCGGTGCGTCTACGGCGGCCGTGATTGCACTGCCAACTGCATCGGCTGTTCGAGCGTCGCTTTCCCGCTGACAGGTAAACGCATGCCGCTTGCGGCTGACGTAAATCGACCGGACATTCCGCTTCAACAGCACCGAGAGACGAAAGAAAAGCGCTTGTTTACCGAGTCGACACTCGCGTGCTTGCAGCTGTGTGGTCCCCACGGGTTCGATGCAAGGAGCTCAGCGTGCACTTCGTTTGGACCCTCCGCAGTGGGCTATAGTGGCTCTATGAGGACCAATACACGGCGCTGCGACGGGCCTCGCATTGTTTCCACTGCCGGCGGGCAAGACTCGCATCGGCGAGTGTCCGTCCCGCTGACCTTGGCTGCGTAGCGGGCGCTCTCGTCCCAGCGGGCGGCCGTGAAAAGAGCCCAGCCGAGGAGGCACAAAAGAGCCCTCTTTCCGCCTCGCCCGGTGGCCGGCTCCTCTTCTTCCGGCTCCCCTTGGCCCGCTTCGTGTCCCGGCCGTTGTGGTCCGTTCGGCTGGAGCCGCCGCCGCGACCGGACGCTCCCCGTGACCTTGCTGCGCGCCTTCGGTTCCGCCCTCGCCAGGAGTCCCTCGCGCAGCAACGCGGCCCCGTTTCCGTTTTGCAACGCCTGTCGGTGCGGAAGAAGACGGGAACGTGCAGCGCTGCTCTTCTTTAATGCACCCCCCCCTCTCTCTCTTTTCCATTTCGAGCGCCACTTGCAACCACATTGCCGCTCAGGTGCTGCCCCGTGCACACGCAGGTTCTACTGGATAACGCCGCGGGAACCACTGCGCAGTGCTCACATCACGATGCAAGTTAAGAGCCCCATCTGGCGTAAATTAATCTGGAGCCCGCCCGCCTCATAGCTTTGCATCGGCGTGCTAACATCTGTTAAACGTAGCTGGTGCTGGGGGTGACGTCGTGCGTGATGCGGTGTCGCGTGCTAGGGCCGCTCACTGCACGTCGGGAGTGCGTGGGGGTCACAGCAGCATCGGTCGATGCTTTTTCCAGCTGTCCGATCATCAGAGACGTGCTGCAACGCAAGGTCGCCAGCCGCCGCCTTTTCTCGGCTCTTTCTCGTGGACGCGCCATTTCGCAGTTTTCTCGTGGGGGCCGAGAACCTGCCCGTCGTGACATGTGCGGGTCGAACCAGCGGACCGCCGGGAAGACAGGGGGCAGCGCAATGCTTGGCCGGGACTGAAGGTCGAGGCCTAGCTGCGGACTGCACGTCCCTAACGCCATTGGGCGGGCGGCACGGCTTCCCGCGGCGATTGCGCGGACAAGGTATCCGTATGGCCGCGAGTGTCCGCGCACGGCTTTCTTTCTAACCGGTGGATTTGTGCAAAGCCGGTGGAGGCTGTCGCCTCGGCGATGGATCTTGTCCAAGTTTCGGAACCCGCCTTATTAACGGATTCACGCGCTGGTGTAGCTCCCGAATAATTATTACCCTCCGCAGTGCGGAAGGGACAGGAGCCGTGTGGCGCTTGGTGCGAGTCGTCACGCGTGTATGTAGCGCACGCGGAAAAGAGGTCGCCCTCGACTCGGCAGGCCGCTTCCGCCGGTGGTTTGCGAAACGCCGCAGTCGTCCCGCGGGACGTCATAAGCCTCGGCAAAACTCCCCGCGCTCGCTCCCTAAACTACCGTCTGGAGCGAGGCTGCATGTATTTTAATAGTACCGCCTCTTTATTGCTTTTGTTGAGTCCACCCCTCTCTTTGGGCTAGCGAAGATGACTTTTTTATGGCGCCACTTCGCTGAACGCGTTTACTGTAAAGTATGCACAGTCGTCCAACACACCTGCCTAGAGCTCTCGAGCGACACACAGGGCAGTACATTTGTGTTATTTGCTTGTGAGGGGTTCTGAACCTGTCCACATGTTGCATGCGCGTTTCCATGGATGGTGTCTAACTCATCGTGTCTAAAATATCCACCGGGCTCTCCCGTGAGTGGCGATTTTTATAAATGCAAAATAGAGCGCGCCGTTCGAGCGCTCTGTAGAGAGGTGTGTGGACGACTGTACTGTCAGGTATTCGGGAGGGGCCTGTCGTGATGATTTCGAACTGCAGAGGAAAACAGGTGCTTCACTGTCAGCGTCTGCGGTCAGCTTCGCAAAACTTCACTCTTCGTGGTAATTAATGGAGAGTTTTAGAATATGGGAACCTTATCGGTTAGGGGAATAGCGGGGCGCCAGTGTGTCCGCCATTCCCCCTTAACCGTTAGAGTCCCCTTATTCTAGAACTCTCTTGTCCTACGACTGCGCACTGTCGCCCAGCTATTCTCCTATCCCGCGCAATTGACAGGGTCCTTCTATTCTAAAACTCCTCATTAACCGCCCTGCCCAGTTGAGATCATCCATCCAAGGATGCGTGGATTCTGGTGAAAGCCGACCCGTCATTTTTTAATACCCGGTGTCAGTGGCATTGGAGGTACTATGGACATTTACATCGTACACAGGCTGATGTCAAAGCACCTACCTTTCGCGCACGTGCGAGAGCTCATGGTACCGCTTCCGCCGACCTTGCGCCAGGTGCACACAGCAGTCTAGCAGGTGGTATTCTCGCGACGTAACGGGCGCCATTTTGTTGCGCAGCGCGTTAGCTTCAGCGATACAGACGGCCTTAAGCCGATTGGACAAGCGCGGGCCCATTCGCCGTGCCTCTCGTGCTTCAAAATGGCGTCCACACCGACGTCCACGGACGTCCCAACTATAGTTCACTATAGTCACAACGCATGTCCAATCGTTTTACCGCCGCCTGCGCCGCGGATTAGCAACGCGCTGCACAGCAAAGTGGCGCCTGTGACGTTACGTGAATCCGTCAGAAGGAAGCTGGCCTATCACCACTGCGCCCCCTCCCCTCCTCCTGTTTTCTTTCCACGCCAGGAAATTGTTTGTCGACATTTTTTTCTGGCGGTCAGAATTCATACTGCACTCTCTTCTGCCTACGCGCCTGGCGTCGCCGGTGCATTCTCGCGCTCTGTGCAACCTGTACTACGTTCGCCAATTAGAGCCGGACAACGCCAGCTTCTGCTCGAGCGAGTGCGCGGCCGTCTCGGCGGCCTCGCCGTTTTCTCCTCCGGCCGAGATGAGGCCAATCGAACCGGCGACCTTGGATCGAGCAGGCTGTTTGGAGCGCCCGGCAGGCAGGCAGCCGACGCTCTCCAAAATGACGCTAATGCGAAACGAGTGCGAGCGTGAGGAGACTGTACCTGCGCTGGCGGACGCGATGAGGCGGAAAAATGCGTAACGGGCGGATAGCAGAAAGTATATAATACACAAGGCGGCGGCGGCGGCGCAGACGCGCGCACATAGACTATACACAAGGGCCGGCGGCGTAGCTGCTGCTGTTGCCAGGCGGCCCTGCGCTCGCTTCGCTGCGTTGGTCGGCCCACGCACCTGCCGCGCGCACACGACGCTCTCGCTTGCGGAGGCGGCGTTTCGCCGGAACGCCCCGGGGGTTTCGTGTCGTCTTCGCCTTGCCGTGGCTTTACTGCTCTCTCGTCCCCCGTGTCTGTTTTTATTTGGGCCGAGTGTGGAGACCCCGATTTCCTGGCGACTCGGTCATCCCACATCGCGTTGCGCGCCCGCTGTACGTAGAGGCACGCGTGCGCAATCTGAGTGTAAAGGGTTTGCGCTTGTCTCAGAACTTGAAGAGCCCAAGCTTGTGTTTGGTTACTGCACACTCTCCTTGTCCCTGTGTGGCGCTCTCTGTGTCTACTTCCGTCCAGCCAGCCCAGACTTGGTGGAGCGGTTCATGTGCGACCACGCGTGAAAACGATCGCAGGTCGAACGCCGATTCAGTGCAGCTGTACTAATAATTGTTTATTTACTTATCACTATACCCACAGCGCCGTGAGGCATTGCAGTGAGGAGGGGCAAGACAACGAAAGAATAGCGGGTCTGGGACCGAAGCGTGGCCTTGTGGTAGAGCGTCCGTCTCGCATGCGGGAGGTGCTGGGCTCGATCCCCCGTGCCGCCGGGCACCCACCGGTTCCCTAATCGGTACAAGGTTTTCACTGGTCTGGTGCTTGGCTAGTAAGGGGTGAGATGCTTGGGAAAAGGGTCTTGGACTGCAGTTTCCTTGAAGGATCAGAGATATATTCCGCCATCGAGCAACCCTAAAATCCGCCTTGTGCAGTAGAAGCACATTTCTGGCCCTTCTCCACTTCAGTTCTGAAAGGATTTGTCCTTTTCCTAAGTTTGTTTGCCCGCCTAGGCACATTCACATTGTAATGGCCGGCGTCACTGGGCGTCAGTGAAGCGGCGAGAACGTGCTGGACACGCATCGGGGGTGGCTGAAGGCTGCGTGCTGTGTCGTGGCGCGGACCACATCGACAGGTTCGGCTTTATAAAACGTACCAACAGGAGCTATGTATTCTGTTTCAGAAACCTGGTGACGGTGATTATGAATTTTTATGACGCAAGGGCATCTGCGGCCGAAGAGCGCCATGACACAAGGTAGTTTCTTTTTCTCAAGGTAGGGTCAGAGTCCTATTTCCCAAGCATTTCACCCTAAAGAAACCGAGCATCAGACCAGGGGAAAGCTTGTGCCCATTGTATCACCGGTGAGCACCCGGCGGCACTAGGGATCGAACCCCGCACTCCCCGCATGCGAGGCGGATGTTCATTCCGCTAGGCCACCTCTGCGGTACAGAAACCTGCGGACGGTGTGCATAACATTTTGGAACCGATTCTGTGCCATTTTTTTTTTCAATTTCCCGCCCTTTTCCGTTGGCTCAAGTGACGCTATGCCCCGAGTTCGCTCTTTGCTTTTGTCTGAAGCCTAGGGCGGGGCGTAGCTTGAGCCTGTGGCAAAGGGCGGGTAATTGAAAAAAAAAAAAAGAGGAGTCTGTTCTGGGAGGAATCGCTGTAGGTATCTTCCATTTGGCTGCACTCTCGCTGCACTAGTTCCGTGCAGCTTGGCACTGGCTGCTTTCAAAACTATAACGGTCGAGTGCAGGCCTGGTCGTCTGCTAGTCTTGGCGTCGCCACCAAATTACAGCCAGCCGCGTGCCGGCGACATCAACGGCTGCCAAAATCCCGACCCACGTGAAAAATTTTCGGACAGCAAATAGCAGTGAAGTGTTGGCATGAACCAGGCCCGAGTAAATCGTCGTTTTGCTGAGAGAAAAAAAAAAGTCATTGCATGTATACACACACATTATTTGCGAATATGCGCCGAGATTCTTCCCATGCACGGGGCTCGCTTATGTTTACAACTTGACGCCACGAACACTTACCCACCTTCTCCGTTCAAGAAAGAGCTGTCATCGTTTTATAACGACTGCGGTCATGTCTTCTCCTATCTACATGTGGGCGTCAGCGTATTGCACTTCCACTGAGGAAAGTGCGAGCCAGCGCTGCACTAGGCTGGCACTTTTGTAAATCGAAGGCGGAAGTGCAGCAGGCCCGCGCTGCACCGGTAGAACGAGTGCGAAAGTGCTGCACCCCTTGAATGGGTGCAGCGAGTGCAGCCAAAATCGAGGTGACCTTGTATGATACCGACCCTGCTGGTTCCGCCACTGGGAAGGTGTGTAGCATTGGCCGGCCTAACATCTACGGGAAGGGGTTTACACAGTGCGGATGTGCGTTGCTCCGTGCTTCATTCAGCGACAGGCTGGGTACTTGAAGGAGGTGCGGCGGAAACTCTGCTTCGCTTCCGTCCCCCCCCCCCCCCCCCCCCCCCCCCCCCCCCCCCCCCGCGCGGTGTGACGTCGCGAGCGGGGCTCCGCGGCATGCAGGCGCGCCCCGTGCTTGCGGAGCAGGCGCACTGTGCCACGGGGTCGGTCGAGCGGTGTTGCGTTGGGGAGGCATGTGGAAGTTCCCGGGGGTTCGAACGACGGCAGAACAGTGTCGTCCTCGGCTCCCGAGGGAAACAGTCGGATCACGTGTTTGGCAAGCCCGCAACGAATGACGGTAAAGAACAGAGCATGCACTGCTGCTGGCTCCTTCACTGGGGACTCGCGATCACCGTCAAGCACAGAAAGACTGGTGGAGAGAAGGCGCGTTTTGTGTGGCGTCCTCTCGAAATGGTTTGCACGAGAGCACGCACACTCGGCAACGAAAGGTACACGCGGCGCTTCGTCACGCGCAAGCAACCAAAGCGGTAGCGGTTTCAAGTCTCGCGGTTTAGTATCCAGCGCTGCTTGCATGCGTTACATTTCGAACAGCGCACAGTTGAAACTGTGTAGTTCATCTCGTCGCGGTGCTGTTACGGCCGCCACTAAGGTTAAGCGCACACTGCGCAGCCAGTTCCGGACGTGGAGAGCCGCTATGTAAACAGCTCGGCGCTGCTTTTCCCGCATTGTCTGCGCGGCCAGCTGCCTCCCGCCGTGCGCATCACGTTCGCTGTCGTGGGGGAGAGGAATTTCGGGAGCCGCTTGTCCGGCTTCCCTTTGTTTGCACCGCCGGGGTAGAATACTCGCTGCTTGCATTGCGGAAGGCACCACTACGCCGTCGATGCCTTCGTCTCTCTACAGGCTGAATTCAAAAATGCGCGTGTGCTGAACGTCGTCAGTGAACCCCAGCTGGCCGATACATTAATCCGGAGCCCTCCGCTAAGGCGGCTCTTTCTGTCTTCACTCAACCCCTCCATCATCTCTTGCTTAAAGCTATTGCTGGCGCCGAAGTGATCGGAAGCATTCGGCGCAGGGGACTTGGGGTTCGGCTGTTGATTCCATGGTGGCGGGATGGAATCCGCAGCCGCTGCGGCCGGATTTCGATGGAGGCGAAATACAACAGACGCCCGTGTGCTTTGCGATGTCCGCAGGTTGAAGAACCCCAGGTGGGGTAAATGAATCCGGAGCCCTCCACAGCGGCGCCCCTCACAGTCCATGTGTCGCTTCGGGACGTACAACCCCACACAACACGACACTGTTTCGGAGCATTGCGTGTTTTCTGTAAAGGCGTACGGAAGACGGAGCACGAAGGTTCTGCGACAGCGCGGGCGCACACGCGTTGTCCTTCGTCGGACGAAGGTTCACGAAGAGGAGCACGTAAAGAGACTGCCTTCGTGTTTCGCCACCCTGGGGAACAAAAGCAGCGCCGGCGCGTGTGCCGTCACTGCGTAGCGTTTGTTTACGAGCCCGTCGGCCTTCCGGAGTTCTCCCCCCGGCGATACTACGGCCTGCCGGGGCCGCCGCTTCCGGTGTTCGCCAGTGGCTGCGCGCGTCCGCGTTGCTTCTAAACTTCCAGCGCTGCGTATACACCTCTTTGAATGACAGGCGCGGCTCGTTCACGGCCGAAGAAACGGGTGTCACCGTGCACTCTCGCTTTCACCGGGGCCCGGAGCTGTGCTTTCGGACGCGCGAGGGAATCACCTGCAGTCCCGTTCTGTGCTTCGCGGGAGAGGGAAACGCGCCCATCGCCGAACTGAGGCTCCACCGTCTCGTTGTTGTGAGCATGGGCACGCGTGGCCTACGCAGAATTCCCGTGCTAACAGCCGCGCAGGTAACATACTGCGCAGACAAGCTCTCCGGTGAACTTGGGCTCGTTCTGTAGCGTAGCTTCTCCTTTCGTGCTGTAGTACGTTTCCACCGGGTTGGAACGAAAGACATGCGCATCCACCCGTTGGAAGCTGATGACGTCTATGGACTGCAGACGGCTGTTCTGGGTGGTCGTAGCTGTGTCAAGACCGACGCGTCTGGTGCCCGAACGAGACCCCGCGCCAGCGGTCTTGGTCCGCGTCGCCCGGCGTCGTAAATCGGCATTGTAGCCTTGCACTGCAGCGTATAGTATTAACACGTGCTCGGGTTTGCAACTGCACTCTGCATTGCGAGACAGGTACGCCGTTAACGGCTTCATTCTTGTGCACCGTGTCGTTGAAATCTGTCCGCTGTTTTTCTGCACCGCGCGACGCATCACGTTCCACCGGTGGTGCGCACAATGCTCCGCATGCGCTGCGCTGGTCATCGTTTCTCTGAGGTTGCCAGGCTGCTCGCATGTGCGGGGCGCGGACGTTCCCTCTTTGCGGCGTCCCGTTCTTTACGTGTCTGCGCTTCTCGACGGTAACGGTACGCGCGTCTCTGATGTGACGGCGCCTGTTTCTGGGCCGTCATTTCTTTTACTCTTTCTCTCCTTCATCGAAGAGGAGGAGATGGGTGTCGCTGGCTCCGGCAACACTAGGCGGCCGTGTCGTGTCTGGCCTGGCGTCTTCCTTCCCTCCCCTGCCGGGACAACGCATGAAAGGGAGAGCTGCAGAGGAAGTGTATCAAAAGCCGCCCTCCTCTTGGCTGCATTTACAGCATTCGGAGGCGCCGCGCTGTTTGGCCCGGCTTCGGTGCCAACGACGTGCGGGCGCTTTTCGCGATACAGAGGCCACCACCCACGCCCCCCCCCCCCCCCCCCCCTCCCGTCGGCCTTGCGAGTCGATTGTTACGCTTCTGCGCCACGCGCGCTGCTCTAGATGTGGGAGATTTGTTCCTCTTTCTCATTTTTTTTCTACTTCGGTTCACGCGGAGGCATCCACTGCCCCCCCCCCCCCCCCCTCCTTTGAACTGGTGCGCGACGAATGCGTGCGTAGGGTGACGAATGCGGAGGCAGGTGCATGTGAGCGGAGCCAGCTCCCCCTCTTCAACGCACACCGCTTCTTGCGAGACGCCACGTGAATGAACGTGACCTTGTATCTGTTGTTGGCGGCAGTGGCGCGATTTTGGCCATGGGTTCGCAGCGAGGCCCCATATGTCGCTGTTATCGGCGCGCGCCGGTGCTAAAACGTGAGCTTTCTTTGTAAGCACTTGAGGCAGTGACGAAACACGGAGCGGCGTACAGGCGCCATTATTGAGCCTTATAAATTGTGCGCTCCTACGGAAGTCGTGCTATCCCCCCCCCCCCCCCCCCCCCCCCCATTCCCCTTTCGATGTTAACTGCAATGCAGCTCCCGCTCTCACTTACCCCCGAATGCAGAAATGTAACTTGGCTCGAACTTAACTTCCATCGGTCTCAAGTGAGCTCCATCGTGTTTCATAAACCAAACTCGGCTTGAAGTGCGACTTGCAACCGGCTTGGCTCGATCCTAGTGCGGTCCAACTTCAAGTCGGCTGAGGAGCTTGCTTGAAGCTGACTTCGTTGTATTTTCCAACATGGCCACCTACCGATCGGACGTCGCGCGGAGGGTAGCTGCGTTCGAGTTCGCTTGCCACGCCATGGACGTAGTATTTTCTGAGGCCATTCGTTGCCGAAGATTCCACGGCCAGCGTTACGAGATCGAGGGAACCCCATGGAGCACTACGACGACGAGCAGTTCCTCGCCCGGTATCGGTTCTCCAAGAACGCCGTGCGGGAGCTGCTCACCGTGTTGCCCCTGCGTGAAAGTCCAGACAACAGGGGACAGCCTGTTCCTCCGATGCTGCAGCTACTCCTGGCTTTGAGGTTTTATGGGGCCGGTACTTTCCAAACCGTCACCGGGGATCTGGTGCGGATTTCGCAGCCCACGGTGTGCCGCGCAGTTGGCAAGGTCACCTTGCTGATTGCCAAGCACCTGCGCCCGATGCTGGTGCAGTTTCCAGCTGTCTCGCAGTTTGAAAAGCTGATGCGGGACTTTTATGAGATCGGTGAATTCCCTGGTGTGACCGGCTGCATGGATTGCACGCATGTCCGCATCAACAGCCCGGGTGGTGCAGATTCGGAAGTCTACCGGAACCGCAAAGGCTATTTCTCCATCAATGTGCAGGTGAGCAATGAAAATTGAAATTCTCTGAACAGTTACCACTGTTCAGCTCATTCGTATTCGTTCGCGTCGTGTACGTGCTGTCATTTTATTTATTTCCCCGCGGTGCTACGAACGTACAGTCACAACATTACTTGCCCGAAAGACGCGGGTTCGATCCCGGCCGCGGCGTTCACATTTCGATCGAGGCGAAATGCTGGAGGCCTGTGTACTGTGCGACTTCGGTGCACGCTGAAGAACCCCAGGTGGTAGAAATTTCCGGAGCCTTTCACTACGGCGTCCCACATAGCGAAATGTGTCTCTTCGGAATATGCGATCGAGGCCCAGCATTTTGTTTTAGTACTGCTTTATAATGTAGCTTTGTACTCCATGAAGAGGGTAGCTTCGTTCTCCATGCTCCATGAAGAGTAGCACTACATTCTAGGCGCTATATTACCACGCAATCACTGTGCAAATTCACCGCAAGGAAGGTTAGTTAATGTTTTCAATGACAGTGCATGACAAAGTTGACAAAGCTTGACCACACTTTCGTGCTGTGGCATTAAATCAACGCAGTATTCCTTTATATGTGCAGGTGCCAAAAAGCCCACATAAAGACACGGAATGTGGTCGAAAGGACATTCGGTGTCTGGAAGCGCCTCTTCCCTTGTCTGGATATGGGGCTCCAGCACAAGCCGAAACAAGCTGCAGTGATCATCACAGCGTGTGCAGCCCTGCAGAACTTTGCATGTTTGATGAAGGAGCCACAGCCTCCTATTGAAAGCGCTCCCATCCAGGACGCTCCACCGGCTCGCACCAGCACGACAGCAGCGAGGCGGCCAGAGCACCTGCCACCTGTTGATGGTGTCAGCGACAGCTTGTCGGGAATGCAGGCACGACGGGTGCTCATCCAGAAGAGCTTCACATAGGTAAGAAATGCACAGTCCTCAACACTGACCCATGCATTTTGAATAAAGCATGTTTATAATGCGCACTTGCTCATGCTACCCGTATCCCAACTTTTGTGCAGGAACTAAAGAAATGTTAGAGCAATGGGAACGACTAGCAGCAGTTCAAGCGGCGGGACGAAGAGGTCGACGAAGTGCAGCTGGGGATCCTGAGTGACTCCTGAGAGTGTGCTCATCATGACGCTCTCTGATCTACGACCGCAGACCTTCACTGCGAATGCACCCCTTTACACTAGAATTTTTTCTCAGCTTCGGAAGCTTTTAAGTTGCGAGCTTGTTGCATTAACAAACTGCTACTCTTCCACTTCTAGGTTCTGGATTTCTTGCTATAGTGTTCTATTTCAAATGCTATTTTTCAAGAACGCTGTATTGATCTTGCAGAGGCGAATACCAGAAAAGCTCTTGTTGACCCTGCTGCTGAGGGTCTTAATGGCGCTCAGTTCATTTGTTTAAGAGCTGCTGCCTTGGCGGCTTTGCTTACACGCATGTGAAAAATTACCAGATTTGGTAAAGTACAGCAGTTAGGCCTTAGGTGGAGCAGTCGCAGGGCTTGTGCACCTTTCCACAGAGCAAACATTTGTGTGGCTGCTTTGGTAGCGGCATGGAATTCAGGTTCCTCACAGCAAGTAGTTCTGTTACTTCGTCTTTTCTACTTTCACCCGGCTTGCACTTCAAGATTGGGCTCTTGCATGTCTTCCATGTGTTGAGTATAAATTTGTTTTTATGTCACAATTGCAATGACAAAGAAGTGCCCATGTGGCAGCGGGACTGCTCTCGGCAAGCGCGTGCTTCGGGTTGGTGCTGCTGGAACCGTTGACTGTCTGTGAACGCTGTTCTGCGCTTTGTACTTTCTGCCCGGAAAACCCATTGCACAATCATTAATTTCAAATATCCCTTTTACAACAAAACGAGACGTTCCCAATTGCCTACAATGATGAAATTCCAGATCACTGCGAAGTTTTGTTTTCTGGCTTGCCAACAGAGGTGTGTTATGAATCAGTTATTAAATTTCTCACTTTTTTTTTGCTGTATTGAGGTAAAAAAAAACATGAGTGTATTCTTTTCATTTGGTTTGCTTTCAAGATGGTGTAGAACGGTCGAACCTTCAGCTGTCACACTGGAGCCTTCTTTTCAAGGAACGATGCTCGAGTGGTTTGTTGTGCATTGTCGCTCTCTCTCGTCTCTGTTCAAAGTGGGAGTTGGTTGTTGTCATAGTATGGTGCAAAAGGTCGATTCTTTAGGTCTGAAATGGGCTTCCTGACATGATCCACATGCCTCGTCCAGCTCAATCTCTTACAACAAAGTTGCATAACGGGCAGTAACTGGCACAGAGAAAGAAGCGAAAGAAGCAGCATATGTGCGGAGAGGATTCCAGGCATTGTTGTGTCATGGTGAAACATACCAACCTACAGTGTGTGACCTGTGAGCATTTTTAATTTCCAAGTGTAAAGGTCATGGTCGTACATAGAACTCCTGTAACTCTTGCTAAGGCTACACAATCTGTCTGCGAGCAGTTGCACTCAATATTCATTGTTCTCGAGCCAAATGCACCTGGTGTTTGTTAGGTGCCTTGCTTTGCATGGCTGAATACAAACCCTAGATCATAAAGTGAGTCGTCATGAGCCAACACCAACAGTTAGTCGAGATCATTGTGTGCGGGCACTACTGATGTTTGGGAACGCCTTGCTGCCGCAGTCATGGTGGACCACTGAAAGATAATTTATGACCCCAGTAGTGTTTGCAACTTTTTGTTTTGTGGGTTCAATGAATGGTTTGTGATATGACTAGGTAGCTACTTCTAGCTCGCAAGTGTTGTAGTGAAATCTTTTACATGCAAACACTTGGACTAGCGGTTCTTTTGATTTGTACATGCAGTTACTGGTTGGCTGTCACAGCTTAAATCTGGCTTTGCATTTGAGCCGGCCTTCTTGGAACTGTGCTGATTCCACTCATCGAGAACTGGCATGTTTTGAAATTGTTACATGGTTTGGCGGGGTTCGAAATAGCAGAACGTGGGTGCCATCAGCAAGTGTTTTTTTGATGCATGCTTCTTTATAGTCTTTTTTGTCATGCCTAGTGCGGCTTGTCACAGGAATGTGGTGGCCATATTTTTGAAGCAATAGATTACTTCAGCAAAGCGGGAGGCTGTGGCATTGTATTGACTCAAGCTATGGGCCCACCTTGTAGACAGCATAGGAGGAATCGCATTCTTTAACGGTTTCGGTTCTTGAGTAGGAGGCACTAGCTGCGAGGGTTTAGGTTAGACGAGACAGCAAAGATAATGGAAGGAGTAGAGAGCGGTGTTGGCCTTTGAGCATTTATGTGGTGTTGACTTGCGTGAGCCAATATTGTTGACTTTTTATACATGGAAACATTAACAATGTGGCCTGCAATTTTCTCTACTGGTTGGTTTTGCAAGCAATGCCAGGGGAGGTTTTTCCTTCCTAGAGCAGCCATATTTGTAGCATACAGCAATGCGTATTTCTATGAATAAATTGATGTTTGCATACAAAGATCCATATAGCCATAGCAGCATAAGTACCACGCAACCATCCTACCTGCCTCCTGCTATGCGATAGCTTGTCAGACTTGCATGCAAGGTGGTGACGGGGCTGTATGTCTGTTCCCACCGAGTCATGTGCTTAAAACGGTACATGTGCAAATGAAGTGTAGTTATGTGGATTTGCCACATAATATTTGTGCAAGCATTCACACTGCATTCCAGTTTCATTCAGTCATAGGCACCGTTTATTCTGGTGCCTCTCGCAGCCTACGAAGCTGTTCAAGTTTGATTTGTTTTTCAATTTCTAAGATTTCCAATTCCAATTTTTTTTTCTGGATATCAAGGAGTTTTTTCTCCTGCCGCTCTTGCAGAATACTGTTGTGGTCCTCTCGCATCAGCTGAAGACGCAGTCCATGCTCTTCGCGCAGTAAGGCCGCTCTATAGTCGTTCTCATCTGCCAGAGACCTTTCTAAAAGGGCCATCCGCCCTCTTGGAGCCCTGCCAGCGTCACCAGTGGCCACTGCTTCAGCAGTAGTGGGACCAGCGGCAGCTCCAGAAGCAGCTGTAGCACTGCTGCAGCCTGCTGCAGCTGTGCTGGAAGCATCAGCAGGTTGCACAGCAGGAAAAAAGAGATTGCTCTCCTGCTCAATTGCTTCTGGAGTTGCCCCACTCTTACCAACAGCAGCCGCTGGTGACTGCGGCTCATCCACGAGCGGAGGTTCCCAGTCGTCTTCTGTAATAAAGAAAAGGTAAAAATTAGTTGGACAAATCTAAGCTTACAACACATTAGCTGTCTGCCTCAACAGCACAGATTGTTGGGTCAATTGGTGAAGAGACATAACGAAAGCTTTATAATGTTCTTATATAAGGCACCACTTGCCCTTCTCGGCGCCAAATAGCTGCCGTTGTTTCTGGGGGCCCCAGTTTAGTCATTCTGTTTTGTTCTGCCATATTCCTCACCTTTCACTCTGAATTATGCCTGATGACCTCACTTTATTTTTTTCTGCTGATACAGTAGTGATAGTCACGCAGGCCCCGAGTTTTACACATGTGGTTATCCTCTAACTCTGCACCTGCAGCTTTTTTGCTCATTCAATGGGTTTCTTTTCAATTTTAGTATATTTGCTAGTTTGTACTCATGCGTGTCCTCTGGCCCAGGGAGCCAGTTATATGCCCTTCCTTTCTTCAAAATCATCAGCGTCTAGAACTTTGTCAATGCCAATGGACGCCGACAGCTTTCACTTTGTATATCCTGGAGTAGCTGAGCTATTCCACTTTCATTTTTTTTGCAAAGGTTTCCTTGTAATGCCTACCTGCTTGCTTGGCCGCATATATGCGACACCAATGCCAAGGTGAGGCATACAAGAAAGGTGACAAATACTGCAGCCTGAGCCTGAGGGCTACAGAAAACATGCGCTTCGAGTGAAACCTCTGCATTGCACAATTTCCTTGAAACTAGCAGCCAAATTCGAAAAGGCTTTGAGCAATACATATAGGCAAGCTGCACCATTATTCACAACAAGAATGTTGTTACCTTATCCCTGGAGCACCATCATGTACAAGTACACAGAAATATGAAAATTTATGTGAAGGAGTGCATGCATAATGAAACTGCATTAAAGTTGGCATTCGTTTAAAGTGAGGCAGGAATGGCAAACAAGACTCAAAAACATCATCAGGAGAGAATGTCATAATGAATGCAGTTCAGGTTGCAGCACTGAATGCTTGCTCCCTCGGTGTCCGACGGTTAACCAACTCCTCGCCTTCCGCTACAGGAACACATCATACCACTCACATGAATATAAGCCGTCAAGTCAAAATGCCTTCAGAGTGCTGTCCAACTACATGCAGCTTGGAGCAGGTCATCCTTTCGCACTGTCAACCAATGCAGCCTTTATCTGCACAAACATTCAGCCAACCACATGTAGAGCAGCTTTCCACAGTGTTGTATTAAATGAGATTTTTATAATTTGTTGTAGATGAACTGTACAGTCCTCATAGCAGGTTCAAGGCAATAAAAAACATTGAAACAGCGTCAATTGACAGTACACGCTGCCGTTGTCATCAAAGGAATATAAAGAGAGGAGTGCTGTTTTTCTACAACATGCAAAGTGCTTTCTTTACCTGCATAACGGAATTCTTCATTGCCTGCTCCATCCACCATTGGCTGCAACAATCTTATAACAGGCAAACTTGCCACTGGTGGCAGGTCGATGCCTCCATCAGAGTCAGTCTGGTTGCCTACCCTGGTCATTATGTGGCTGGCAACAGCAATGACTTGCTCACTTTGAGCGCTCACAGTGCATTGAGCTGACCCTCCTCCTGAAAAGAAAAGACACCGCACACAGTGAAGCTACTCTTAATTTATAGACAATGCGCCATTAAAATATTTTGTTCATGAAGTGCCACACAAAAGCAACCAAAGGCACACCAATGCATGCAACTGTGTGTTGTTTTCGCTACGTTTTTGTGCCACCCGTCCCAGCAGTGCCAGGAATGAGTAAAGGTAGGTAGCTGTATGTACAGCCTTCCGGATATTAAATAGTACCAAGCAACTGTCAATAGCGCGGCAAGTTTTCTCATGAACATGAAGGTCGCCAGTGTAGACACTGTCTGGTCTACGGTGCACCCAATTTGGCTTCGCGGCGCGATAGTATGCGAATGGTACCAACTCCGAGCAAAATCGTCCGTTGTCAGTTCGCTGCTGGCCAGGCGCGAGCCCTCCGTCCCACTGCACTGCCCGCTCATCATAGTCTTCTATGCAGCAGAAATCGCATGCCTTCGTACTGACTTGAATGTAGCAAACATTCTCTGTAGTTTTTAAAAATTACGGAGGCTGTACAGGATACTGCTTGGGCATTATTTACACGATTAACGCAGTCTGCATTCATGTGCGTTTGTAAATCAAGCAGTGTACACTGCACCGAAACGTTATTACGTGCCCATTTACGTGTTATCACACTGTTCCTAAAAAACTATGCATTCCAGTACACGCTGCTTACGCCGACCCAAGTAGAATAATCATGCCCTTATCCATGGCATACAAAGCATGCAGGAACAAACATTTGTAAACGGCCTGCAAGCCGCGCTCACCTGTCTTGTGGCGATCTCTCTTTTTCCTCGCTTCCTCTTCCTTCGACTTTTGTTTAGGTTGGCCCAGCATTTCTTCACCTGATTGGGGTCACCCCGTGATTGCTGTTAAACAGCCCGGCAATTTCCTTCCAAGTGGCGTTTTTTTTTTTTTTTTGCCAGCGACGACACATCGGTTTTTTTGCACTCTAATATATGCCGACGTGCGTTAACAAAACACAATAACAATTCCTTTTCCTCGAACGTGAACTGAGGCGCTGGTCTCCGCTGGGAGCAGGAAAAGCATGGGAAAAACTGGCTATGGCTCAACTAGGATTGGCTCAATGTGGAGCACGTTGCCAGCCAAAAACGTCAATCAAGTGGAAGCAGCGGGTAGCACTGAAATGTAGTTTTTATTGTTAGCAATTTTATGCAGGTCACTCACACCTAGTGCCTGTTTATGACTGCTGAACGAGATGCGTTGTTTTATAGGAGCAAAATGGGCATTATTATAATAGATTGTTCAATACTCTCATCCCCAGACGAGCAATGCGCCCTCGCTTTCAAGCACGCGCTTAACTTGACGAAGCAAGTCAGGTTGAGCATCTATGAAACACGAAACCCAACTTGGCCGTTCTGAAGCCGCCTTGGTGCTTCGACTCGACTTGCCGAAGTTGAGTCGAAGCGCGAGCCAAGTTACATTTCTGCATTCGGGGGTTAATTGCCTCTTGGGGAGGGCGTAAAGTCCGGGAGGTAATTTTTGGTTTGTTCTCAATTTCTCTTCATGCCCATATCTTCCTGCACCTCTCTTGTGTGTCCTCGAGCGCAGTTCTCTCCAAGAGCGGAAGCTCCGGCAGTACGATCTGTTTATGTTCTCTCTCCCGAATCAAGGGGTTGGGCAGAGGTCGGCGTGTGCAACTTTCGAAGTGCAGTCAGGCTGAAGTTCAGCCAACTATGTTTAGCAGTTGCGCGGCCTGAGTTTATTTGCGGAGGCTGTTTTAGTTGGCCAGCAGAGGTGCGGCCGAAGAGGGGTAGAGTTGTAGGGTAGGAAAGCGGAGGGGAGGGAAAGGGGGGGGGGGGGGTGGCAGAAGTGTTCATATCCCTGGACACGCGCCCCCCCACCCCCTCCTTTCGACATCCCTCTTTGGGCTAGTTGATGTGTCACAAGCGATGGGATAGCGCGGGAGACAAGAGTGGGAAGCGCGGATTCGTCCATCATTGTGTCTCATTTCTGTTATCTTTCTGCCGCGCTCTATCTCGTCGCTCCTCGGGGACATTGAGGAAATCGGCACCCGACTGTTGTTCATGTTGAAAATTGACTCTATAGTGCTTTTTCCTGTCCGCGGCGCTGTTTTGTCCGGCCGGAAAGGACGCATTGACTGTCGAGAAAATTGCAGCATTCGAAAAAATTTGCTGCTGTTGATTGAAACTCGTGACGTCAGGAACACCGAGACGGACTCCATGATTGCCGTCGGGAGGTGAAAGGTGATGTGGCCTAGCCTCAGGGATCCGCGCGTACGCCTGGTGATGCGTTCAATTTTCTTTTTGTTGTTGTTTTTCACCTTTCCCATCTCACAAAAGCTCCGTTGTCAGTGCAAGCAGCGTATTTGTCGTTGGTGGAGTGCGGTGATCAGTCGATACAGCCAGCTTCAGTTTTGTCTCCAGTGTTCCTAAGCGTTGTGGTGGATTAGGTAGGTTGATACCACCCCAATCCAGCAGTCTAGTGGCGGGCAGTGGGCGCAGCCTAGGCTGGCGCGCCGTCCTAACGTCCACGAAGTGCGTTCTGTATGAGGCGCCGGGGCGGAGTAGACCGCGCCCGCTGCGTTGTCTCGTTCGGCGGCTCCTTCCTCGCCTCGCTGCGTCGCGTCGTTCGGCCTCATCATCATCATCGTGGTCGTCGTTGTTGTGCTCGCTCCCAGACTCCCAGTGGCGCCGCCCGAGTTGGTGCGCAATCGCTGCATAGGATCTCGGGCGGCCGATCGGAGCGAGGCGCAGTGTACGCGGGCAAACTGGTGCGTGTCGGACCGATCGGGGCCAGCGGGTCCCTTCCCGCCCCCTGCGTTCGGCTCCCGCTGACGGGAAGGGGACTGGGGCCGCATCCAACGCCGCTGTATTTTTATTTTTCTGCCTTCCATTGTTTTGTATTTCAGGATCCTGCCTCTTGTTTTCTCTCTTTCGACGTAGTTGCCGTGTGGCAGAAATGGGAGAATCGCTGCGGGCGGGTCCCATGTGTCCGGGATTAAAGCGTGCTCCGAGTAGTGCGCTGCTCTGCTTTCAGTTTAGGGACGGTACTGGCTCCCTGCGCCATTAGAGAGTTATATCATAGCGCGGTCCGCTACTGTGATCGCCTACCGCGGGGCACCGCTGGGTCCCCACGCGGCTGGCGCGCACGCAGCTGACGGGCACGTGGCGCCATCTGGCGTCCCCAGGGCGATCTGCGCATGCGCAGTGGCGCCTCGCGGAAGCGGATCACGGTAGCGGATCGCGCTATGCTATAACTCTCTATTGAAAAGGTTACCGCTGATCGAAAATGAGGGAGACTGACCGTTACCGTCGTTTTAAGACGCGCTTGTTTTCTTCTTTTATGTCAAATGCTGGCTCGAACCTTTATAGCTATAATGCAGAAAAAGTCCGTATAGCAAGCGCGGCTAGTCCTTTGGTCAGTCACACCGCATTGTCCCTCTTAACGGCCGGGGTAAGCACTTTCACTTTGGTAACAGGCGTAGTGTTCAGTGCTCATGTGTCTTGCCCACATTGTGTCAGTCACTTGAAGTGAAAAAAAAAAAAAAACTGCTGATATAGCTTTGGCGCCCCTGCTTCTAAACTAAGCACCACTTGTTGGGGAGTGCGACGAGCCGGCCAGCAGGCCTACAAATTGAGCGATCACATACGCAACGACGAAACATATAGGGGCGTCCTGTCAGTTGTGTCTGAATTGAGCCCACCCACGTTTCAGAACTCTGAAAGCCGCATTCCACGCTGCTAAGTGTTTCTGAGCTCGCACTGCAGGCGAAGCTCCAAGGCTTAAGGAAAAAAAAAAAAACTCCCCAGGTTTCTGTTTACAGTAGACGTCAGATTTTCACATTTTTACACGGTAGCCAAAAGAAAGCAAGCGTTGAATTAAAGTCCAGCTCTTACAGCGGTACGTGTGCCAGGTGGTTAGTCTTTGCGTGGCGCACAAATGTGAAGGTATTAACGGCGGACCATGTTTTTTTTTTTTCGTATGAATAATAAAATGAAATAAAAAAAACAAGGAAACGGAAAAGAAACATGATGTGTGTTTCATTTTTTTTTTTTCGCAGTAATACTTACAGATTGTCTATGCAATACCATTTTTCTTTTCTTTAGTCTCTCTCTCTCGCTCTTTCTCCCTCTCTCTACAAAACGCACAGCTCGCTTTGGGTGAATTTCTCTCCAGAGTTGGGCAGGGTTGGCTGCAACATCTGGAAGCCGTGAACTTGTTTGCGTTCGAATACTCGTGATACCCAGTGCACTCTACACCATCTATCGGCAGTTTTCTGGGCCTGGCGAAAGCGTGCCTGTCTGCTTGCATTCCGTAGCATCTGCCCCTCTATAGGGCGCAAAAGTCCCGCAGCCTCGTCGTCATTGCTGTACCATCAGTTGCGCTGTGTACAGACGCGCCGCCGCTTCCGAGATAGGTGGCTTGGCAAGCGCTGCCAGCAGAGGCGGCCAGAAAAAGGCGCGGTCCGAGCCAACTGTAACAGCCAGCTCCCGCGCTAGCCCGTGCTGCGGGCCACTCGTCACGAAGCTCCCATCAATGTCGCCCAACTTGCGCGACCTTCTCTCTATAGCCCCGAAAATAGGCTGCCCCGAGGCGAATCTCGTTAGCGGTCGCGATCGACAGCCATTAATTTGAACGTTTGGCCTTTCGAGCAGCAGCAGCGCGGGCTAGCTGACCGTTCATTTATTTTATTTTTTTCTTCTCTCTCGCAGAAACCGGAGCTGCCGGTGGCCATCAAGAGCATCACCAAGAAGAACCTGGCAAAGTCTCAGAATCTCCTCGGCAAGGAAATCAACATTCTCAAGGCAAGTGGCGGCGCTCTGTCCACGCCTGAACCCTTCTCTTGTGTCGCTTATTCCATTTGGGGAGGGGAGAAAAAACAAACTAACAAAATGGAATTAAGGGAGGCGCCTTTTTCTCTTTTCTTCGCTCCTTCATTACCGCTGCTTGGCTGGCTCCCGCGTTGTGCTCGCAGAACTGCCACTGCCGGCTATCGGCGGGTACGTGCTGGCTCGTTTCACGGTGTGCATGTATGCGCCGTGCATTCGTTACGGATCTTTGGGACCTTGCGCTCGGAAGGTTCTCGAAGGCGGGGTCTTCCCGAGTAGCCGCTTTTTTTTGTTTTCTTTTCAATTATTTGTGTAGCTGTGCTCCCATCGCGAGCCGATTGGGGCTTCCTAAACTGCGGCAGGTAAACACGTTCCGTCCTCCTATATGCTGAGGCCGTTCGTGGGAGAAAAAAAAATGTTCTGATGTTTTTCGGAGTGTATCTTTGGGTTTTCCGCTCGTCACGTAAGCCCGACCGGTCCTGTGGTCAGTCATAGCTGATTAAGTCTGCGATTTGGGCAAGCCTTGAACAGCGCGCGTACACGGGAAAAAGCGTACTGTACAAGCGCGGAATCGCAGCTGGCTTTTGCTATTGAAAAAAAAAAAAACGTCACTAGTATTCTTATTTTAACTCGAAAATGGCCAGAGCACAAATAAAAAGAAATACCGTTACACGTGAACCCAAAAAACGAACACAAAAAAATTCTTCGCCTTGGCGCGTGCCCATGAGCAGATTTCTTCCTGAGCTGTCGCGTTGTAGCCTGGTTCAGGTTAGCGGCATCCCCAGGTATATACAGCACACATACCCTCGGGCTGTGGCTGTTCAGTTTCTCTCGTAAGCCTAATTATTTTACGTGGGAGTTTGCCGCGATCGAAGAGCGCGCTATTGCGCGTGGCAGCACCCTGTAGTTGAGTAAAGTGAAAGCAGGAAAGTGTCCCGGACACAGTACGAGCTTTTAGCTATTGTTATGTGTCTGGTGACGGCAAGCGGCTTGGAGTGTTGTGTCCTGCGTTGGCGTTTATCATATGCCGTCCTTTGTGCGGTCACCAACTTAGAGCCACGCGGACCGATCCCCAACGCCGTGGCGCCGTGGTCGCAAAAAGTATACGTTAAAGGCCACTTTAACTGTGTGCCGACTTCAGTACCCGCCACTGATTATGGAACGATGGGCAGACACCTCTCGGTGGTTGGACCCTCTCGGCTTCATCTCTGGCACTAGAACGGAATGGACAGGGGGTTGGAAGCGTCTTTCGATGCTGGTTATTAGTTCGGCTTTTTTTAACGGTGACTGTCTACAATTAAGGAACTGAAAAACGAAGAGGGCCCAAAACTTCCTACACGCAGCGCGAGGTTCGCCCCAGTCCAGGAACGTTAACTGTCACGGCGTGCTCCAATACGCGGAAGGCGCACTCATTTACCCCCACTGCGCTGAAATAAGAACCTGGAGCGAGCGTGCGCGAGAGGTTTCTTCTTTTCCTTCTTTATTTTTTTATTTTCCGGTTAAAGTTTGCGGCAGTCGCCTTCAGAGCGTGCAGTCTGCTTTCGCGTGGGTAGCTTGCCAGCAGCTGCACGTTCGTTGCTACTTGGAAATCGTTTTTTTAGACTCCGAGGTAGTTGTTTCTTCCTCCTCCTTTCCTGCTTTAGCGCTCTCTGGCAGGAAGCGGCAAGAAGTAAGGGGAGTCCGCAGGTCGCGACACGGCGGCGGCGGCGGCAGCGTGCCGTTATCTCCGGCTGCGAATGGGCGCCGCGCGACGGACTCCTTATGCAACTACGAAGCACATTGTGTCTGCTGCCGCACGAATCTGCCCTCTCTCGGCATTGCCTCCTCGTTTGATTGTCTATGCTCCGTGGTGTCTGTTTCATGCTCGCTTGGTCGCGCGCCAGGCTCGGCTGCTGCCGACGCGCCCGGCTGTTGCGTGCAGCGAACGACAGCCGGCCCCCAGTGAAGCGATGCGTGAATTGCAGTGTAATACGCAACTTTGCGCCTCTGCGGTGGTATATATATATATATATATATATATATATATATATATATATATATATATATATATATATATATATATATATATATATATATATATATATATATATATATATATATATATATATATATCCGCACCAATAGCGTTTGCTTGATTGAGGGGGGTCTAGAAAAATTGCGCTCATGCGGGGGAGCGGTGTGTCGAAGCTGACAACGCGTACGGCGTCTCTGCTCAGGCCTGTGTCTCGCACGTAGCTGGACCTGAATAGGTCACTACTTAACCGACGTTTGAGTTGGAAGCGACGTCAGCGGGCTGCACCGCGCGTGAAATCGGCAGGACATAGGCTGCGTCTGTGCTTATGAAATGGAAACGTAGATCGGCGCTTATCGGAGAACGGAAATATAGCCCATTGTTGTTTCAAGTATTGGGGCCGTCTCTATTGGGAATTAAAAACCGGCTGTTTTGTGCGACTGGAATGTAAAAAAAAAAATACCATTCTACATGTCTGCGCGGACTGTTGCTATACGAACTCTTCGAGTGCACGGTGGCGGCGCCTGGTGGGATTTCGCGCCAACCGCGGCGTCCTCGAGCAAGACGTTTTTTTCCAGGCAGTGCGTTTGAACGGAGGGCCTTGAGTAGATGATTGAAAGAAACAGAGCAAAGGAACCTTTCCTTCTTTTTTTTTTTGAACTGCTGTTACCGCGGCTGGTCTTCGTTAACTAACACGAGCGTTAGTTTAAAAAAAATGGAATCATGTTCAAGGGAAGGTAGCGCGAGGGGACAGGACGTAAGGACTAGGGGTGCAAGCGGTGCGGGAGCGAACTGCCATGGGCATATATGGTCATCGGCACTCTTATTCACAATTTCCCGGGACGGATCGTTGCCCGATATTTGCGGCGGTTGCACGAAACAACGGCTGCGAAACTAGTGGACTACCGTTTCCTTTCTGCCGTGGTCGAGTACATACCGTAGTCTGTAGTAGAGAGTTACAGCATAGCGCGATCCGCTACAGCGCGTCGCCAGTGCCTGCGCGCTGGTTGGTCCCGTCGCAGGCACGTGGCGTCATCTAGCGCCCTCTGGGCGATCTGCGCATGCGCACTGGCGACACGAGGGAGCGTATCATGGTAGCGGATCGCGCTATGCTATAACTCTGTAGCATCGAAAACGGTGGTGGCCCTAGAGCTGGTGAGAACGGTTCGCGTATGAGCGACGACAGATCGCGGGAAAAGTAGTTGCACCTTCGACTTTTAGAGATTCCTCGCGTTTCCCCTTGCTGGAGCTCTTGCGAACCCTTACGCTAGGCAACTGCGCTCTATTGGCGTATCCGCACCCCTTCTAAGCAACGCTGCAGCGGTAACCAAGCTGTCGTTTGTCCTCTCGAGTAACTGAGCTAGAGCTCGAGCCGCAAGCTACTGCTGCCCCTCGCAAACCACTTCGAAAGTGGCTCTAAAAATACGGGGAAGCTGCTTTTTTTTTCTTCTTTTAATGCTGTGGGTATCAGTGTCCATGGCGTCGCCGTCCAGGGCAGACTTTTGCGCCATTTAGGGGCAGCGGCTCAGCGCCTGACCGGCGCCATATCATTTCGGAGGGCAACATTTCCGGCTCATTAAACTGCAAGGCAGTCCAGTACTGCTTCGAGGCGCAATTTCTTTCTTTTTTTTTTCAAGCTGAAGTTTGGAGGCTTTCTATGTTCGCACCAGAGGTCTGCGCCGTCTTTACAATCCAAAGTGGTATAATCCCGATACGAGAATGGGCGTGTCCGTAACGAACGCCCCCGCCGGCCGAGGCGATGTGGCAGCCGCCGGTGCTGCGCGCAACTCCGCGCAGCTGCGGCTTTCCTGCACGCTCGGCTGGCGCGCAGATTGCCGGCGTCCTTGCGCCTCTCCGGGCTTCGTGTACGTACGCGCCCGTCGCTTTGGCATAGGCGCCTGCTCCGGCGACGAGGCTTTATGGCTCCGCCGGTTACGCAACCTTGGAAGGACGATCGTGCAGCTGGCCGCCCCTCTGGCTTCGTTATTTCTCCGCCTATTTTCACGGCGCTGTGGGTTCCTTTTCCATTGTGTTTCTATATATCCCCCGTGTATCATTATTTGTGCTCGTCGTGGCGTGCTTTATGTCCCGCGCACCGGCGCTCTCGCCCTGGCGCCTTTTGTTACCGCGTTAAAAACGACTTCCGCCGTTTCATGGGGCCGGCCGGCGACGAATCTTCGTTTGAGAGGTCGTCGTGTAAGTGGCATTGCTTTCTCGGGTGGCCCTTTGAACTTTCCGTTACCACCGTCCCCCTGCCGCGACATAACAGCGAGGTAAAGCAGAGAGATAATAAATACCTGGGAGCGGGGAAGGGGCGCAGCGTTCGTGTCTGTGACTGTTCATCATTCGTGGTGCTCTGTTGGGTTCGGTGGCGCGCAATCATCTGAGGCTGTCATGCGCCAAGCTTAAGGTCGAATGTTGATTCATGATGTGTGTAATGCATATCCACCACCCCGATGCGGAGTTCGGCAGGTCGCGTACACTTATAGGGACGCTGAGCGTGTACCCTCCTTCCACGGTAACCACATTCCGGTGGCGCACTGCTCCGCCCTCGCCGCACTCTCCTTCCTCGATTATCGTTCTCCTCCTCATTCCACGGTTAACCACGTTCGGATTGGGCTTCACCATAGGCTTCCGTTTCCGCGATAACGCTCCCTCTCTTTGCCCGTGGTTACAACCCTCCGGTTACGCCGACTACTACTACGACGACCATGCTAAACCCAGGGAACAGGCCTTTAACAGCTGTCGCTGTAAAAACCTTCACGCCGGTCTGTTCAGACTCGTGACATCCTTACCGAAATGTACGGGTTGCCACCGTTTTGAAGTGAATGGCGCCGTTGCTAAGCCTCCGACATTGCCGAACAAAAACTCGTGTCGACGCACGCATTTTACTTGGGAAATTGGCCGGTGACTGCCGGCGACGCCTGTATTTCGCTTTTTTTTTTCTTTTCTGGCTTATAGAAGCTTCGTTTTCAGTGACTGTTTGAGCTGTTAGTAATAATAATAATAATTGGTTTTTGGGGAAAGGAAACGGCGCAGTATCTGTCTCATATATCGTTGGACACCTGAACCGCGACGTAAGGGAAGGGATAAAGGAGGGAGTGAAAGAAGAAAAGAAGAATAGGTGCCGTAGTGGAGGGCTCCGGAATAATTTCGACCACCTGGGGATCTTTAACGTGCACTGACATCGCACAGCACACGGGCGCCTTAGCGTTTTTCCTCTATAAAAACGTAGCCGCCGCGGTCGGGTGAGCTGTTAGGGAGTTTTAAAATAGGGGGTTAGGGGAAGAGCAGGGCGCGAGTGCTCATGCGCAGAATGGTAACGACCCTCCCGGTTGTTGTTCTGCACTTGGATTTCCGTGGCATCTTAAATCAGATCAAATTTTATTTCTCTTCAAAATGAAGGAGCGGGCGACGGAAAAAAAGCTGCGCCTGAGCAGCTTGACGAAGCCCGACCTTCTTGAATGCATTGCAGCAGCATTAATAAATATATACAAAAATTCAACGAGGCGTTGCGCGCTTCGCGAGCGAAAGGGGACACGCACAGGTGCTGGCCATCAACAACTTTATTTTGGAAAAACGAGAGATGTGTAGTCGATTAAAACATACCAGTGTATTCCCCTTTTTTTCTGTCCTTTTTTCGTTGTGCCTCGGGCTGTGTATATTCACCATGCAGAGCCAGCTAGCCGCCGTCAACTCGCTGTTGTAAACGTTTTATGTGCAGTTTACTGATTGTTACTATTGCGCGTCAGCTGACATCTGTGTCATAGAATGTCACCAGAACTTGAGGTTGGCAACACGAGGCGGTGTTTAGACATGTGGCGTGTGCCAACAGTGATAACAGCGCCTCGGTTTTACGCGACAGCGCGTTACCGCCACACGTTAGCTACGAAAACGGTAACGCGTTACTGTTAGCGTTACCGAAAAAAAGTACCGCTCGTTACTTTGCCGTTACTCCATGGCCATAAATTTTGATCAGTGCGTCTTCGCTCTAAGAACTCACGATAACAATTTTATAAAGCTCGTACTTCACATAAAACTTCTATCCCAAGCAACGATTTTACCCGAAATCCTGATTTAACGAGAATACTTTGCACAAGTGTGCAGGAGCATAGCAATGTTGTAGTGGCGTAAAGTTGCCCGTAGAGTTACATGTGATGGCTTCTAACTCTTTGGCACATGGTGAAGCCATTTTCTGGATGTGACATTAAACAGAAAATGGCACTTCGCCATCAATTCTCACTCCACAAAGAAAACATCACGGAGCTCTCAACGAATTTACTGTAATTCTGAAAATGTAGTGTTCCAAAATGCTCGGCATGCTTCCACTCTTTCGAGAGTTGTGTGTGTGGGTGATTTGGGAAGGGGAGGCACGTGAAGGCAAGTGTGCGAATGCGTGTTCGTGCGCGTGTTTCGTGCTCTGTGGGTATTCTGTCTTTCTTTTAATTCGGTGCGTCGTCAAGGGCAGGCGTTTTCTGGCATGCGTGCGAGCTGCAACAAGAATCGTCGAGGGCACCTGTACGTTTTGTTTATTTTCAGCATCACTTCAGCTGCTCTGCGCTTATTCTAAAAAAGAGCGAAGCGGGTGGGGGCGGGGCAATTGGAATAAAAAGTAACTAGTAACGTGACACCTCACGTTACTGACAAATGTTAACGTAAGTACGTTACCCGTTGCAGTTCCAAAATGGTAACGAGTACGTTATTAAGTTACCGGAAAAAAGTAACGCGTTACGGCCAACACTGCCAGCGGCGCATCGGATCGCCAGCGATCAAAGCAACCGCGAGCAACGCGCCAAACGCGCAGGCCGTCGGTCGCCGTCGTCCTCCTCACCCTCGTATAAACACGTAGCAGGCCACGACTCGCGTTACAAGCGTCGCCTCTCAAGCTGCTACGCAGCAGGCCCATCGCTGTAGACACATAGCAACCGCAGCTGTGTAGCTTGCATGGGAATCGAACCCTGGACCTCGGTTAGCGTGTCAGACACGCTACCGCTACGCCGCGCAAGCACGTTCGTACGGTTTTTTTTTTTAGCGGGGCTTTATACCAAGTGCTTCGAGAAGACTTAGTAATTTCAGAAATGGGATTTTTGAGCTAAAAATATGGCTGTCGCGGCATGGAATTGCCAGGGCTGGCGGACACCAGAAAACCGGTGAACCATTTTAACCAGTTCGCTAGTTAACTAATTTCCAATAATTAACTTTTTTACTTTTAGAGTTAGGCGCCTGGTTGCAATTAGAGATTTGTAGCTGGCCGTTAGTAACCACCGTATCAGTTTTTATAATTTCGAAAACGCGATTACCCCCGGCGCTGTGGCCGAACAAATTTTGGCTACAGCGTGGCAAAATACATGCGCATTCGAAGAGCATGCAGGCAAAGCAGCCGCTCCAGTGCACGTAACTAGTCGAATCAGCCAAATTTTGTCGAGCCGCAGCGCCGAGGGTAATCACGTTTCCGAAATTCTAAAAACTGGTATGGCGGTTACTAACAATGGTCGGCTACAGATCTCTCATTGCAACCAGGCGCCTAACTGTAATAGTTACAAAAATAATTATTGGAAATTAGCTAACCAACTTGCTAGTTCAGATGATTCACCGGTTTTCTGGTGTCCGCCAACCTTGGCAATTCCATGCCGCGAAAGCCATCTCAAAAATCCTATTTTTTGATAATTGCTTAGTCTATCCTGAGACACTTGGTATATATGTAGTGTGGTCTTTCATTTAATGTTTGGGATTGTGAGAGAGGAAATATTGTAAAGTCCACTCTAGCCCAGCAGCTGCCGTTTTCTTGCATCTCCAACGAAACCCCAATGTGTGTGCAGACTCGCAAAACGTACCACTGCTTCTGAGACGCTGTCGCTTTCGACTGCGCTTCCCCTCCACTCTTGTTGGTCACTTCGGCGCTTCCAAGAGAACGCATCTGTTTAGCACTCTGCCCATTACAAAGCCTGCTTCTTTCCTTGTCTAGGTTTCAGTTTGATGTCGTCACCTCACGGCCCTCACGCCTCGTCATATGCGCGCTGCTTGGCTGCCTCCTGTAGCGTTGGTCTCTCGTCGCGCTGTCCTTTCCGCTTAATGTGGGCACCGATTAATGCGACAGCAGGAGACATTCGTCTCCCATCCGTCATTTTTAATGGGGAAGCTGCATGCCGGAGTATCCGGCACTGTCGTTTACAGAATATATTCAAGCCGATCGGGGAGGGCGTTGAACCCGACATCTGAGGCGCGCGCCCGTCTCGCTGCAAGCGATGTTGGCCGGTCCGCGCTGGCGTCATCGGCCGCTCAACTCCCGAAACAAACAGACGAGCGAGAGGCGTCGATGCCGAAAGTGTGAACGGCGAGCAGAGCGTGAAGGCGAGAGGGTCGTGCCCTGACCTTTTCACTGGGAGGCATCTCGTCACCGGCCTTTGATTCGCGTGTTTCTCCTTCGAGAGAAGGTCGCCTGGCGTCGAGAGGGCGGGCCCGTCTAGGCCTGTCCGCGCTCTCACTGGCGCGTTGACGGCTAGCGGTCATTGACGCGGGACTCAGCGAAGGCTGGCTGCATCCTTGTTCTGCTGGCGTAGTCTCTGAGAGTAGCATACCCTGACGTGCGCATACCGTAAGGACCTCGAGGTATTCAGCTGGTTCAACGGACGACGTATGTTGGTTTTGCTGTTTCGGTGTGCGCTTCTTCATGCCCTGCCTGATCCTTCGGTGCTCTACCTCGCGGCACTGCCCATTCCAAGTTAGACGGCCAGTCCACCTTTTCTTTCCTCGTAACCTCCTGCTGATATAGAGCTCTACGTGTCAAGTCTAGCTGTAAGTATTTCCTTGAGTTGTGCAAGTGATGTTGAAACAAACTTTAGTGTGTGACGAGCCCGCCGCGGTGGCTCTGTGGTTAGGGCGCTCGGCTACTGATCCGGAGTACCCGGGTTCGAACCCGACCGCGGCTGCCGCGTTTCGATAGAGGCGAAGCGCCTGTGTGCTGTGCGGTGTCAGTGCACGTGAAAAATATTCAGGTGGTCGAAATTATTCCGGAGACCTCCACTATGGCACCCCTTTCTTCTTTATCTCCCTCCTTTATCCGTTCCCTTACGGCGCGGTTCAGGTGCCCGCCGATATGTGAGACAGATTCTGAGCCATTTCCTTTCCCCAAAAACCAATCTTCAGTTGTTGTTGTTTTTTATTTCCGACGACAGTTAACTTCGCTTCTGTGATGTAAGGAACGAAACAAGCTGTTGTCAGTGGTGTCGAGGCGCTTGCATTCTGAACAAACAATACGAGGAATACTGACTTCCGTCCTTCGGTTCAGGTTGGAAGTTTGCGGTAACCGCGTTAGACCACGATAAATAGCTACTCAGCGGGTTCAGTTACTATGTAATTTTAATACGTCAGACACGGCGGTTCTTGCTGTCATAGGGATACGTTTTTCATATTGCTCCCCCTCATAGTGTGGTACCACAAAGTCAGTCTACTTTGGAGGGAGTTGGCAGATAAGTGCATTGCAAACATGGATGACTCCATTGTTGTGCGACGAGCACCACAAAGCCGAACGAGGAACTCGACAGCTACGAGCTGTGGTCAGGGGTTCTTTGTTGGCTTTTTGCGTGTGCGCATTCCTGGCGACATGTTTGGCCTTTGTGAATAGCGTGTTCCTCCTTCGTGTCCTAGCGGCAGATTCGTGTTGGCCCACCGCGGTTTGTTCAACCCTTTCGTGCAGCGATAAAGGGTCAGAAGACAAAGCGCCGATGGGGAGCTATCATCCGGCATTCGCTGACGAAGGTGTCGTGATAACGTCGGCGAACCGCGGAACTGTCCGCGTGCGTCAACGTTCCAAGGCTGCTCACGCATTGCGCACGTGGTACACGGAAGAAGTCCCGGTGAGGCAGCTAACAGTTTGCAACGCTGGTTGACGCAGGCCGCTGCGTCGGGTGGTGTTGTAATGAACGCCTCCTTGATTTCAGTGCCAGCCAGATCAGCCAGTTTCGCCGAGGCAAGCTGTCGACTCCCTCTCTTGCGCTGTCCCATTAGTTGGCCTTCGCTCATGCATTGAGAGGGGAAGTGCACACAGTGGCTATAGAGGCATACCGCGAGAAAGGAGAGTATCTGTTCACTTCTTTTTTCCCCAGATGGCGCGTTGCAGTACAGGATACTAGTATTCGTTTATATGCTCCCACAGGAAACATACATACACACATACATACATACATACATACATACATACATACATACATACATACATACATACATACATACATACATACATACATACATACATACATACATACATACATACATACATACATACATACATACATACATACATACATACATACATACATACATACATGACCACTACAAGAGACTAGAGTCGCTGGATGACTCTGCAAGACACAGCATCGTGTTGCTTGCTGTACTGCGCCTGGCAGTGGATCATGCGCACCATGCTGCGCTCATTAAGTATAAAACAATTCTGATTCATGAATAAACGACTGACGGCCCAGAGCCACGTCGCAGGTCAGTAGTACTGTAGGCGGTACTGCGCATGCGCACTTGAACCGCGCTCGTGCTGAAGTAGGTTTCTCGAACAAACCATGTTGTACGGTTCAGCCCTTCTGTGGCTATTGCGCAGCCGGGGAACGGACAACTATGGCGAACAACGTCACTGTTTCTGCTCGCGACGTTGGCGAAAATGCTCAGGATGGCGGCGAATGCTCCGCCGTGTCCACGAGCGGGGATGTTGTTCCTTCAACAACGGCGGTAGTTCGCTGCGCGCCTTCCTCCTTCTCCATGCGTGCGGTTGTATCAACCTCCGTGCCCCTCTCGCGGTTTCACAATGATGGCTCGAGTGCGAAACGGCCTTCCTCCATGTGAGGAAACAGCCTGCTCTCGATCCAACGAGCTGAAATGAAGCTGCGCGATGAAACCGGACGAGGCCCTTGGCTCACCCTGGCATGTGCGCCCTCTGTTGCCGGCTGATGCAAGGCAGCGGGGGAGGTGCGTCACCGCGCGTATCAGCCCGTGTGTATAGTGAGTGCGGCAGCGCTAAACCGGGGTGCCCTCGACGGCACGATTAGCCGTCCCGCGAGATAGGGGGAGCCTGACGGGGGCTAATCTTGGACGCCCTGACCTTGTACCATGCGCTGACCCCCGCTTAGCGTGGCGACGTCGCCAAGTGACCCTGTACCCTTTCGGCTTATTCCATCGTGTGCCGTCTTCTACGCATCCTTTCTTCGTCTTAGACTGCATGGAGTGCTAACTGCAACCAATCGGTTACTCAGTGGAGCACCAACCAAATGGCCGCAGCTTGTCAATGCGCAGTGCCTTCATTCAACGTTGGGGAACCACCAACGTCACTTTGATGCGCATCTCCGAACAATAGTGATCGTATTTTTTTTTAATTATTTTTTTTGGAAAACGGGATTTCTTGGCTCTGGGCTAACGCCGCACTTTAATATTGCTTGGCGTTGAGGTCGTATTGCACAGGCGTACGTGTAGGTATATCTCGATATCCACACGACAAGTCCGTGCACTCAATCTGTGTGGCAACCCCCCTTTTGAATGAGTGAGGTGGTGTTGAAGCATACCGTATTGGACCTCCTTTCAGCGGCGTCTCTGTTGGAGGAGTCAGTCACTCGATGCGCGTCGCTAAGTCTGGCAATGATGGGAAGACACATGGCGCTTGCGTCGACTACTGAGCGGCGCTCCTGTGTGGTGCTTCTTCATCCGGAGGTACAAACACCGCTTCGCAGTCGCCTCGCCGTAGCACCTTAGCCTTTTTTTCCCTGTATTTCTTTCGTGCTTGTTATGTAAGCGTCGGCGCTGTTTGCGTTTGCAACAGTCTCATCTCTTCCTGGAACAACACTACGCGGCACGGAGGAGGGAGGGGGTTTCTGGTCGCGGAAAAGATTGCGCCTCGAGCTCACGTCGCGATCTCGCCCTCCGGCCGGCCATAACGCGCACGCGTGGCTCGTTGCGGCGCTCTTATCTGGCGCCGCATGGAAGCGGAGGATGCGGCGCCCCCAACGGGATGCTGCGGCCGCCGTTGAGTGGGTGGGAGGCGGTTCAGAACGCGTGCCGGTGTGCCCCAAGGCGGCCGGGGCGTCCCGTGTGGCGAACGCCGACGCTTCTCCACTGGTGAGGGCAGATGTGCCGGTGGTGAACGAGATTCGTGGGCCGAGGAGAGCGCTTTATCTTCCGAGACGCACGTGTTATCGGATGATGCCTGCTTCGCGTGGGATGTTGCGTCTATGGAAGTGCACTCAATAAAGTACCGAGTGCTATACAGGGACGGTTTGTGGTTCACCGGCCGTAATGGCTGGGCATAAGCATTTGATGACATTGTTTTAACGGCGCTGTGGCAGTTCGGCCGAAGAGCGCCTAGCATCATGGGAATTTCCAGCTGTATCCTCCAACCTGCGCACCGCGTCGGCCAGTGTTTTTTTTTTTTTTGTGGTTGTTGCGGCCGGCTCTTGCTTGTCTCCCAGTCCGTCCCCGTATGCAAGCTTCTTCCTCATCGCAGTACTGGCAGCCTAGAGTAAAAAGGAAGTGTGTGGGTCGGCCAGCCCCCCTCCCCTTCCCCCCATGCGTGCGTATTGCGGCACTTGATGGGCATGCTCTTCGGGGCCCTCCAGGCGGCAATAAGAACGCGGAAGCGGAGGCTGCAGCCGGCGCCTGAAACAATGCCTGTCTCTGGGGCCTTCCGTCAGCCCTGCGCGGCGCCAAGCTACACGTAGGCACTACGTGTGCCTACGTAGCCTGCTGTGATGACCCCCATAATGCGCAGGTCCACACGGGACGGAGAGGCAAAGAGACACCGTATGGCTCAGTTTAAACAAACAGGTATATTCAATAATTACACATGGTTAAGGTTATACATCAGAGGCTGGGGCGTCCGAGCTTACGTGCCGACGACTTCATGGGGGCGATGGAGTGGCTCCGGAGTTGGGCTCGAGCGGTTGCTGGCAGAAGCTGCACGCCGTCGGGCTTCGGCACTGAAGGCTCTCTTGGCGAACGATGTCGTCCTCAGCTGTATGCAGTAGAATTTCAATAGTCGTCCGTTTCTTCGAGGATGGTTCACAAACCCTTCCTCTAGTGTCGTTCGGCTTGGAAGACGAACAGGAGGCGAGCTTGTAGATGATGACAGCAGAGCACAATTTTACAACATACATATACAGAGAGCCAAACTGGAAAAAGCAGAACTGAATCTACAAAAGAACAAACTTTGCACCACTTCACTCATCGACCGGGCAGGTCAGTGCCTAAGCAGCATCACATCACATGCCAAGCATGGAGCCCCAGCTCAGACTGAACTGCATCCGTTTACATGCGCTTTTAAGCACTTGATTAACAAAGGACTAAGGGCGGTCATTTCCAGTGGCCCGCCCAAAGCATCAATTCTCCAATCCAAAATAACATGCGAGATGGGGACCACCCCTTGGGCTGGGCTTAGCCTCGACCCCAGAGTCTGTTAACAATACAAACTAAATAAACAACAAAAACGCCACCACTCTCTCTCAAGTGAGAGTATACACAGGCTCTCTCTTCGGAGCTAATTCACTAGCGCCTGTCTTTCCACATTCTTGGCGAGTACTGCCTGTCCGCCATGACAGGTGTCCGTCGCGGCCCTTCTGGGAAGCTGTGGGTGCCTTCCCGGCGATAGCCCACGACAAAGGGGGGGAGGGAAAGAATGTCGTCTTCGCGGTTTCGCATAGCGTCGGCTGTGGTACGGCGCGCTCTGGCCCGCTGACAGCTCCCCTGTCCTGGAATGCAACCGGAAATTGGGGAGGACAAAGCCTGTTTCCCCGGGGCGGCGGCGGGACCGGTTTTTCCGGTCGTCACTCAAAGAGCATGGCTGGGCAATTGATGATGCCGCTGTCACGGTTCCCCGTCTACGCCGCGCCGTCGAACGTGGATCCTCGTATCACACACGGAATGTCACACTCGCTCACCCTCCAGAAGAATGTTCTCCGAACATTTGAGTCCACGCAGCTCCCCTTGTCTTTCTGAATCGCCTCGCACAGTGCGTCCGACAAAACACTTTTCGCTGCACTCAACACCACTGCACAACACCATATGCCTCCGCTGTCAATACTGGCGTCTCCAGGGGCAGCACTGATCTTCTTTTACAGATAAACATGAAACTCAGCACCCAAGCCTCTCCTTTCTAGTCCAAACTGGACGAAAATAAATTTACCACAGTTACAAAGGAGCTCCCACTTCTAGCACGATCACGGCACAGACAAAAATATAGATAACGAAAGGAAGTAGGGCAGGTTCTGCATGCGCTCCGCATGCTCTCCTGTGCAGGTGTTACTTAATGACAGAAAGGTTTAACTACCAACTCCGATAACTTAACACATAAGCACATAGCAATGTTATGAGCTGCGGCATTACACAATTCTAACCAGTTCACAACTCCGCTCTGTTTACGCCATTAGTCCGACTTAGCTTTCCGATTTCGCAGCGGATATCGGCCTTCATGAGTCATACTAAATAAGTCTGTGCCCCTTTGTCTGCTTTGGGACTTGCGAGGGCTCGTGGCAGGAGCCTCTCCTGGCGTTATCTGCGCGGCAACCTCGCGCGCTTCTTCTTTTAGCAATGCATGAAATAAATCCGGTGGCATTCCGGCCGTCACCTCGGGCGCCTGCCGAACAAATGCAGGAGAGGGCGTTTCTTGCGAACTATCTGCGCGCTCCGCTTCACTTCTGTCCCCATCAAAATCCGCGCTTTCCCTTTCCTCATTTCGTGAATACTGAACCGGTGCCGACTTGAGGCGATTTGCGTGTATCCTTATCAAACGCCGGTTCACGTCTCGGACTCTGAAGTTTACCGGAGAAAGCTTCTCGACAACCTCGCACGGTCCTCTCCACTTCGTCTGGAACTTACGAGCTAGCCCAATCTGCCTTTGGCAGTTTTCAATGTACACGCTGTCCCCCACATCAAACGGCGCGTCTCTAGCACTGCGATCGTGCACCTCCTTCCTGCGCTTCGCCGCTTTCTTTAAGGACTCCTTTGCGATGTCCCTCGCCACTTGCAAGCGCGATTCTAGCTCAACCTTATAGTCGTCCAGTGAAGCGTATGGGACACGACGGGGGCCCTCTGGCACTTCACTAGGCTGGTCCGGGTCTCGGCCGTAGAGAAGAAAGAATGGCGATTCGCCCGTGCTCTCGTGTGCTGCGGAATTGTAGGCAAACATTGCATACGGGAGCCACAAGTCCCAGTCCCGCTGGTCGCGCGATACAAAATGCGACAGGAACCCGGCCACGGTTTGGTTCAGTCGCTCCACCGCGCCGTTGCAAGCCGGATGGTACGGTGTTGTCTGCTTCTTAGCGATCTTAAGCAGCTCGCAAACTCTCCTCATTAGCTGCGACACGAAGTTCGTTCCCCGATCTGTCAAGAGTTGCCTCGGGGGTCCATGTCGGAGCACGATCTGTTCGACAAATGCTCTTGCAACCGTGTCTGCCTTCTGATCTGGGAGTGCTACCGCTTCCGCGTATTTTGAAAGGTGGTCGACAAATACTAAAATGTACTTGTTTCCGGAAGTGGTCGTGGGCAATGGGCCCATTATGTCCATACCTGTCCGCTCGAAGGGAGCCGAAACCTCAGGGAACGGCTGAATTGGAGCTGGTCTTCGTCCCTTGGGTGTTTTTCTTTCGAGACAGGAATGACACTTCGCACAGTAGTCTCTAACATCCTGTCGCATGCCACTCCAAAAGTACAAACGCTCCACACGCCTGCGTGTCTTCGCTACGCCAAAATGACCGGCGCATGGCGCATCGTGAAACGCGCGAAGAACCCTTTCTGTCCACGACCGAGGTATGACGACTCTCTCCCAAGCGGTTTTCTCTGGTCTCCCTTTCCTGGTTGGCCTCGTGCGCCGACACAGGGTGCCGTCTTTGTCAATGAAATAACCTAGCTGTTCGGGATGAGACGGTGCGCCCTTTAAGCTTTCGATTATTCGCTTCAGGTCAGGATCTTTGCACTGCTCTGTGCGTAATTCGGCGGGGTCGACTACGGGGACAAACTCTTCTATAGCTGCCACGGCAGCTGTGCGGCTGAGTGCATCAGCATTCAGATGTGTCTTTCCTGACTTGTGCTCAACTTCAAAGCAGTATTCCTGCAGGTGTAGATTCCATCTAGCGAGTCGCGAGCTAGGGTCCCTGACACTCATCACCCATTTCAGAGGATGGCAGTCTGTGACTAGCTTGAATTTGCGGCCGTAAAGGTAGCATCTGAAGTGCTTTACTGCCCAGACAACGGCGAGGCACTCCCTTTCCGTAGCTCCGTACTTTTGCTCTGTGGGGCTCAACTGTCGGCTAGCAAAAGCAACGGGATGTTCTTTGCCCTCGATAACCTGAGATAGCACGGCACCAACTGCGAACTTTGACGCATCTGTGGCCATAACGAAGGGCAAACTAAAATCCGGGTGGCGTAACAGCGGTGCACTCATTAGCTTCCTTTTCAGGGCCCCAAAAGCATTCTCCGCGTTTTCGTCCCAACGAAAGGCGACATTTTTGGCTGTTAAGGCGGTGAGCGGCTTAGCGAGCTTGGCGAACTCCTCTATGTGCCTTCGGTAGTAACCGATCAGGCCGAGAAACTGCCGGACCTGGCGGACGCTAGTCGGGGATGGAAAATCCGAGACACACCTTAGTTTCTCAGGGTCCGGTCGCACGCCGTCAGCTGAAACAACGTGCCCGAGGTATTTCACCTCGTTTTTGAGGAATTGGCACTTAGAGGGCTTCAGTTTGAGACCCGCTGCTCTTAGTCGCACCAAAACCTGCTCAATATCGCGCAAATGGTTATCAAAACTGCCACTGTATATGATAATGTCATCCATATACACGAAGCACAGCCTCCCCAGAAGACCTGCCAGGATAACATCAGCGGTTCTCTGCCAGACAGCAGGGCTGTTGGCCAGACCCATCGGCATTCTTTTCCATTCATAGTGCCCTGAGGGCGTGTTGAATGCCGTTTTCTCGGCATCTGCCGGATCCATTGCTATCTGCCAGAATCCCGCCGCCATGTCCACTACCGTGAAGTACCTGGCAGAGCCCAGCTGAGAAAGCGTCTCCTGTATATTGGGGATGGGGTATGGATCGATGCGAGTTACGGCATTTAGTTTGCGGTAGTCCACTACCAATCGATACGAGCCATCTGGCTTTTCCACCAATAGTGCTGGTGCTCCCCAGGGTGACTTTGAGTGTTCGACAATGCCGCGATCAATCAGGTCCTGCACCTGCCGCTCCATCTCCTCACGTTGAGAGTAAGGAATCCTGTACGCACGCTGGTAAACGGGCGATGAAGTGCCGGTTTCTATCCTGTGCTTTATAACGCCACAGCAGCCCAAATCCAGGTTGGACGCGGCGAATACCTCCGAGTAGTCGTTCAGCAAACCAGCCAGAGCCTCCCTCTCCCTGGATTTTACGTGAGAAAGATCGAACGACACCTTTGGAGCAGCCGAAGGACTAGCATGCTCTACAGTTGCGAGTACCGTATCGGTGGGCTCACGTTGCTCTATCGCAGAGGTGAAGAAAGCCAATGTTTTGTTCTTGGGAAGGCTCAGTGGCTGCTGGCTACAGTTAACCACCCGTAGGGGCACTCTGTGGGCGTCATTAACTGTCACGAGGCACGCGGCTGCCTTCAGGCCATTGCTGAGAGAGTCGACCGGCTCAAGCACTCCCACGGCGCCGCTCTCTACATCTGAAGGCACAAACGCGTACAAAATGTGCTCCGACCAAGGAAGGACGACCGCCTCCTCGACCAGCCGGACGGCAACCCGCGAATATACCTTCTCCAATGATCCCACTGTTTGACGGGTGTCAATATCGGTAATGCGAATCTCAGCCCCTCTCCTGTTCAAAAACGGAACTTTTGAGCCGCCCGCATTAACCTCTTCCTCAGAGAATGAGACTACTACCTTCCCTTTTCTCAAAAAATCCTGCCCTAATATACCTGACACTCCGTTTGGCAGAGACACCGTGTCCGGGCATACGTAGCAGGGGTGCTCCAATGCAATTCCGCCGAGAGAGAAGTGTAACCGGTAGAGTCCACTTATGCCAAGAGGATCCCCCGTTATGCCTACAAATTTGGTTGCCATACCACCAGACGCTTCCAACACCTCGCGGTCCCCCTTCCTTCGAAGCGTGTTAAAACTGCTCTCCTTAAGCAATGTCACCTTTGACCCCGTATCTATCAACAATTCCATACAACAACCATTTAACTTGCAACGCACAACAGGGCATGCCTCGTCGGCCACACAAACTACCACCACCTCATCATCTACTGCTCCCTCCCCACGCTCCTCAGGCTGGGGAGGACTAACTAGTTTTTTGACTCGGTATCTGGAGCCCCGCTGTAGGCTTGCTTAGGGCGTGTCTCGCCTGCTTCTCTTTGTGGCTCCCCACGGCGCACGTTTTGGCAGAACCTGGCGATGTGTCCGCGACCCTGGCAAGCGAAGCATACGATTTCTTCAAAATCTCGCATACCGCGCCTGTAGCTTTGTGGCGGTCTCCGGTTTCCAGCGAATGGGCGCTGTAGAGCGCGCGCTTCAACCTGGCATTCTACCTGCTGAGATAGCAGCTGTTCTAAGCGATCTAACCGCTCTGTCAAGAGAGCAACCTCAGGGTTGAGCACCGCTCTCTCTATGACGCGTACTCTCGCTGCGGCTGTGGTTAACGCCTCATTTTGTTCCTCATCCAATGCGGCCTCCACGGCTTGGTCGAAATTGCTCGGCTTGCGCGAGAGCACGAACCGGCGCACGGGGTCTTGCAGACCAGCCACGAACAAAGCGGTCATTTCCTCTTTAAGTATATCCTCCGCGTATTTCTTCCTTAGCTGGTCTCCTTCCTCCTCCCTGCTTAACGTATCGCGTGCTAGGCGCTGAAGCCGCGACGCAAATGTTCGCACGTCCTCCCCTACCATCTGTCCGGCGTCACGGAACCTCTGTACCCGCACGTGACGTGGTTCAGTGTCGAAATGCTCAAACGCGAGCTTCTTAAATTCCGCAAATGATTTTGTGGATTTTACTTTTTCGTCTCGCCAAGCAAAATCATGAGCAGCTCCTGCCATCTTACACCTCGCCATTCCCAGCATTTGAGCATCGGACCATCCCCCCATTTTCCCAATCTCTTCTAGCATGGAAAAGAAATCGCAGATTGGAACCCCTGTCTTATCTCCCGTAAACGTCGGAATGACGCTTCCTAATGCCAGCATGCTTGCTCCGAGCGACGGCTGTGGAGTGGGAGCTCCCTCAGATACAGTCATTTTTTTTTTTCAAGCCCTCCAGTGCCTCAAGCCTCTCAAATGGGGGTAAAAGTCCCACAATCAGTCCCGTGATTCCCTTTTGATTACAATTTTGAAGTCATGAATGTCACAGCATTCAGAGGACATTTGCTTTTGAGACCCCACTTCTGACACCAGTGTGATGACCCCCATAATGCGCAGGTCCACACGGGACGGAGAGGCAAAGAGACACCGTATGGCTCAGTTTAAACAAACAGGTATATTCAATAATTACACATGGTTAAGGTTATACATCAGAGGCTGGGGCGTCCGAGCTTACGTGCCGACGACTTCATGGGGGCGATGGAGTGGCTCCGGAGTTGGGCTCGAGCGGTTGCTGGCAGAAGCTGCACGCCGTCGGGCTTCGGCACTGAAGGCTCTCTTGGCGAACGATGTCGTCCTCAGCTGTATGCAGTAGAATTTCAATAGTCGTCCGTTTCTTCGAGGATGGTTCACAAACCCTTCCTCTAGTGTCGTTCGGCTTGGAAGACGAACAGGAGGCGAGCTTGTAGATGATGACAGCAGAGCACAATTTTACAACATACATATACAGAGAGCCAAACTGGAAAAAGCAGAACTGAATCTACAAAAGAACAAACTTTGCACCACTTCACTCATCGACCGGGCAGGTCAGTGCCTAAGCAGCATCACATCACATGCCAAGCATGGAGCCCCAGCTCAGACTGAACTGCATCCGTTTACATGCGCTTTTAAGCACTTGATTAACAAAGGACTAAGGGCGGTCATTTCCAGTGGCCCGCCCAAAGCATCAATTCTCCAATCCAAAATAACATGCGAGATGGGGACCACCCCTTGGGCTGGGCTTAGCCTCGACCCCAGAGTCTGTTAACAATACAAACTAAATAAACAACAAAAACGCCACCACTCTCTCTCAAGTGAGAGTATACACAGGCTCTCTCTTCGGAGCTAATTCACTAGCGCCTGTCTTTCCACATTCTTGGCGAGTACTGCCTGTCCGCCATGACAGGTGTCCGTCGCGGCCCTTCTGGGAAGCTGTGGGTGCCTTCCCGGCGATAGCCCACGACAAAGGGGGGGAGGGAAAGAATGTCGTCTTCGCGGTTTCGCATAGCGTCGGCTGTGGTACGGCGCGCTCTGGCCCGCTGACAGCTCCCCTGTCCTGGAATGCAACCGGAAATTGGGGAGGACAAAGCCTGTTTCCCCGGGGCGGCGGCGGGACCGGTTTTTCCGGTCGTCACTCAAAGAGCATGGCTGGGCAATTGATGATGCCGCTGTCACGGTTCCCCGTCTACGCCGCGCCGTCGAACGTGGATCCTCGTATCACACACGGAATGTCACACTGCTTGGCTCTGCTCCATCCCGCGGAGTCGGTGGGAAAAGGAAGCGAGTCGATCGGTACGGAAGAGACGACCGACGGCACAGTCGTCAACGCGCTCTGTCGCGCGCCGGTCCGTTTGGTGCCGCCGTGCGCGTTGCGACCGTCCCTGCGCCGATCCTCACCCACTTCCCGAGGGCTGGCGTGGAGGGTGGTTATGAGCGATCATGCTAGACGACAAAGACAACAACAATAACAACAAAAAGAAGCGGAGACGATCGTACGATTTGGTGAGACAAACCTGTTATAGTCGGATACAACTTAAGTCTGCAGTCAAGCTCCGCCCACATTCAGGACCGGCACACAAAATTCCTCCACGACAAAAATGTAGTCCGTTGGTAAAACTCTCGTGTCACTAAAACAAGAAGCTAATCACGCGAAAAAAGTTAAGTTCTAGAATATTGATGCCTGACTTGTTTAATAAAGTCGGACATTAAAAAGATGATCTCCTTTACCTTTGTTACTGGCTAGCGCAGTAATACAGAATGCCGCCGATCGTGGCCCAGTGTTAACAACTGCTGTTTTTTTTTTAAGTTGTATCCAACTATAGTAGTCGGTGGCTGCACTTTTAGCTTTTACGTTGATCGCCTGCGTCCTTGAATTGCATTTCGCCGTCGCTTTTTCAGAGGTGTACACTTGTGGAGCATCGAGATGGGTTGTGAGGATGCAGGTGAGGGAGTGAGGCGTGGGGGGGGGGGGGGGGGAACTCACAGGTGGGAGACGTGTATTTTTACGGGCTGGTGTCTGGTGGCGCACCCGCCGCAGGATGCTACTGGTAGGTTGAGGTGGGTGGGAGGGTGGTGGTACACACACAGACACACCTACTTCTGACGCAGTGAAAATGAATGGGTGTGTTTCTTTCGCCACAGAATTAATTACTCCATCCTGTTGGGAAAGCTAGAAGTAGGTTGTCAGGGCTGAGGAGGACGATCCGTGTGGTGAACCTCTTTCGTGCTCCAGTACCGCAGCGGTGGCCAAGTGGTTGAGCATCCGTCTCGCACGCGGGAGGTGCGGGGTTCGATCCCCAGTGCCGCCGGGTACCCACCGGTGATACAATGGGTACAAGCTTTCCCCTGGTCTGGTGCTCGGCTTAGTTAGGGTGGAATGCTTGGAAAATGGGTCTTCGAGCCAGCCTTGAGAATTTGAAAATACCTTGTGCCATGGAGCTCTTTGGCCATAGATGCCCTTTCGCCATAAAAATCCATCCATCATCATATTTCGTGCTCCCCAGGTCTGTGTCGGAAGTTGTAGGTTGGCCACCAACGAAGAGAGCTGGTCCCATGCTAAAGCTGTCTACGCCGACCCAATGGCGTGCACCGAGAAGTGTGACAGAGAGTGCGTAGGTTATTTGAGCTGCCGCTTTCTCCGCGACCAGCAGTCCTCCAGTCCCAACCTCTTCCAAGCCGTCCGCAGGCGCAGCCCACTTCGCGTCTCATTTCCGGTGCTGGGATGACTTGGAATTGAGCACCGTGTGCCCTCGTCTTTTCGAAAAGTCCGAGAGCTGCGTCTGTCTGGCGTGGCTGCCCGAACTTGCTCGCTTTGGTGCGTTTATTCTTCTCTGTGGCGGTTTCGTGCGAGGGTGTTGTGGCGGCCCCGGCGCGTCTGGATGAAGATTCCAAAGTATACCGCCGTGTGCCTAGCGCATATCCGTACGAGCAATCTCGTTTCTCGAGGGGCCCAGTGCCGTTGTCTCGGGGCCTCGGTCGCGACCTTCCAGGCGTGAGGGCGGAGTTTTGTTGGGGCGCCTAGTGGGGCACGTTGTGGTCTGACGAAAAGGAAAAGCAGCTAGGGAGGGGGGGTTCACTGCCTAACGCCTGACCAGGGTGGAGACCTACAAGTGGACGAGCATGAAGAGAAGTGTATGCACAGGACGAGGAAACGAAGAAGCAGGATTGAAGGCATAAAAGAGGTCGCAGAGGCTATCTGGACTTTATATACAAAATAAATGTGCGAGTGCACGTACAAAGCCGAGTGTACGTGTGTGTGCCCTATCTCTGCGCAGTCGTTTTACGGGGTAGTGGGTGCGTCTCGGTTTGTTTGCACCTCCTCCGAAGGGGCAGAGGGGGAACGGCGAAGGTCGCGAGATGTGTATCACGCGCGGGGTCGCGTTCTCCGCGGTTGTCAGTTGTGGCGATCGGCGGGTGCGTATACATATACATAAAAGCGCACGCGAGCGCGCTCACCTGCTGCATGCATTCCGGTCACGAACCCCACAGGGGCTACCCCAAATTGTTTGTACGCACGCGGTAAGAGGGCGGGGTTTCGAATGCACGCGTTCTCTGCCGTATGAACACCCTGTGCTACACTATACCGCACTCACGCGTGTCTAGATGTCGGCCATCCTCTTTTTGTTCGCGGCGTGTAGGCGATGCACCGCAGCGTGTGATGTGCATGGCGGCGCATGGCCGACAGCGGAGCTGCTGCTGGGTGGGCGCCGCTCTGCTCGCCGTGCCTTTTGTGCGTGGCTGGCAGGGATTTAAACGTGCTCTCTTCTCTCCCCTCCCACAGGACCTGTCCTCGCTGCATCACGAAAACGTGGTCGCCCTGCTCGACTGCCAGGTGGGCTCTCTCTCTCTGTTCCCGACCTTCCCGCTGTTTATGCCCGGCAAACTGAAAAAAAATCTTTTGCCGGCTCACTGTGCGTGGCGTCCTGCTGGTGCTATTATCGCGTTCCTGCTGTGGCCGCTAGCGCCAGCTACGTCGGTGTGCCGGGCTGCTTTGCGGCGTTAGGCGCGCGACGCGTGGGCGGCCTCGCAAGATTTATGGCCCGCCGGGAGAGCACTGCTGAAAGTCGATTCGGTTTTTACCGGCCCCTGGAAAGCTCTTTCTTACTTTTCATTATTTTTTTCTTTCTTCTCTCTTTATACGTGTTCTGAGTTACGGCGCGTTTTGTAACCCCGTTGCCGCGAATGGCAGTCATGTCGCACCATGGGCGGTACTCGACAACTGGGGATAGGAGAATAGACTCCGCAGCTTATTACCGCTTTCATTTTTATTTTTGTCTCTGTGTCAGCGGAGAGACAGTGTTTGCATTAATAAATATTGTTCCATTTTTTTCTCGTTCTTTTTCTTTCTGGGGAAGCTGGGTGCGCTAACGTGTCGCGCCCTATAGGAAATGGAAGGGAAATTGCCAGCATCGATTCTATTCGCGAATAGTGTTTTTCCCTTTCTGATGCTTCATACACAGTGTGTGCAGTGATCATGATCCTTAAGATGCTTTATTCTTCTGTTTTCTCCCCCTCCACTCTCCCTCCGTTTGCACTTTAGGAAACCGCCCACCATGTTCATCTCGTCATGGAGGTGAGTGGAATCATTTCCATCCGTGCTCATAAATCCCCGCTATCGTCGCTCAGTCATCGCACACCCGTATGCAGCTGTAAGCTTATGGCACTTGACTCTGCTGAAGAAAATTTTGTGCAATGCACACACTCGAATTTAGGGTGCGTATAGTCGTGCCAGTTTACGCGCACACATGGCGTAAAAAATTAAGCTTTTAATTTTCGACAATATTGCGTTCCGCAAACCTCTGGTAGCTGGTGTACTCTGCTCCACGACCTAAACGCTGCGCGAAATGGCGCGCGGGCGCGGCCTTAGACATGCTTAGCGCAGTTTGGTGCCTGATGGGAGAGTCTTCGCCGAACTGGTGGAGCCTCCCATATAAAGCAGTGCGAGTGTTCGCGCCGCTACCACGTTCTTGGTTGAGCGTCGCCTCAGGTAGGTGTACCTTTTGCCGTGGCGGATAGTTTACGGCGGGCTCCTCGTGGCGTTGGATCCGTAGACGACTAAAGCCACTGAGCCGTGTTTGTCCTGTGTTCACTGCTCCCTTGTCTGCCTCGTGTGGCACTACGACGCGTGTAACGAACTGTTCCGCACGTGTGAACACAGCTGACGATGCCGGTCGTTAGGGCGCTTTATCTCTGCCGCCCCGAACGAGGCTCTCCTGGAAGGTGCCGCATGTGTTGCTCGGAAACCGTGCGCTGGGAGATAAGATCATCGCGGGGGAACCGCCATTTCCTGGACTCTCTTTGCTCTTCTTATCTAGCGCAGCTTTTTTTGCGCTACGGTCGGTCCACTCCGATGGCTGTGTGTTGCTGATCACCTGTGTCGGCACCGAGTGGTCAGTCCTTATTTTCTGAGGAAGGGGCTCGGCTAAACGCATTGCGCTAACACGGTGCACAAGAAGGCAGAAAAGAAAGTGGCCCAGATTGGGCGCCATGCTCGCCACTTGAATTGCGGGTTATGATACAACGATACTTTCGTTTGACTGCGACCGGGTTTTTTTTTTTTAAATCTTTTATTGAGTGGCCTGAGCACTTGGGTGTGTTGCGCGAGCACGCATATAATGTAGTAAGGCACTTAAGTGGAGTGCTCATTCGACGGCTATATCGCGTGCATGGAACTTTTTCGAAGGGAAGGTGCTCATTCACGCACTTGGTTTCAAGAATGCCATCGTGTGGTCACCGGAGCGGGGCGAGTAAATTGTGCGCGCCGACGACGCGGCGGCACCGGAGCAGCCCAGCCGCACGGCCGGAAGTATGCTTTCCATGTTCACCTCTCTCGTTTCCGGTGAAGCCCACTTCCAGGCGAGGCTACTGCGCTGCCACCCGCCCTTTGCCGAGACTTCGCACTGCTGTAGCGGTCCGTGGGCTCCGAAGCTGCGCGAGAGATTTCGCCAAGTTCACGGCTCGTGTGGCCACTTTCTTATTTTATTTTTCTCTCTCCCGTGTTTATCGGTGCTCCTAACCGGGCTGAGCACTTCGGACAGCGCTGCGGTGCTCGAGTTGCCAAGGGGTAATTTGAAGACGCCCGTCTTACTTCGGGCCGTTGTTGTGGCGCGGGCGCTCACCGAAATGGCCACCGCCGATATAATGAGTCGCGGAGTACCGTGAATTGACGTGATTAGCGCCTGGCTGGGACGGTCTCCCTCCGAGGCTCGGGTTACCTTGCCTCGTCAGTAGCGGCGCGTGTAACGATCGACGTCGCTGGACCGGCGTCGGGATGACACAGCCCCCCCCCCCCCCCCCCCCATCTCCTCCACGCGGCAACCGGGGGCTGCGTCACGTGTCGGGAAGTCGCAGGCAGCCTTTTGGAGGTCGTGTATGTGTGTGCCGTTCGCTTTCCTCCTGAGCGTCTTTACTATTTCGACATATTTTGCGGGAAAAATTTGTTAACATCAGTAATGGGTTTCAGACCTGCATGTGAGCTAGCAATCGGACTTGAAAAACAGCGCGCGTTTATGCATTAATCTGCGCGCCAGCAGCCCAAGATGGCTGCCCCCATCAGCGGCAGATAGCAGTGGCCCGTCGGAATAAGCCTGAGGGGCCGAGCTGCTCTACCGCGGCTGCCAGCCGGGTAGTTCTTCGCGCCGGGACCACAACAGCGCCGGCATCAGCCTGAGCCAGTTACGCGCGCCCACTATGGGACACATCGGCTGCCCGTGCAGGGCTTCAATTAATCGATCGCTGCCTCCCAACGACGCACCGCAGCCCTGCGCCATGCGGCGGCTTCATAATCCGCGGCCCTAATCCCGCGTCGTGTCGGTGGAACTGTGACCCCCTCCCTTCTCTTCCGGTCGGGCTTCGCTGTCCGGCCTCGCTCTGCCTCGTTAGCGGCGATAATGGGGCCGCGGTCTGCAGAAACGCGTTCGGCCTTGAATCACCCCCGAGTGAGTCGAGAGAGCAAGCAAAAGCCAGCCTGCGGGCATTCTTCTTTCGGCTGACTGGCGGAATCGAGCGCGGCGTTCTTTGGGCGCCATCTCGAGTCCGCGGGCTTATCTCCAGACAAGGGTCCCCCCCTTCTGTCCAGGTTTGTCGGAAAAGCTGCCAGTCGCGTGGGAAGTGGGCCGGATGAATCGACCGCTATGGCTGCGCACCATCATTTGCGTGCCCGTTCGCTGTTGCGTCCTGTGCTCGGAGCCGTGGCCAAGTGATCTGTGCGATCTGACGACTGACCTGGTTTATCTAATAACATGCGTGTGCGCGGTCTGGGTATAGTTCGTCATTTTTGTGTTTTTTGTCTCTTGGGCACTGTGCGGTTCTTTGTTTACTTCAAATGCGGGCAAGTAAATGTGGTGCGCTCAGCTATTGTTACGCCGTATTCTTTGCGCGAGTCGGAAGGTGAAAAACAAAAACGAAGCGCTGCCTGCATTGTTTTCGTTTCTACCCCTTTGTGTTGGGCCCAGTTATCGGTCGAGGCGCGATTTTTCGCGCGCATCGTGTTATTTAGTGAAACTTGGCGGAGCGCGTCGCGGCCTATTCTCATGCGGTGGAATTGCTACTATGTACCCTATCCTTCCGGTTTTGGCTGTACCAGTGCCGTGTCCTCCTCCCCCCCCCCCCCCTTCTCTCCCCGTGGTGGTCCATCCTAGCTTGGCTCTTTGTTCTCCCGCACTTGAGCGCGAGTTCTCGGCATCCCAACTGCATGCAAACCGCGGCAGTCGCATTTCGGTGCAAATGAAATGCTCGATGAAGCGTCGGTGCACTCAGACTCCGTTCCACTTTGACGAACCTCGAGAGAGTCGACACTGATGCGGAGCCGTCAACGCACCACGTTGTGCCTCGTCTTCTCTGCATCCCCCTCTCTCTCTCAACTAGTGGCGGGACACCTTGCATGGTGCAGTCCATTACGGCCGCGGCGATTGTTCCTGTTTTCTTGCGCGTCCGCACTTCGCTGCCGATGGAGGCGCATGTCGTAATCTCTTTTTCGCGTGCCTCTCGGCCGACAAAACGCGGATGTACGGCGACTATGATGGCTGGGCGGCCTGCACCAGGAAAATGATGCTCTCGAGGCGGGGACGTCGCCATTTGCATAGTCGCAGACCTGCCCGCCGTTCGCCTCTCCGCGGATAATGCGTTGTGTCTGACTCACTCGGGGAAGTCTCGGCAGAACCTGCCTCCTCTCATCATCCGCTTCGGGCCCGGCCAGAGCTGTGTCCATAAACACGCCGCCGCAGTCGGAGGGGTCACCTTGCGCGAGTGCGCGCCAATGCGTCCTAGTGTGGTTAGCGCACGTAAGCGGAATTGCCGATCCGGCTGGCTTCGTCCCACGAGCGGCCGTCCTTGCCCCCATCGGGCGCACCTGCGCGACGCGATCGAAACTGCTGGAAGGACTGCTGGCGATGTTCTAGCGCGCTGCCTTTCTGAACGAATCTTTAAATATTTGGTTTCGCGGAAGATTTTCGAAAAAGTGCGGGGCGCTTCTCGGTTTTGTTTCGGTTCTCTCACTCTCCCTCGCTGCCTCTCTGTAGGTTTGCTTAGTTCTAGTTTGAGCCTACTAAACGGGCCGTTTGCGGAAACGTTACGTTGCACACCCCGCTGGAGGGCGCGGTGTTTGAGCAGATACTGGGTCGTGGCATGGCAGCAGCCTTTCTCCCACGCGCAAAGAGAGGCCCCCCGCATGTTGACAGGAAATTTCGTCACGATCTGTTTTCTTTCCGGCTTGTGGGGAACACTCGGCGGCTCTGTTGTGGTTGCCTGAGCCGACAGGAATAAGCGTTCCGCGAGCTTTCGACTCGGCAGGTTTTCCGCGTTTCCGCTACGAGGAGCAAACCTTGTCCTTCGTCACTTTCGAACGATATTGTTCTCGCAGGCAAGCCCAGCAGTTTCCGCCTCGGCATGGTTGTACGTTTCGTTCGCTGTGCTGGTAAGATAAACACGCTGTCGCCATGTGATAGCGTGAAGGAAGTGCTGGGGACTGAGTGTATTGAGTTATACAGCGGCTGTCGAAAGCATTGTACAGTCAGCACTTAATGCTCTCTGTTAGACTCGGCTTCGTAAGCTGCCTAGGTTTGGGCGCTCTGACTGGTTGCTTCAGGTTACCGGGGCTAGGCACTCCCGGCCGCCCTTTCACTCTCTGCGCCCCGCCAGGGTTTCCTTCTTATGTCGGTGTACGGGTGCAGCGGCCTGCTTTCCTAACCGAGTTAGTTACTCGCTCTCCGCGCGTATGCGTAATTCTGCGATGGTAGGTGCGCCACGAGCCTCTGGCTTTAACCTCGGTGTTCTGCGACAGCCGCCTTCGTAGAGGAACGAACGCGTGGGAAAGCTGGTTTGGAGAGCCCGGTGTTCAGGCTGCTTGGCGTGTATTACGCAAACGCGTGTGCAGACGCATAGATAGGCACCGTAAGCTCCGCGCTTGTGAAGTGCCGGCATTTTCCGCCTGCTTATCGTAGCTGCGGTATTCGTCACGCGTGCGTTGGGTTGTTGGAGGATTAGCGCGTGTCCTTGTGTGCAGTCATCAGCGCACGCAGTCGACGATGGAAGGTTGAGGCGCAAGTTTGAACCGGCAGTTGCGAGACTCCTGACGCTGGCGTTACGGGAAGAAGCCCTTTCGTCCACAAAACGCGAGATTGCTCTTCGGAATAGCGCCGCTCGAAAACGACCGCTGTATATGTGCTTGAACTGTGCGAGTCAGCGCGAGCGAGTCCTGCGCAGCAGCAGCTCCTCTGGCCGCTGGCGCCGACTTTGGCGAGTCCAGTACGCATAACACGCTCGTGCACCGCCGTGGCCATGGAGAGCGCCCGGGCACGATGCCACGTGCAGCTATGTAATACGCGTGGCTCTTGTGTACTCGGGGACGGCTTACGAAACTCGGCCCCCCTCCTTGAACGCGGCATAACGGGCCTCGAGGGGAAAAGACTGGACCGCCGGCCTATTGCGCGGTAAGCAGTCGGTGCGTGCTTCCGACGGCCGCTGCCCACGTGTTTTCAGTCTGAAACTGCGTGCCACTGTGGCAGAGGCGAATGCGACGACGTTCGCCGATACAGCGCGAACTCGGTCGCGTTGTAAAGAGAGCGCTGCGTATCGCTCTCGACGCTATCCCGACGTGTGTCCCTCGGAGTGGGAGGAGACGACGCTCTCGCATTGGTCGTGACCAGATAGCGCCGTCGTCGCTCTCGTCTGCCTTGCGAAAACGCACCTGCGCATCGACAGTCTCCGGGGCCCCGCATGCTTGTGTGTGTGTGATAGGCAGCGGAGAACTCGGGACCGCTTCCGTTCGCGTTCTGTACGGCGCTGGTTCCCCGGACGTGCATTCAGATCGTCGTTTGTTGCGCCGCCGCTGCTACCTGGCGTCGAATGTGCTGCTATACGCAACTGCTCGTTGTCGGAGGCCCTCCTTTCCCTTTGTCACCGGGCCTCGTCGGCGCGTGTCCCTTGCCACACGAAGCGCGGCTGCGTATCGCTGACCGACATGTGTTATCTGGTCCTTGTTTTTCCATTCTCTTTTTTTTTCTCCTACGCCTCCCCGTTGGGATTTCCTTTTTCTATTGGCCGCCGTTGCTTTCTGAGACGCGCTCCTTTCCTTGCAAGTGCGCCTACGGCGGTGTGCATTGCGTTCGACTGCAGCAACTAGCGTGCTGCAGCGATTCGCCGTCGCGAGAGGCGCTCGTTTCCCTTTCCTCTTCCGTTTTGCTTGAACTGTAGCGAACTGCGAGCCGCATGCAGTGACTGGCTGCCGGCGCGAGCGAGCGGTTCCTTGTGCGGGCGTCGCTCGCAGTCGCGCGCTTTCGCCGCGGCCTGGCAACAGCGTAATGTCCGCTCGCGACGGTGGCGAGCGCGCCCCGCAGGCCGTCTCGCCGTTATGGTTTCGGTTCCGTCGTCGCCGCTGGTTGAGGTTTTGTTCGGCAGCGCTCAACTGGTTAACCTGGCGATAACCGGGGCCGTTCGTCCGCTTTCAAAGAGCGGAGAGTTGTGTGTGTGCACGTCGCGAGACCCTCGCGATTTGTTCGCAGTCGCCCGCTTCCGGTGCTCGTTCGTCCACTGCAGCGGTGCTGATCGGCACAGTTGGAAGTCTGGACGGCGGGACTCCACATATCCGCCCCGGGGAATAGCCCAACGCTCTGCAACCTTCGACGGAGAGGTTTTAGCTTTCTTGTGGCGTGCTATAATGGCGAAGTAATGGCTTGAGCGTGTGTAGCGCTTTTGGAGATGACCGCAGTTGCCTTAAACCTTCATCAGCGCTGCCCGTGCGTCTGGCGCATAAGGCTACTAGTGTGGCGTTCACTGCAGGCACAATGTCAGGCAGTATGTAACTGATCGAATGTTTAGGGGGAATCTCCCCACGGTGCAGTAGATTCGTAATAAGGGAGTAATTGCTCATTGGCATGCACCCAAGCGCAGGCACCCGAGGTGGGTGCCAGTGAGTAGTAGTTACATGCCTTACTAGAATATACAACTGGAGACGTACTCCATCCGGGTGTGAGCTCCTGGCGGTTTTGCCGCACGTCTTCCAAATCTTTAATCGTTCTCGGCGAGAGCTTGCCGTCCGGCTATCGCTTCAGGCGCATACGTTTTAGCACCATGGTTTTAGCGCGGCAACAAAATGTGACCAGTTGTCAATATAGGTTGGGAACGAATGCCTGACGAAAAGAGAGGACGACAGTGACCAACTACTCCGCGGCGTTCCTTTTTGGCGAATCAAGCGGGCTGCCGTTCGTGTGCTCACTACCGAGACTCCCGGGTTTTTCCCTCACGGTTCCCCATATATATATATATATATATATATATATATATATATATATATATATATATATATATATATATATATATATATATATATATATATATATATATATGCATGCCTCGACGCGCGGAGAGAGCGACGTCCGGCGTGGACTGGCGCGCGCACAAAGGCGCTCTTCACGCGTCCGTGGCCATGCATGCATGCATTCCCAACGCAAGGACGAGAGAGCATCAGGCGTGCCATGCCCTCCCTCCCACCGCTGCTGCCACATCTCGTCGGCAGCCGCCGCTGTTTTCGTTGGCGCCGTCCTCGCCACGTCTCTTTTTCAGTCCACGACGGAATACCCAGAATCCCCCTCCACCCGTCGTCCGATCCTTGTCTCGTTTTAATGCGTCTCGGCGTTCTCGTTCGCTGCTCTTTTGATGGCCCTGCTCTTGGCGACAACCCGGGCGCTTGAAGCGTACGTCGACTCGTCAGTCCGTGCCTCCTTTCAAGCCGTCATCCGGTTAATTGCTCCGTTGGCGGACCCCTTCGTCGAGATTGAATCTCTCCGCTGGCTTTGTGCGTGGCCACGCGTCGTAACGCGTTTCGTGTCTCGTTCGGTCTTGTTCTCGCTGCAGACGATGGGCGTTTGGTCGGCTGCTTTGCGCAGGAAGCCAAGTCGTCTGCGCGCGCCCATCGTTTCGAGTTCAAGTGAAAAAGAGGTAGCTCTGGGGCTGGTCGGTTATCATCTTAAGTCAGAGCAACATTAGCTTGTGAACGGGGACAGGGTGGGAAGAATCACAGGCACTGTGGACGAAGCGCTTGTGTGTGTGCCTAGTCCTGTGCCCGTTTGGAAGCTAACGGTAGCTACAAGAACATATGTGAGGGGATTTCGCAGCGGGGTCGCGTAACGTGCACTGTAACGTATACAACGTAGGCTGTCGGCATGGCTTTCCGTGCCACTTGTGCAGGGGAGTGGAATTTGGACGCCCTCGTCGTAAGCGACGGCCGCTGTTTCGTCATCTGCAGAGCGGTGGCCGGTGACCCGGCACTGAGCAGAGATATGTGTTGCCCGCATGCATGCAGTTGAGTAATCTTTCGCTCCCTATCTGCCGCCCCACTTGTGACAATCTTGTTCATGCGGCTTTTGATGTTGCGTAGTGGCGCATGTGATCCACGAGAGCCGGGGTACGGTTGTCATATCTCTGGCTGCAGTCTGTTCCCTTTCCCGTTCATTTAGTTTCGCGTGTAGCCTTTTGATACTAAGTGGCTGTGCACGTGATACTCACTCCTAAGGGGACGCGCCTCTGGTGACAATTCCGGGCAGCCTGCCAACGCCGAGACGAGGGAAGCTGCTCCGCGCCTCTGGTGTGTCTGACACAGGGGTCGTCGGTTCGTGGCATGCGAGGGGTCATATACCGGCTCGCTTGTCGCCTCCGATTCCGGTGCGGCGATTGCCGACTTGTGGAATGCCGCTTTCCCTGGAAGCATGATTCCGTGTTCGCGGTAGCGCGTGAGCATTCCTTCGAGTCGAGTTGCCGGCCACGCAAGCGTAGTAATTCGCACGAGGGGAACAACCGGCAGTTCAATCGGCACCTATGCTCCCTTCCGTTGTCCATCACTCTAGACAGAAATCAGCAAAAAGGCAGTGAACGCCCTCTGGCGCACTCCTTTCGCTAGATCACAGCTTACTCCCTTTTTGCTCCCACATTCGTGTTTAGAGTGAGAATAACACGGGTTGTTCTTAACTTTCATCTAGCTGGTGAGAAGCCTCGGCCGACATCTCGGCCATGTCAGGGGCCGGAAGAGCCCGTGTCCTCACTTGGATTCTCCGTACAAAGTAAAGTGTCGCGAACCGTGGCCGTGACCTCGGAATCGCGCGCTGTACATTGATTGAGACCGGGCTCTTTTCGTGTTCTTCGTGCCTCGTGCGTCTCCGTGCGCGCGCGTCACTCGGCTCGGAGATGTAGCGCAGGCCGGAGTGCAAAGTAGTATCTGCGCCGCGGCTGGGATGCGCGCCGCATGGCGTCGCGTAACCGCCGCTGCGCACGTGTGCGATTTGCGTGGGCGCCCGCGGATCGTGTGCGCGTCGACGCGCCGAGCGCGAGGCGATGAACGCCTGTCGGCCCAAGGTCGGCGGGAGCAGGAAAAAAAGGCTGGTCACGTGACGCCACCGGCCAGACTGCGTGTCGGCGCCTCGCCAGCTGGCGGGCTGCCTGGACGGCGAGGGCAGTCTCGAGAGAGAGGGAGGGAGGAGGGCTCGGCGAGAACGCTCGCTGCTGCAGAGCATGCGACGCGCGTGCACGGCTGCTGCAGTGCCGCAGCCCCGTTGCTATGCTGCAGCATGGAGGTCGCCAACTTGGCCGCCTCTCCTCTCGGTGGAGCCTAGCTGCGGTACTGCTCGAAGCTAGCACCGTGCCACAAATGGCTGTTGCACGTATACAGTCCGAATAGCAGCGAGTGTTCGGAGTCGATTTCTTCGCCGGCACCGTTGGGATGTCCGCCGGATACAGCGCAACCTCAAATTGAGAGGTGTGTGCGCAAGCCTTGTGCCAGTGCTATTTATGTAGAGATACCCGAAGCGAGCGCAGGTCCACTCGCGGAATTTCGGCCGAATGGAAAGTGCGATGCGCTGGTCGCCGGCGGACGCCCGGATTCCGACGGACGTCGCATCAGCTGCTAAGTTACGGCGGCCCTAGTCTCAATTCTGGCGCTTTCAAAACTGCCCCCTTCCCGTTCCTGTTCCAAGTGGGCATTGGGAAGAGAGCAATGCGCAAACGACATTTTGATGAACTCTGACGTGGCTGCTCGGTCGTCCTCCGATGTTGCCTCACCTGGCGGAATTCCCGCACACGTGCGCCGCGGTCGGCATTCGAAGCTGGCGGGGCTTCCCTGTGGCGCGCGGTGCGAGCTCCGCTGTTGCCCGGGGCGACGCGCGGGGTGCTCGCGCTTCGTACGGTTTTTTTTCCCTCCTCCCCGTTGGGCTCGGAGCGCGGGCTCGCGGCGATGACGGCCGCGCTAGCGAAACAAGGTCACCGTGGTCGCCGTCGTCGCCGCCCGGGCGCCGGCGGGGGTGTGCTGCTGCTGCTGCTGCTGCTGCTGCTGCTGCTGCTGCTGCTGCGGAGGGACTCTAGCGGGTTCTCTGCCGTGCCGGGGGGAGCTTCGGACACCTCTCTGCTCTCGCGCGGCTTGGGCAACCGCACGCGGTCGTCGCGTGACGCCGGCCCGATTGCGTTGCCACGCGGAAGAGGCGGTGTTCGCCCCACCCGCGGGACGCGTCCTGTAACGGCGCGGTGGGACTGGGGAGTGCCGCGCCGTACGTGTTTCGAAAGTGGTCCGCGTTGCGGCGGAAGCCGCGCATTGACGCTTTCAGGGAGCGCGTGATGGCCGACCATTTAAAGCACGGCCGATGGATACCAGCGGTTGCCCTGTTCGGATCAGTGGTGTGGTAGCCGCTTTCGGCAGCCCAGTTATATGGCTGTTTCCGAGCCGTTATTGCTTTAGGTTTTTTTGTCTCTGCTGTTTCGCGTTGTTCCTTTTCATGCGTCGCGTACATTTCTACGCCTTTTACACTTTCTTTTTTGTTCACTATGAGTGCTGCGACGCATGTGCTATGACTACGAGCGACGCCGTACTGGAGGGCTGCGGATTAATCAGCCTCGGTTCTTGAACGTGCGCGTAGCACTCGGGCTCCTCTAGCGTTTCGCCTCCGTTGAAACGCACCCCACCACCGCCTGTCCCTTTCCTACCGGGATCGAACCCCCCGACCCCGATCTGGTAGCTTAGTTTTTGCGGCACTTGGAATCGAAATGCTTGCGGAGTTTGCGAGTTGTGCACGTATAGTTTACGCGGGAACAGCCGGATTCTATGCGAAATGTTCGGGATGTGTTCCGGTTTCGCTGTCTACTGACTTGCGAGGACGTGGTCTTAGTTCTGCGTCTAGTGGTATAGTAAGAACGAATATTTTAGAATGGAAGAATAGGGCATAGCAGGAGAGATAGCACAGATCTCCGGTGGCCGGTCTTCCTTTGGCCCTCGTCACCAGCATGAGCGCCTAGTCGGGGCTGAAAGCGTAGTCTGTGCCTACACGAAGCGTACCGTGTGAAGGAAGAAGCACCGTAACGGTGAGCCCAGGCCAGTCCACCGCCGTGGGTATGCGCCGTTTCAACAGAGGCCAACAATGGCATTGTCGTCTCGAAAGCGGATTTAGGGGTCGGCTAGGAGGAGGCGGTAACTTTCCCCTGGCCCACTCGAGCGGTCGAACTATTATGCATTAATCGCAGTGTCCACCTATTTTCTGCGATTTAATGAATGAATTTATTTATTGCAGGAAAGGAAGGACACTGTGAAGCCGTTGTTTGGGAAAATGACATAAGGGGTATATGGGATTGGTGCGGGTTTCTTCTTATTGTGTTTTTTCAAATAGACTGGTACTCATTTCTGTGATGGACGTTCAAAAAATGCATTGTGCCCCCTGGAAGAGATGTCTGTTAGCCCTTCCCTGCGAGGTTGTGGTGCGGTTAGTGGCATACTTCCTTCCGTATACCGTCCTTCTTGCCGGTTGCTTGTCCCTTCTCGGTGGCACTTGGCCTCCTGTTCCTTCCTCTGCCCCTTTGTTCGAGTCTCCAAAGCGAATAGCGGCGACTGTTTCGTGAACGCGTATTCGCATGGCCGCACTGTGCCACGCATCCACCTAATGCGGACGGACGCCTCATCCAGTGCTCCGATTTACTAACAACCGTTCGTCGAATACGCGGCGGGCTTCGTCGCACAGAGTTGTCATTAGAGCTGCTCATTTGGGCACCACTGAATGGCCCGGAGTGGAAGCAGCCGTGCAAAAACTGTTTGTATATACTGATCGCCGTGAGCGCGCCCTACTCCGCGACGAGCCCATTTTTCTGTGCGGCACGGGTTAAAGGCCATGATGAGGCTTGTACGCGAGTCGTCTGCGTCGTTATTCGGCATGGTGTACTCGAACAAAGGTGCGTTATTTTTGTGCCATATACACGGCGAAAGCATCGCGTACGCGGGGATCTATAAAAAGGTGCACCTTTCTGATACCCTACATGTGCGCGCAGATAAGGAACACGCTCTGCCTGGCTGGTGTGCCGGTTCGTTTCATGAGGCAGGCCCTTGGCTTCGTTGCATGCAGCTCGCTTTCGTGGCCCGACCTTGCCGCTGCTGCGCGAGGCCACTGTGTCTACGCTGGGCCCTTAAATGAATTTGTGCGCGAGCAGCGCGCGTGGCTTTCGCGACCGGCCCCTTGACCGACTTTTTGCGCCTTCGAGTCTCTGTTCCGCCGCAGCGCTTGCGCCGCTACGGCTGCGGCCGAGTCTCGGATCGCATTTTGATAAAGTCTCGTTGGGGCCTTTTGGATTTCCTCGGCGGAGGCGGCGCTCCAAGTGCAATATTATACTGTGAGACCAAGCTGTAAAGGCGCACTAAAGAGGAATCTGAACTCTTCTTTTTACCGCGGGAACTCTATCCACACGTCCCGGGCATTCTTAGAAACCTCGAATTATTGTCCTGTGCGGCCGATTGCCTTAATTAAATCGGATTAAACGTCCCGTCTCCCGCCCTTTTTTTGAACTCAACGCGGTACGTAGGAGGAGTCAACCAACGCGTCAGCCAATCCCGTGGCGGCTTGCCGCTCTGCCATCGGCGGAGGGATACGTAAATCAAAGAGTCTAAGTGTATTTTTATTACCGTGGGCCTAATTTGCGGCTATATTGTGTGTGACTGAAACTGTTTATTCAGAGAAACTAAAAAACTAAATTAAATCGAAAGCGAAGCCGCCACTGGACTGGCTGAAAGGCACTCCACGCGTTAACTCCGCCTACCTACCGCGTTGAGTTCAACAACAACAAAAAAAAAACGCGGGAGCCGGGGCGTTTAGTCCGATTTAATTGGGGCAACCGGCCGCACAGGATAATAATTCGAGGTTTCTAAGAATGCCCTGAACGTGCAGATAGAGTTCCCGCGGTAAAAAGACGAGTTCAGATTCCTCTTGAGTGCACCTTTAAGTTCGGCTGCGCCTTGTTCTAACCTTGCTTGAGTATATATATATACGCTTATTGGAATGAGCTCTGCGCAGTTTATGTTATCCCTTTGCAGAAATCGGAAAGCTGTACCTTCGATGCTGAGTCCGATGTCATGTTCACAAAACCTGCGCAAAGATGGGGGTGGACGAATTAGACACGGCGCTTGTCTGCGTTGCCTGCGTGAATGTAAGGGGCACTCAACGGCTATGAGAAAGATGCCCCGTGTTCCAGAACGCAATCATGTCACATGCGTTGTAGTCCAATGGGTTAGGAGGAATTTCCCAAGGTCAACGAAAATAATCGCAGTTGCTAACAGTTCATAGCTGCTGGTCGCAAGGGAGAACGTGTGTTTTGTGCCTCCTCTACATAGGGTCCACCGTCGCAGTACTCTTGGTAGCCACCTGAACCACGCTGCGATGAAAAGGATGACCCATGCCCCTTCCGCCTCAGCGTGGTTCGGGTGACCACGGAGAGCGCGACGGTGAACTAACGCCACCTCAGTGTCTTATTTAAATCAAAATAAAACGGAAAGAAGAGATTTTGCTAGCCCCGGCACCTGCTCACTAATCGTGAAGCAGTTGAGCTGCTGCGGCTGTGAACCCCTCTCATAAATGTCAAGCCGTTTTCATCACAATGTTGCATGGGCTACAGCTGGGACGCAACAATTTTTTGTTAAATGTTTATTTGTGTACATTATAAGGCGCAACGCGTGAACGCGGTCCCCGCGACAACACACACCTACATACGTATACCTGTCAAACACTGCTGTGATTAGGACAGAGCTCCACGTGGGTGAAGCCAGCTTAGCGAATTACGAAACCGGTCGGTGCCACGGTAGGGCATTTCCCTTGCATGAAACATTTTTCTTCAATCATGTAAGCCTGTTCCCTCCACTTGTTCGCCATGCCGGCGCACGGAGCGCTGGCGTCGGTCGCCCTGCCGACTCCGCGAGCTCTCGGAGCTCCTGGACTCCTTTGGAGCGTATCGCACGTGACGTGCGTGTTTTATGTTCCCGCACGCATTGCGGGCGCAGTGTCCGTTGCAGAGCTGCGCCGCACATCTCTGCGCGCAGTGCCGCGCTTCCGGCTCTGCTCCGGGGCGGATGCGGAGGGCCTTGATTTCTTCATCCTGCACCGCGCGGTCGGTTTATGTATAGCTCGGTGTTCTTTGTATTCCTGGGGCCTCGACAAAACACGGAAGTGGGCCAGTGTTTACTACTGCGGGAGCGAAATACGAGCGGGCGTGTGCCACCGCTGCGGATGAGACAGCGCAGGCTGCGTGCGCCGTCATGCGCGACGGCCCATCGCGGTGATGCATGCACAGAGCAGGGTACTACGTGCCGTTGTGCTAGCCGCCTCTCTCTCTCTCTTCGCATCGATCGCGATCGTGGATGCGTGTTTTGGAGGACGCTTCAATTTCTGAAATGGTCGCGAATCGCTGCAGAACCCCGTTCGAGAGTGATCTCTCGTGGTGGCCATGGTCTTGTGCGCATGCACTGGTGGTTGAGTATTGTAGCGAGTCCCCCACTTTGCTGCTCCAGGCGCGGGGCGGGTGAGCTTCGGCCGCTTTAGAAGATAGGGCTACTGTTTTCGGAAAACTTGCGCATATGAGGTGGTCGTTTCAAAGAAGCATCCGTGTACGGAAGTTTTTGGAAGGTATGTTGGGCTTGATTTTATAACGCGGTCGCGTCGGAGTGCGTGCCCGCGTTTTCTTTCGTAGACTGTGCCTGAGGCCAGGAGGCATATATATGCCTTGGCCGTTCCCTACCGACTTCTATACGGGTGGAAGCAAGCTGCTGTGCAATGGCTGATATGTGGCGCAGTGTATGCCTTTGGTATGCGAGACGCTGCAGCGTTTACCCTCCAAGCGCCCTCCAAGCCAAGGACAAGCGCCCTGTGTCCTTGCTGACGACGCTGTGCCTCCACCTGACGTGGTATACACTTTTAGCTCATTCGTGGCAGCTTGTAAGCGCAGGTGATTGCCTTCAATATGTTTTAGCACTGAGGAGGCGTAGTGGCGACGCGCTTCGCCTAGCAGGCACTCGGCTGGTCCGGTATACGTCTCCTGTAGTTAGCCATGTTCAGACTTTCTGTCGCCTGTTTTGTTTATTCGTTTGTTTGTTCTGAGCGTGAGGAAAACTTTACCGGGCGCCTCCTCTCTGCGACCTGTCGGCACTCCCCCGAAGACGGCTCGATTCCACTTCGGTTGCGCTGAAGACTTTGCGCCCCGAAGCTTCGTGTTTCTGCTCAACCGCGCCCCACTCGAACCTGGCGCCTGTATAGCTTTGTCGGAGTGAACTGCAAGGCTGTACGGACAGAGGCTCCCTCGGCTCCGTTGTTATACGGCTGCGCTGCGGTGCATTGATTGGGGCCCCCGGGCGCCGCGTGGGCGTAAAGGTACAGGGACGACGGTCTGCGCGCCAGAGCAGAGGCGGCACTGTCTCTCTCTCTCTGTACGCGTACACGCACGCACAATCTCCGGACGTAAATGGACGGCGTCGCTCCCAGAGGAGAGCGGGGTGGCATGTGAAGCGCCCGATCGATGGGAGGAAAGAGGGGGACTCCTGCTGCCCATCCGGCGCGCGTCGCGACGCTGTCGCGCGATACGCGCGCTTGCGCAACCATAGCGCCCAATATCCGGCCAACGGCGTGTGTGTGGCGATCGCCCCCCAACGCGGAAGAGAGGCGCACCGTTTGTTCTCATTCCCTGTCGCGGATAATGTTTGCCCGGCGGCACTCGTGCCCGTCACCCTTGGAGGATTGGCCGGACAGCCCTTCTCCTCCATACGCACTTCTCGCTTGTTCCGTGTTCGAGCCACAACATCCGGCGCTGCACTTTGCCTGGGTGTCAGCGGTGGTCCTTTTCCCTTCCGAGGCCGCCCTGGGCGTTAATAACGCATAGCGGAGGGAGGCCTCCGTGTCTTTCTTTTTCAGCAAACAGAGGACGGCCAGCAGCACAAACGCCCCGAGTTCGTCGTCGTCTTCGTCGGTCTGTGGTCGGCCCCGACTTGTCTCGATGGGGTGCTTGTTTTCCGCGACCTAGCGCTGCCGGATCCCGGGAACCCTTCTCCTCAGCGCGCCTTGACGTCTCCTGGCCGCATCGGAACTGCTTCTGCGGTGTGACGATAGGTGTAGGTTTAACGCCGTCTGCACTCTGTGGCGTAGTTTCGCTGCCTCTGTCGTAGTACAGCCATCGTAACGGTAAGCTCTCTGACGCCGATGAATGTCAGCGCATGAATCTCTCGATGAAAGGGGGAGCTGAAAGTTCACATGGCACCTTCCAGTTCGATTAATCCGGGAAGCCCGCTTGCAAGCCTATTACAAAACGTGGCCAGGCCCTTCCGCCGTTGGCCACCCTGTGTGCACGCGAACCGCGTTCTGTCCAGCGTGATTTGCGACCGCTTAGAATGTGTGCCATCTGTGTTCCGGTTAAGCCTGAACCGCTTTGGCCTTTTAATCGCAACGGGCGAAGCACAGGTGTCGCTTCTACGTGGGGTTGGTTGAAAGCGTGGCCGCTTTCATCGCTCCCTCCTTTGTTCGACTGTGCAGGTTCGCGCAAAGAAACAAGTTCCCCCGCAGCATCCATCCCCTGCAGAGGTTGAGGGCTGCGCGTGCCCCGTGCGGGTCCCGTACGCGCTGCCGCCCCGTTGTCGACCGGTTCTGCGGCAGTCACGCTCCGGCTACTCCTCCTCTGCCACTCGGTCCGCTGCGCGCTCGGCCGTCGAACCCTCGGTGGCCGTCGGTCACTTTCAGGGACGGGGTGCATGCATCGCCTCTTCGCAAGTGCTGCTAAGAAAGTGCCGGGACAATGGCGCTTCCCGGCTGCGCTGCTCCTCGAGATGTCGGTGCACACAGTGCGACGTGCCCCGTTTGGCCCAGTGAGCGGCTTTCCCGGGAAGCAGGCTGCTGACCGGGCTTTCCGCATCGGCCGTCACGTTGGCCGCGCCAGGACAAGGGTGCTTACGGTGCGGAGTCCTCGATAAGGAGCGCGGGAGTCGTGCGCGCATTTGGGCGCAAATGTCGCTTCCGGTTACGTACTCGGTGGACAAAGCTGCTTCGCCCGTTGTTACCTGTTTTCCGGAAACATCTACCGTTTATTGATGACCCGACGCCGGCATTGCGGCATGCGGGGGGGGGGGGGGGGGGGGTTGCGTAGTTTTTCTATTACCGGGCACCCACTCCATGTGTCCTTTCGGCTTTCGAACTTCGTGACGGCCTTTTTCCCTGCCGTGCTGTTCAGTCGTTTGATCTGGAGGTGGCATTGCTGCCAGCTTCGCTCGTGTTTGAGACGTTGATTCCGTGCAGAAAAGCACTGCTTCGATGGCAAACTCTGTAAGACTAAGCGCACAGCTCATGACAGTTCCGTGCGGTGAGTAGACGACAACATTGGCGGATATAGAACGCTTCGGGAGACGTGCGCAACGTAAACTCGATCTGTGCCTTGCCTCTTGTTGCAGGCTGCGACTTCACTCTTTCATCTTGCAGAACACGCTGTTTCTTCTGTGGCACCCGCGATTGGCGCAGTTCCGTTCCGACTCCTCGAGTCTGCCTGGAATCTCCGCGCGATTCCTGTCGGAAGTGGAGCTAGCACTGGCGTTACCTCGTTAGGTCGCTGCGTGACGCACATTGCAATGGCGGCCAGTAGCGGGAGATCGTTGCGGCAGGCGCCGCCATCGCATTAGGTTGCATCGCTCTCCCGTAGGAGCCACCGCGATCGCCGATGCGGCGGGCCTCGTTCCGCTCGACGGCGCGTTAGCCCCCCTCCCTCTTTTCTTCTCCGACTGCGGGCGACACTCGTCCCTTTCGGCCGAACCCTGCCCTTCTTTCTTCGGCCTGCTGTTCGCGTTTCTTTCTCTGGGGTCGGAGCGGAAGCCCTTCCTTCACGCGGCGACGTTCGCAGAAAATGCCGCAGCGGGACGCCCGAAGGAAGAAGATGAGAACGTCGCGTATTCGCTGTCAACAGAGGCAGGGCCCTCTTTCTACTGGATGGGCAAAGCTCCCTGCAGGGCTTCGACGGCCTGCGAATTGATGCTGCCCCTTTGAAATGCTGTTTGCCTCGGCGTGTGTGCTATGCACCGCTGCCCCTCGTTTTCATCGCGGTGCTCGGCGTTTTCGCCCCTGCAAAGGGAATAATGCCCGTGAGGGTTCTCTCTGCCCCCAACCCCTTCGTTGCTTGCTTGCCCGTCGGCCGCAGTGTGTTCCTGCCGGCCTGTGCTCTTCCCGTCGCCTCGAAGAGGGTCCAGCCTCCCGATCTAATCTCGGTGTCGATGGAGATTGGCCTCTCCGTCTGCGAGCACTGTGTTTGCCCCGTTTCGCTAGTTCCGTCCAGCGCACGATGAGCAGTCCGCCAACTCGGCCACAAGACCGGAGAGCCGGGCCCTGCAGTACCACGTATCTCCGCCGTTCGCAGTACCCTCGCTGCGTTTCCGAAGTGCGTTGTTGCACCTTCCTTCGTGCTGCACCGAGTGTTGTGCCGTACGCATTAGGGCGCAGCGAAATGGCGCGCACGCGCCGATTGGCGTTGCTCTTGGCGAGCTTGTAGATCGCACCGAAGACTCCTCGGGCCCGAACCTCGTCAGCTCGCTCTGGCAGCAAATTGTTCGGCTGTCGGCCGCCATCAACATTCCGGGACTGTGCGCACTGGACTCGATGAGGGGTGAGCAAGCGCACTTAGGGATGCACGGTGGTTGCCGAGGTACACTCGTTCGCTGCGGTGTGCGCGTTTGAGACTCCCGCTTTGCGTGTGCACTGGAGGGGGGGGGGGGGGGGAGCGGCAAATGAACTGAACTGCTCTTGTGCGATGAACCTTTAGCCAAACGGAAAAGCCGAAGGTGCGCCTCTGTTTTTTTTTTTTTTGTTGTTGTTGGGGGCCTTACGCCGACGTCAGTTGAGGATCAGTCGTACGGTGCATCAGGTGGAGAGCGCTTCTGACGACGAAGAGGTCGCTACTCCGACAAAAAAAAATAATGTGGGTTAGCTCAGCTAATCCAGGATATACCAAGCGAAAGATGTCGGCGTTCACTGTGTTCATTGGCTTTGGCGTTGACATTGTTCTAGACAGCGATGACTTTGAGTAAAGGAAGGATGCATAACAGGTTCCCTGGATTGGTGGACGCCTTATTCGTGCTTTGATACATTTGGCGTTGGTGAGAGAGAGATGTGGCCTGAATGCCTTAGCGCTACCAGCGTTGTGGCGGACATGCGGCACTCCCGCAATAGCTAGGCCGCAGCGTTCATTTGGTGATCAATCTCTATCAGCCAATAACTGCATGCCACCTCATAAGGGTGGGATGGAGGGCGCGCTTCCTCTCCAGTGTGCGGAACACAATCAAAGGAGGCTTTTGCAGTTGGACACCAACGTTACCTACATGAAAGCGAGATTGAGGTCTCCACTGACCCACGGGGCCGGTTGTCTGCCTTTTCTTTCGTGAAAATGAACGGCCTCTGCGAAGTTGTCAACGCCAATGAACTTATGCGCGCCGTTGGCTCACTTGTTTTGTTTTGGTTTTGAGGAAAGGAAATGGCACAGTAACCGTCTCACATATCGCGGCGGACATACGAACCACGCCGTAAAGGATGGGATAAAGGAGGGAGCGAAAGAAGAAAGAGAAAACTGAAAACTGAAAGTTGGATTTCGAGGAAAAGAGTGGCGCTGCGCAGCGGCGGAACACCTGTGGCTCTGTGCTACTAGTGGCGCATGCGCAGTAGTAACTAAGGGACGAGAGAGAGAGAGAGAGATCCGTGGGGAGGCGCGCGTTGTGACGTCATGTGCCTCCTCGGAGCACCGCCACGGCGAAATCGCAAGTTCGCGGCCAGTAAAGCTTTCGCTTCAATATAATGACGCGATCGGCTACTTCGTTCTGATGTCTTCTGTCCGGCAGCGTAGCCGCCCAAAATGCTCAACGGGGTTTGCCTCCCACTTCCTCTCCTGCGTCTGTTGAGGGGCAGGCAGTTAATTATTGCTAATGTTAAAACAGCGCGCTGGTGGGTCGGTTTTCTGCGTTGTGGTTATTGTGCGTTCCTGACCTCGTTTCGCTGTTGCCTCTGTGCCTTGCTTCAACCGTGCGTCGGGGTAGTTAGGTGTTCGCGCGTGCTGGAGCGACGCGACGTCCCGTCCCGTCTCCTTCGCGTGCAAGCAACGCCTCGGTGCCTTTCCCGGATATTTGTTTCTTCTCTCGGTCTTATTTTTAAAGTCGCGTTCCCACCTCTCCGTGCCTGCCTGCTCTGGCGCCGCGCCAAGGAAGAGAGAGAGAAGAAAAAATAAATAAAAAAGCGAAGGAAAATGACGCATCGACGACGAACGAAGACCTAATATACGCTTCTGGGTCTCTTCTGCTGAAGTGCCGACTTCTGGGGCGCTGGATTTGGAGCGCTGCAGATTGGTTGTCTGGCAATGGAAAGCGCAGTAGCGGCCTCACTACTTGGTGGACACCTCTACCGCGCCGTGTGGAAAGAGAGGAAGGTGGGAGTGAAAAGAGAGAGAGGTGCCGTAGTGGAGGGCTCCGGAATAATTCCACCAGCGGGGGATCTTTAACGTGCAGTGACATCGCACAGCACACTTGCTCCTCGCAGAACAGCTCCACTCCCAGGCGCAAGCTTGAGCGTCGCCTGTGCCCTTCGCTTGGTCCTGTTCACGCGCCGTTGGCACCTCTCCGCTGTGTAGCCTGGCGTTTCGCAGCCGCCTCTTGTCCTTTTTGAGACCTCTCGCACCTTTAGCGTCGCGGGTCGAATCGATCACTTACTACATCACTGGGGCGTGCCGCCGACGTCAGCGAGCGGTGTTTGCGAGGCCGGGAATCTGCAAGGGCTGCGGGAGGGAGGGGTGGGGGGGGGGGGGGTCAGGTGGATTGTCGGATGCAACCGTCAGTCCGCGGCTGTGCCCCCAAAATAGGTCCCGCGGTAGGAGATTGGCGATCTCCGAGCGGCTCAATTTATGCACCGCGTTACGCAACTCTCGACGGCCTTGCAGATGCTCCGTGCCCACTCGTGAAATAAGGGGCACTGCGAACAGAGGGAGGCAGGACGGAAATAAATACGTAAAAAGCAACGAAAGAGAGGAGAGTGGGTGGGGGGAAGGGAAGCAACGGTAGGACTATATTTCGAGACGGTGAATTTTTCCTAGCGTCTGTTATACATTGATGCGTCATTCGTTCCTGTTCTCCTCACCGACCTTAGCAGCGGTCCGTCGTAGCCAATGGGCTCACGGGAAGAGGGGGGCGCTTAATGTGACATGCGAAACCATGTCACATGTATGCGGGCACTGACACTTGGATATTTTGAACTCGTTTCATTCAATTAACATTTCATCGCCAGATCTCGCCGCTTTGGCACCATGTGCAGCACGCATTGTGCAACAGCCGGCACAATTCGCCATCTGTATGCAATGTAATGCGCTGTTCCAAATAGCCGGAAGGGCTGAAAAGTTTCCGCGCGGATCACGCGTGGAGCGCCGTGCGGACGTTTCCGACGCCCTTCTTGGACGAGCGATAAGCGACGGCCGCGATAAGCACGTGCCGCGGTACACCTCCTTCGGGCCTCGCAACATCTTGGGACTCACGCACTTCTCACTCCCTCCCCCACCGCTTGGAGACGCTTCGATTGCGGGGTTCGAGCTGCGCTAAGTAGGCCAGCCGCAGTGGAGGCAGCCCGCAGTGCGCCGCCTCGCAACAACAGCGTCGTCGCAACGGCCGAGTGATTTGTGTCATCGTCCAACCGCACGCAGAACGGACGTCCCCCCGTCCTGCGGTTGGAAGGTGTGTGCGCGGCATGCTGAACGACACGCGCCGAAGTACTTGTGCGCGGCTGTCAGCTCGTGTTCGCTTCTTCGTCTCTCGCGAGCTCCGCAGTTGGAACTATTTCCGTTCGAAGAGGGCGCCGAGCCTACCGAGTGGCTCCCGAAGGCACGAATTGGGTCACCCCGGGGGGCCAGCGACTGTGCGCGAAAAGGGGAGAAGGGGGGGACGTCCTTGATGACGGGCTGCGCGCGTGTGCGCCACAAATACCCACGTGCCCGCGGAGAGGCGCGTGCGGCCGTTACTTGGACGACTCCTTTGTTGGGCGCCCGTGCGTGTGTAGTTATGCACACCGGGGGCTTTGCCTGCCGTGGCCTCCTCCTCCTCCTCTGGCCATTGTCGGAGAGCGCGCGTTCTGCTTTGTCTCCATTGTTTTCCCCGGACAGCGAACTTGAAAAGAGGAGTCGAGGGAAGGGGGTTCACGGCCGGTGGACGACGGCGGCGCGTGCGCAAGAGGCCGAGGTTGGGTGCGCTGTGTGTGGCGCCGATGCGTGCGGTGCGGCTGGCAGCTGCCTTGTTTTTCGGGAGCTAGCAACAATTTCACTTTTAACTCGAGAAAGTGGCAGGTGTAATTTGACCCTCCATGGCGCCCTTGTTCACGCTGTTACGGAAACTGGCAGGATTCAGGCCCGGCTCTTGATCCCTGTAAACAGCCAAACGCATTTGTCAAGCACCCGCCGCGGTGGCTCAGTGACCTTGGCTTTCGCCTGCTGATCCCAAGGTCGCGGGTTCGATCCCGGCTGCGGTGGCGGATGGAGACGAAATAGAAAAGCGCCCGTGTGCCGTGCAATGTCGGCATACGCTAAAGAAACCCGCGTGGTCTAAATCAATCCGCAGCCCTCCGCTATGGCGTCCCTCGAGACCCTACGTGTCGCTTCGGGACGTTCAAACCAACAATTTACAATTTTTCATTTCTCGTTCGTGTCGCATTGGATTTAATCGATTACGGGTAATTTCGCTGGTGAGATGTCCAGTGGCGGTATACATGGTTACATGGTGGTCGAGGGGCAGAGATCTCGTCCGGCGTTGCGGTGGGTAGCTCGCCCTGGCGCCCTGTGTGTAGTTCCTCCGCGTAAGCTTCTCCCGCACACTGTTTGAAGGTCACTCAGCGCCGCCTGTCAGGCGCAGATTGCTCACGGCACCTGCGCTGTCCGGCAGCTGTCTTCGATGGCCGTTGTTGTGGACGTTCTCCTTGCCTGGAAGCGTGACGAATAGCATATTGGCATTGGGCAGATGGAATGGGATGAGCGCTCAAAGCACTCGAGGGTCTCTGTTCGGCCCCTGTGTAGGTCTCCGGACTTGCTGCCGTTCCAGCCGATAAACTATTTGCCCTTGTGAGCAGAAGTACGCCAATTGTAACTGAAACAATATGTAGTAACGTTCAAGAAGCGTCTTGTTGAGAAGGTATTCTCCCTTGACGAATTCCCTGTTCCTGCCCAAAACCGCCTGCAATTAAGTGGTTTGTTTACTTTTATGTAATTAATGTGAGTGGCATGCTCTGTGTAAAGTGCATATCGGTGCAGATATACGTCTATGTGTATACTCTCCCACTCTTCGTCTTGAAATGCTCCTTGTGATTGGTCATCCGCTGTGGGAATCTGACACCTGGTTGGGCGTGTCATTGCCTTTTCGTCAACTTCATTGACAACTGTTTCGTTGCGTAAATATTACCTCAGCTTCAACTTGTCGCTTGTCAGGCACTTTCATATCCCCCTTGCGCAGTCCATGACTCTTTATCATGAGGCTTTTGGGGGGAAACAAATACAAAGGCGAATATGGGGGTCCGGTTGCTATTGAGCCCTCTGTGTAACTATAGCCCTTTATTTCTTGGTCTGTATGTGTGTGTGTGCTAGGAATTATTTGTGGTCTTTCGTTTTTCATGCATGACCTGTTTCTTAAAGTAGATGAAGAAAATAAATGGAAGAAAAAAAAAGTCACTCGATTTGTACAGCCAGCGCCGCGTAACACCCTGCGGCGTCTTCTTTTCACTTTCTGGGCCCCGACTGTTGGAACAGGAGCGAAAGAAACATCTGGCGGCAGCGCCCGCAGGAGCTGCTGATTGCCTTCGCGCGAGAGCTCGGCCCCTTTATATATTTACGTCGCTCCTGAGTTCTTTTTCTCTTCTACGAGCCTTGGCAGTTCGCGGAGTTCTACCGAAGAAGAGTCTATATCTACGAACGTGAACGAGGCAGTTGCCTGAGCGGAGCCGGGGTTGTTTAACGGCCCAACGGGTCGCGTCGCTTTTTTGTTTATTTTTGTTTCAAATATATTTTTCTCTTCGGCCTGCTGCTTGGCGTTCAAAGCACAGAAGGCGATACTTTAGCAAAGCCAAGCGCAGAAACTCGGGCGAACGTTTTTTTTTTTTTTTTTGCGCGCGGACTTCATCACGCGTCATACGCCATAGAATATTCAAAAATTACCGCGGAAATGTTTAATGTACGGTGTAGCGCGAATTGAAGGTTATCAGTTCGTTACGGCTGGAACGGAGAAAGAGTTTTTTTCCCTGCCGTGACGGTCGCTTAGTCCGCAACAAACATGATGCTGTACGGTAGAGGAATCCTTCGGCTAGCTAAGCTCATGTATATTCGTTCCTGGGAAAATAGGCAGTGTAAGAGCAGTTTAATCGGAGTAGGTTAAGCCTGATCATCTTCATATCGCTTTAGACTGTACCTACGGTTTGTCATGGCCGTTTAGACTGGATGGCAGCACTGCGGGAACCATTTTGAGAGTCGGATTTTTAAGCACGTCGGAAGATTGGGCCCTATCATCATCGTTTCCACGCACTGGCTTTCGTACAATTAAAGGGGAGAATATCCCTACCGAGTTACGCTGTGTTCGCTGCTGGCGGCCGGCTGATGGCCCTAGTCGTGGAGATGCTGAAAACGGTTAAAAGATTTCCCGGCCGCGAGAGCTGTGTCAGCTGTATCATACGAGATGCTCATCGAAAAATCTGCGCAGCTGCTCGAAACGTGCCGGCGGTTCGGCGCTTCCGAAACTTGGGAGGACAGTCGGTAGCTAAACTTGCGTGGGAAAACTGAGCCGCCCTTCCGTTTCCGGGGGCAGAGTTTACTGCGGGAACAAGAGCAACGTGTTTTCGGGAGCGGATATGGCATCCCCCCCTGCTTCTCGCGTATCTGACCAGACGCCGGACTTCGCAGAGTGTAGATAGACACGCTTTCGGCTCTTGTCGGGCGGAAATAGTGGTGGGAAAATGGCGACGCGCACTCGGTAGCAGCACCCCCCCCCCCCCCCCCCCTTCCGTTTTCGGCGGAGGATGCAGTTGTTGCTGCTCGCAGTGTTTGTGTGTGTACACTGTGTTAAGTGGCGGGCCTTGGGTCACTATCTGCGTGTCCGCTGCACGAGTCGGCGTCGTCGCTAGCGATAACACAGCCTCTTTTGTTTTGACGGCGGTTACATGGCCGCCGACCACCGATGGGAAAAAAGCAAGAACGCAGAAACCCTTTTCCTGTCGCGGCCGAGGTCGTCGGGTGCGAGATCTCTCTCTCTCTTGTTATTGTTTTGGACGGGCCCCTGACTTGGCCGCGGTGCCTGCTGCTTGCAGCTGGTTCGCTGGATGGCGACCTCGCGTCGGCTGATCGCAGCGGCGGCCCAAAGGCGTCGGGAGTGCGAGGCGCCCGCTGTACGTATAAACGGGAGCGCAGGGGGGGCAGGGCTCCTCTGTGGGTCGCCCCGCCGTCGTTCCCGGAATGGGCTGTGCCGTGGGGTCCTTGCGCGGAAGCCGGTCCGAGCGAAGGTCGCCTAAACAGCCTCCCGCATTAATGTGCACAAACTGCCCCCCGTCTTCTCCCGAGGGCTGTGTTGCATCTGTGCAAGCCTTGGAAAAGGAGCGGTGAAACGTGAAGGCTCCGCATCCGCGCTTGTCGCGTCCTTCTGAGCATCTCCTGTCCGCTTCCATTGACGCTTGCCGGGAATGTCCTTGCTGCACTGTCGCAGTGCACGAGCTGTTATGCAGCGAGCGGCGCATTGTGCTTACGCTTACGCGGAGACGTGACTTATGTGGATCAGGGCCTGACGGCCACGCGTTCCTAGCATTCTCGATAGCCTCTCTGACGTGGGAGGTTTAGTAAGGTTTTCTTGTCCTCGGCACTCGAAAACAGAGAGCAAGCAACAGAAGAGCTTGTCCCCAAAATGTCGGGGATTTGATTCCGCGGCCTGAGCCCGCTGTGGTAAAGGGCTCGGCATTCGGAACACTTCGAAGGCTTGGCGACTTCGCTACGCGGAGAAGGCATTAGGTGCGCCTCGCAGCTAAGCTGGATCTCTCTCGCTCGACCCGTGGGCTTCTGTATAACGGAGGAAGAGGTTGTAACGCTGTGGCGGTCGAGGCGCCTCGTTTCGCTTTCCTTCGGGGCTGTGTCCGGCTGTGGCCGCTTCATGGTCATTTATCCTTCGGAGGTTATATCGCCAAAACCTGCAAATGGTAGTCCCAGACTTGTCCACGCAGCCTGCGTTGGTGTAAATTCGTCTCGCCTGGAACATTTCGGGCGGAGATTTGGCTGCCCGTTTCTGAATCGAGTCGAGTAAAGTGTCTTCACTTCTGTGCCCCTCCCTGTCACCTGTCAACGGGGGGATTCGTGCTGTGTGGGGATTTTCGCCCGCACAGAGACGCAGAGGGTACCAGAGGAAAGGAAAAGGGCTATCCATTGCCAGGTGCCGCTGGCTGAGAGTGTGTCAGCGTGTCGCCACCGCCTCTCTGGCCCCGAGATGTGTCTGCAGCCCTTCCTCGCGCGATGGATGGATGGCCTTCCCGGGGAGCGCCGCCGCTCCTCCTCCTCCTCCTCCTCCCCCCGCCGTTGATTCCAAACCGGAAACCGAACAGGCCCTGCTCACCGATGCCGCTGCCTGCAGGCGTGCTCCTGGGACGCTGGCTTACCTCTCGTAGCCGTCACTTCTTTTCGCGTTTGTTTCTCGTCCCGTTATAGGAGCTCCTCAGCTCGTGTGTGTGTGTGTGTGTGTGTGTGTGTGTGTGTGTGTGTGTGTGTGTGTGTGTGTGTGTGTGTGTGTGTGTGTGTGTGTGTGTCCTGGCTTCTTGAGCTCTCGCGCGCAGGAGCGGGTGTGTGTGTATATATCAGTGGCGGCGTTTCTCCGGGCAGACAGTTTTTTTTTAACGCGTCCCTGAGGACCGCGCCAGAGGACGTACGTAGTTCTGCGGCAGCGGCCTATATACCGCGCCGCTTAGTAAATCTCGCTCTTCTGCGGGGCTGTGGTTCCCGGCCTCCTAAAACTCTGTCGTTTTTTTCTTTCTCCCGAGGTGCTCCAGTCCTCCTTTTCGCTCTCTTTCTCTGCCCCTTTCTTTCTTCCGCCTTCTTTTAGCATCTGTGCTGGAGCGCGCGGCTGGTTTCGGGTGCTGCCGGTCACTCCACTTACGTAGCGCTGTTTATTCAATACAGCTCTAGCTAGACTGGTGTTTTCCTTGTGTAGGTTTTTCTCCCGAGCTGGTGATATTAAGCGATCCTCGAATTTCGTCCTTGCGCTCGTCTTTGTCTTCTTTTTTTCTTTATTACGGGTCTCCCGGAACCCGCTGCAGGAGAACCCACAGATTAATACCGTTTTCTTTTTCTTCTCTCCTTTCGGGGCTCGGCGCGTAAGCGGAAACTTGGCCGTTTCCTTCCACCTAATGGACTCTGTGCATCCATTTCACTTTGCACTGGTGGTGTTTGCGCGTCCCGCGGGCGCTTGGTCTTTGACACGGCAGCGCCTTCGCTTTCTTCGCTCCGTTCGTTCCGCCAACTCGCGGACGCCATCGACGACAGCGCGCACTCGCGCTGGTTGCTGTAACGTTAGTTGTTACAGCGGAGGAGGCACTTACGTCTGGCGACCTCTTCCTCCGCACGTTGCGATGTCGACCTCTTATCGGGGTCGTGTCACGGGGCTACGCCGGTGTCGAAAGAGACCCCGTGCGCGCGATCTGCGTGCGATGCACCGAAGTGATCTTTCTCTACGTGGGCTTTTTTTTTTTTCTGGCGGGGGGGTGGTGGGGGGGGGGGGGGTGAAAAAGGTCACCGCGTTCGCCTCGCGATTGGGCCGGGCTCGACTTCGTTGTAAGCGAGAAAAGGCCTTTTGTGCAGGAGTTTAAGCGCGAGTTCCTCACCTGATATAGCGCCCAGAGTGTAGGCCATAGGTGAGCTGTTGAGTATATGGGGAAAGCGCTTGCTCGCTTGCACAACTTTTGGCTCTCTGGACGCGATGCTTGGTTGACCAAAATCTGGTCCTTCAGTTCTGGTGGCGCAGGTTTAAGTGGGTGGGCTGAGGCTGGTGTTTGGTGTAGTCGCCCAACACGTGCAAGCTGCGAAGATTGCAGCGTCATCGAATGCTCAAGTCGAATTCGCATCGAAGCGGCTCGGACGGAGGCGGGAGGAATGGGCAGTTAGATCTGCTTTAGTGTAATCGTCGCATAATGCGGATGTCGTGGGTTACTCACTACTGCGCTCCCGCTTGTCGCATAGTTACCCTATATGCGGTCACTGTTCCGCCACCTTCATGTGCGCCGTGTTCGAAGGCGCACTCCGAGAGCCGAGCCTGCCCGAAAGGTTTTCGCAGCGAGGATGTTCTCTGCTTCGTCGTTTACCAGCACAGGGTCGTCCCTATTTGTTGCAGCCACAATAGAGCAGTAGTAAAAGGGTCTGCCCTGTTTCGGTAGTGGCGTTCTGTTGTGTTGAGCTTCGTGAGTTTCGATTTCAGTGCTCGCTTAATGATAGAGCCCCGGGTGGTGGGAATTCATCCCTGTTCTACTCCACTGTGGACAGTTCACGTGCAGTGTTGGTTTGGCACGTGGAAGTTCATCAATTATGACTGATGAATGAATAGCCATGACACGCCCTTGACAAAGTGATAGAAATGGCGCTGGTAAATCGGCAAGCGGTACGTTGAGTGACTCGCTTTCGAGCGCGCTGTACACGTACTCGCTCCTTCCTCTACTAGTATAGATAGGCCTGCCGGCTTCAACCAAATGTGGTTATCTAATGGTTATAGCGGAACGTATTACGCCACAGCCGAGTGATAGGCAGGCCTGGGTTCTCCTGCGCCAACGCCAACAGCCGCAGTTAGAGGAAGCGATGCTTCGTTTCCTTGGTGTGTGGTATCGGATGCCGGTGCAACCGTGTCACGCCCTCGCTGTCATAAGGGCCCGTCTTTATCTGCTGCCTGTTGTCGCGTGCCTGTTCCTATCTCGCTACCAAATGGCTTGCGGGTGCGTGCGTGTCTTTTCTTCCCCGGTGTGTAACTCTCTCTTCGTGTGATGGGTGTCGCTTATCAGCAGTTGAGCAAACTAAAACCGCGATATCGCTCTTCTTCCCCCCCACAATTGGCGGAATATGACAGTAATCAAGTGTGGCGGCTCTCTTTCCACCGCTCTCCGGCACGTGCCGAGTGTTTCGTGCAGGCGTCGTAATTCGAAGCAGCGGAGTTTCGTCCAAGACAGCGGGCCGCTTTTGCTGTGCGCTGCACCGTTTTCGGCTCGGGACACCCGACCACTGCTTTGCCGAAGGGCAGTTCGGGGCCTCTGCTGTGCGTTGCTCTGTCTGATGCACTCGGAAGCGATTACATTTGCTTTCAGGAAAGGAAAAAATAAAGCTTTTAAATTCTCGTTTTATGGAGGAATAAAAAAAAAGACGAAATCTTCTCATTTGTCTCTTTTGGTCAGTCCATTCCTGCAGAAAAGAACCAGCAGTTTTCGACATTCAGCTCTGACATTGAACGTAGGCCGCATTAATAAATACCATAACTGAATCCTTGTTCCGCCCACTGCAGTTGGGGTCACTCTCGGGTGACGAACGTGTGCGCTATTATGAGAGCTGCCCCCGAGCAACGTTCAGGCAGCGCTGCTTGAGCGATGCTCGGGGGTCTGCAGCTTTTCTTCGCCCAGATTACCGAGCTATCGAAAAGGCGAATAATCTGTGGACATTTCAGAAATGGACGGGTGCGCGAAGCGTCGAGGCGAACACGCTTGCAGCTATGGGGAACTTGCGCTGAAGTTTGCGGTGCCGATTGCAGCGCCATAACACACTGCCTAGCTAGCGAGAAGAGCAAGCAGTTTTGTGTATTAGCAGGATTAGTACTTTTCCGCGCCACCTTCAGGCGCTTATTGGCGTGAGCCCCCGGGCTCTGTCGAAGGCGCACGTGCCGTGCGTCAGCTATCTGGGCTACGCCGAGAGAAGCTACGCAAATGAATGCTGTCAACCAAACGCGGGTATCTATCACGCAGAATGTGTTCTCACGTTTGCAGCTGCCCAAGCGGCTGACAAAAGCAGTTTTGAGTCACGGAATGGAACAATTGCAGTGCCACCTTAGCAGCGCAGGTTCCCCATACAAGCCGTCCACTGCGTCAGGCGTTGTTTTTTGCAAGTGGTGTTCGCGTACCCCAATATGCCCTGACAAGGAGCGCCGCGGACAGCTCGAAGCTGCGTGTTTTTCAAAGCTGGTGACATGTGTCCTGGTTGTGGCGCCCGGACACATGCACGACGACAAACTGACTGCACACACGAGCAGCCGCGGGCGAATCTACCGCACATAGTGAAACTGTCCTCGAGAGCGTGCACGGTGCTGCCCGATTGGTAACGGAGCATGCGCAAAGCAAAGGGGGCATCGGTGGAATGCTTGCGCCGCGTTTTTTGTGTCCTGCATCGCTGCATAAGCGGTTCCAGGAAAGGACAATTTGCAGGGCTAGTGGCCCCAGATGGTGTTACCGTCCACAGGCGAAGACAAGGGAGCGCAGCCGCGCCACCTGCCCGTATTTTCTTGTTGCCCGTCGTTCCGTGTGTGCGCGCGCATGTTGCATTTTCCTGCTTTTTTGCAGATACCTTGCAACAATCTCGAATCGAAACAGGCGCAAATTGTTTACCTTCTGTTCGCGCCTTTGGTCTCTCTTAAAAAAACAAAACAAAACGAATAGGTGCCTGCATGCGTAACAAGATAGCCGCCGCGGTGGCTCAGTGGTTATGGTGCTATAGGCTGCTGACCGGAAAGACGCTGGTTCGATCCCACGACCGCTGCGGTCACATTTTGATGGAGGCGAAATGCTAGATGTCAGTGCATGTTGAAGAACCCCAGTTGGTCGAAATTATCCGGAGCCCTCCACTACGGCGTCCCTCATAGCCTGAGTAGCTTCGAGACGTTATGCCGCAAAAAAAAAAAAAAAAAGCAGCCGTACAAGGTATACCGCGAAGTATGCCGAAACGTGCCCAAGAAACCCTTCCTTGCGAATGCAGAGCACTAGCAGAACGGGGATACTGCATGTCCATGCATGCCGCACGAAGCATACTGGTATATCTCGTGCCCAATTATCTGCCGCGCTTGTGTTTCGCCGTCGCGTCTCACGTGTCCGCTGCGTGCACAGCGGGCAAGGCGGCGAGCGTTGGCACGTCGCCGAAGCCCAGAAAGTGACGCGCCAAAGCACTGGACGCAATTGGAGAAATTTTCCACTGTCCTTGCCGGGCGCTGTTGTAAGCGCGGCACACTTGATTATTTTATCCGCAGCGCGATTACGTAATTCCCTCTCACCCTTTCCACAGGCAATAAACACACACGTCTCGCGAGCGTAAAAGAAGAGAGAGAGACAGAGAACGGTCTGCCTGTGTGACATACTTATCGCTTTTTCCCTATTCCGTGCCGCGCGCAGGACGTTGTGTAAGGCCGGTGAATCGCGACGCGGTATCGTGATCCACGCGCATTTACCGGGCGCCTGGGCTATTTTTTCACTGCTGCCATGAAGCCGTTAGGCAAGACGGTAGACGGCGCGGAACGCAGGTTAATTTTTGCTGCAGTTGTGTATGGAGCTGTACCCGCCGCGGTGGCTCAGTGGTTAGGGCGCTCGACTACTGATCCGGAGTTCCCGGGTTCGAACCCGACCGCGGCGGCTGCGTTTTTATGGAGGAAAAACGCTAATGCGCCCGTGTGCTGTGCGATGTCAGTGCACGTTAAAGATCCCCAGGTGGTCGAAATTATTCCGGAGACCTACACTACAGCACCTCTCTCTTCATTTCTTCTTTCACTCCCTCCTTTATCCGTTCCCTTACGGCGCGGTTCAGGTGTCCAACGATATATGAGACAGATACTGCGCCATTTCCTTTCTTTTATTATTATGTGTGGAGCTGCGCCGCGTGCGTTTGTTCCGCAGATTCACTGCCGCCCTCGTCTCGACGGTTGTGTGCGTACGGGGCGGGGTGCGCATCGAATGATGCGCTGAAACCAGCAGTGGTAGCAGTATTGATGACAATTATTTGCTCTTATGCATCCGACTTGGTGAGCCAATCAAGAGTGTGTCAATCTACGGGGACACCTAATTACGCTGTGTTGGCATTGCCACAGCATTAGAAGCTGTTGATGCCTTCACCGGAAGTGATGGTGACGTCACATTCCTCCATACAATGGGCGACTTTTATGACCGACGACGCAGTTTCACCCCATGAGGCTTCTAATGTTCCTACTTTGGGAGTAATTCACTGCGTGCAAAGTGCTCTCGTTTATATTCTTTCTACCCGTACTTTGCATTGATTCTGCTCCCCCCCCCCCTTTTTTTTTTAGTTTTGGTCTCGTATTGTCATCCGGTGTAGTTTCGCTTGCGGCTGCGTTGTGGTGAGCTGAAAGTTGCCGTGCGTGTTGTTCGTGCGAGGTATGCGAGTGCGTTATCTTCACGGTGCGCACGAATCGGCCCTTCAGCCCACGCCGTTGACAGCAGCGCATGCTTGCTCCACGATGCTGTTGTTAGTGGCTATTTATTAATAAAATAACGATGGAAGGAAACGGTGTTGCTAGCCGCGGCATCTGCCATCGGAACCTGAAGCAACTGAGCTGCGACTAGCGGGAATAAAAGGACAGGGAAAGGGGAAAAAAGGGGAGGAGCGATAGTCAAAGGATAGTGGTAGGGGGTAATATACACTATGTACAAATAAATGATACGGAAATAAATGCGGGATGCTGCGCCGCGCATGATAGGAGCCGAGGGAGCACGTCTCGCCCAACTACTGTCGTGTTCGGTTGCCATAGACGAGCGGCGTTTGGGAACCCAGGTTTCCCGTACGTCGCAGTACTTCTGTCGGCGGCACAGTCTAGAAAAAAAAAACTGAAACAAGTGGAGGAGAAATGACGTCGCGGGCTGTCCTTTCTGTGAAGGATTCTATGGGTGTCCATGGCTCTGGTTACTGAGGCGAACGGACTCTGGTAATGGTTCCCCAATGGTTGCGCAAAACTCTTCGCCCCGTGTCTTGTATCTCCTTGCACGGTGCGGACACGCATATTGCGCGTGCGTTCCCGGCGCGCACAATGGGCCCATTGGACGCCCACTTTTCGCCACCGTGGGGGCAGCACAGCGCGCACTTTGTACGCATTCGATTAGCGTCCTTTGTGTGCGGTGCGGGCTGCCTCGATTGCGTTGCCGGGCGGAGATTTCCTTACGCGAGTCCTCCGCCGTAGAGCGGTGCGGGGAAGGAGGCGGACGCTGTTTGCGCGGGCAAAGGTGCTTGATGTTCCTCCTGTCTTCGGGTTACCAGCGGGCGATCGCGTAACGTACAGCCGAAGGGCTCGCTCCGGTGGAATGCCGTGCCGTCCAACTTTTCTTCTCGGCTTCTTTTTATACTCTTCTTGAGGCAATCACCTTCGCGAAGGACTCGCGTGCGGTGCGAGCTTGCGACAGGGCATACGGTGTTTTCTGTCGGCGCTCTCCCTCTCTCTCTATCCGTCCGCCTGAGCGTGCTGTTTGGTAAACGCCCAAAAGGCCTCTTGCGCAACCTCTGCGGTGGTGAAATCCGCCGCCCCTCCTTGCCCACTCTAGGCTGGCGGCGGCGGCTCCAAGATTGAAATTTCAATATCGAGGCCCTTGATTGCATTCGCTCTGTGGCGCGTCTCAGTGTTCGGATGAGTGCTCAGTGATCGGTCACGTCCGATGTTGGTAGTTTGATCTTCACTGCGTATATACCGTGGAAGAGGATGATGTTGATTGTTGCACATGGAAAGGTCAAGCGCTTAGCGTACCATACATCATAAGACCTTCCTTTCCTGCCTGTCAGTCGGGTGTACGCGGAACACGCTGTGCAAGCATCCGTTTACAGTGTTTGCGGACCGTCACAGCTGGGTGTAACCAGTAAATTTTCACGAAGTTTTACCAGTGGCTACGCGTGGTTTAGAGGCTTTGCGAGAGGAGCCACACCGTCGCCAACTGCAACCCATGCCGTCGCACGAGGGAGGGAGCGCCCCCACTCGACGAGGTCATTGTCCCGGGCTGAGCTGTCTGCCCTGTCATGTTTCACCAGACCTCTTGCTTGTTCTTCACGCTTTTATGGCTGAAATCGTTGGCCCTGCTTTCCCGGTCGTAATTTCACAGCGCTCATTGAAACTACCGTGTCGCTCTCTAGTGCCGCCGACGCGCGGTCGTGGCACATTTCTTTTTTTCTTGCGGCTGCATCCTTCTTTGACACGGCATTCCAGACACCCAAACACGCCCGAGTTCCCGCCTGTCACAACGATCTGCCAGCGCGCTCGCGGTGTTGCTGGTAAATTAGAGCCTTGGTGGCACCCTCGGCTGAAACTGCCGTTGAGGGAGCCACGAGCGATGAGGGTGCGCAGCCGAAGATGACCGTTATACGCAGCGGTCATGGTTGGCGGCAGAAGGAGGCTTCGGGGCCATTGTTGCGGAGCCCCTCTATCGGCTCTCTGCCGTGTGCGGGGCGTGTGCGTTGCCCCGCGTAGCAGTGTCCTCATGCGTGTCACTGGATGTGCTTGCTATCGCATTGCTTGTGCTGCGCCTTCGTTGCCAACTGGCGGTGGCGCTGACGGGTCTGCTGTCTTCGCCTGCTGCGGTATGGGCGCCCGCTCCTCAATGTCCCCTGTTCGTCCTGGTTCTCGATCGGCTCCTTTCATCGGCGAGCTCAGTCAAGGACTCGAGTTCGTACAACTATGAGTGTCAGCCTGGATGCGTTTGGACTAGGTGGTTCGTGTGAGAGTGAACGAGACCAGCTGAGCCACAGCGATAGCCAGTCCATGCGACGCCCGTTGACGCGCCCTCTCCTCATCTCCCCATTCTCCTCGTTCGCAGCCCCACACGTGCGCTCGCACCGTTTTGTTCGCCGTGCGTACCATCGAAGTCGCCAATTATCCTGGAGTTGTATTGCGCTGGTGTGCAAGCTTAGCATTCGCAAAGCATATTTGACGTCACGCAACTGTTAAGTCTGGAGCGCCGCTGCTGTCTTGTTCCTTCGGAGCGAACGGCCGCTGACGCTGTGCATGCATTTTGTCGAGGGAAATGCTGCGCGCTTGGTGTGACGTCCCTACAACAAAACCATCGCGGCCTGACCAGCGCAGCAGAGAAGTTTGAGCTCCTTTCAGACAGGGGAAGATTGAGCGAACGAAGAACTCTGGATTGCCTTCCCGTCCTGACCCGCGGTAAACAAGTGCAGGTTTTTCGGCACGTTCGCCCACACATATGCATACGAAGAAGAGAATCGCTTGCACACGTTAGAGCAAGAAACCCTGAAAGAACGCACAAAAGGCGGCGTTTTCTCCTTTTCTGGTGGGAACCGACGCTGCAAGTTGCATGTCTGGCCGTGCATTGCATCCCGGCGATGTTTGTGAGGGATGACGCGTTTTTGGGGCGCAGATGTCGATGCTCTAACGCAACCGGCACATTTGCGCCGTGATTTGCTTGCTTTCCAGCCACTTCCGAAGGCGAAGAAATGGTGTGCACCGGTCTACGACATAAACTTGCGAAGGATTCCGCAGCACCTTTTAGGCGTTGGCGCATCAAATCGATGCAGACGAGGCGCCAACCACAGAAGGCCATTCATTCTTCACTACTGCCTTCGGCCAACGGCGCTGCGAGCTCGTCAGCGCCAAGATACTGGACGGGTTCGTCGGTCGTCCCTGGGAAAGAAAAGATAAAAACCGCAAATAAAACAACGAAAGAGAATGTAATGTGCGCCCAGGGTGCGTGGGCAGAGATGAGAAAGCCGTTTCGGAGGCGACCGCCGCGTTGGGGGGAGGGGGGGTCTTTTGTTGCTGTGCGCCGGGCAGCCGCCATGGCGCCACTTCGAGGCCGCCGCGCAGCCTCGGCGGATTGGGGGTTTCTGGGCGAAAGCGGCGATTTGCATGCATTTGTGCCAGCGGGCGTCCGCTCTTTTCGTTCGTTCGCCCCGGGACCAACAACAAGCAGATGGAGTATGTGTCCCGGCAGCCGCAGGGCACGCGGGGCCTTTTTTTTTGTTGTTGTTGTTCCCGCTGCCCGCGGCGGTCCCTCTTTGGACGGCGGCGCACGATCGCTCCATTCGCGGGGGTCTGTGAACGGACTTGGCCGGGGGATCTCGAGCGCCCTATTTGGATCGGAGGGAGGGAGCACTGTCCGAAGTCTGTTCTCGAGCTTACGGATCGATTCACGATGCAGGGCTTGGTCTTGGCCCACATATTCGTCACTGTATGTGCTGTAGCGTGCACGCGCAAATGGTAGATCGATAATTATGATTAAAGTATTTATTTAAGCACAGCTAGAGGGTGGTGTCCTTAGTCCGGGACTCTACTGGCGAAAGCTGCTGGGCTTGCTCGTTCGATAAGCTGACGTTGACGTTCGATCTAGACAGTGCAGTGTGCCTCCCACCCCTGCTTCGGTGACTTGGTTTTCTTGGCGGGCCCATGTCATCTGGTACAGGTCTGCCTTCTCCGCGCATAATTAGCATTTTTATTCGGCGGAATCTGGGTTGATGGCGGGTGGTGTATTAGGACCGTGGAATGTCCCAGTCTGTCGTCTACGGAGGTAAATCTGTTTTTTTTTTTTGCTGATGCTTTCGGCAGGCGGTGGACATGTCGGTCGTTCATATCTGCAGTGTTGTAGCATCTCATTGTATGTTGTGAGTGGATCGAACTTGTCCGATTCCTGCGTGCACCTGTCGAAGCCGCTGAGTTACAGCAGTCCAAAAGTTATAGCCAGGATGGGTCCTTCCAGCGCCCGAAGACGCTGCCCGCCTGCCGCGCAGCGGGACACGCTGCAGCACAGAAGAGGCTGGGGGAATCCCTTCTCACTTCGCAGGGCTCGAGCAGTTTCACCGTTGTCCGACGCGCGTCTACCGAAATCAGTGCGTCGGTTCGCGACTCTCTCTCGGGACGTGCAGAGGTGCCCACGGAATGTGACTGAAGCAACTCCCTCGCCCGGTAAACAACAGCAAGGCTCTGTCCGTTCACATGAAAGAGACGGCGCGACTTTCTTAATGTTCAGCAGCCCCTGTGGGCGGCGAATTGTTTCTTGGAATCGCAATTGTTTTCCAACACTCCACACGCTGGAATCGCATGGCATAAAGCCGAGCGTTGTATGCGACAAGCAGGTATGCGCCTTTGTTTCTCGGTCGTGTTTGGGACATCTTTCTCCCGGCGGACGGTTTTGCGCCAGTTCGTGCGTTTTCCAGCGCGTGGGTTCGACCGAACCGATTGACTCCCCTCCGTGCCGGCGCTTAATTGGCCTCGGCCGGAAGCGCATTGTCTTCAGCGTGCGTGTTTGTGTGCGCGCGCCGCGGGGCCACAAGGTGGTGGTGGTGGTGTGGGCGCCCGCGCGCACATCCAAGCATCGCCGGGCTCTCTCCACCCCATCCTGCTCTCTCCCGCTGGTGTGGACGTCGTCCTCCCGCGAAGTTGCTGCACCTTGACCGCCTCCTCGCGCGTGGTTCCCTTTCTCGGCAGTGTTTTCCCCCTCTTTGTCGTTATCGGCGCCTCTTCTTCTCCTCCTCCTCCATTGTTTCTGTCCTTGCACCGTCCCTCGTGCGGTTTCGTGCACTCGGCGCGCACCCCGTCTGCACCGCCTCGGCGCCATTAGCGTTGGCCTCATCATCATCTATCGCGGTATGCAAAGCGGGCAAAAAGGGTTGGTGGGAAGGGTGGGCGTGCGGTTTGGAGGTTAGTAAGTAATGCCCCCCTGTTGCTGCCCGCATCTCTCTGGACGTTGCATTGTTGTAGGTAGTACGTTTGCGGGTCGTGTTGGATTGCAGGTCCCGGCCTCGCGTCTCCGCTTCGCGCTCATCGCATTGTGGTCTGTTATTAATGGCCATTAATCCCTCTTTGTTGGGATCAGGTAGACGCAAAAGATGGGCATCGCCGATGGCCCGTAGCCACCGCGATCGAATGGCCCCCTACCTCTGGCGCATGTGGCAGCCGTGGCTGCAGGCGCGGGGTTGATTGGAAGGCGCTCTCAAAGGGCCCCTTGCTTGCCGCTCCGCTTTCTTGCCTTTTTCTTTCCGTTTCGGGTTAATCGCGAGGGACAGCCGCCTTCTCTGGCTGCCGTTAGCTGGGGCCCGTGCGACGGACGCCGTGTAGTTAGCCCAGATCTCCGACGTAGCCTGCGACGCTCGCGCCGTAAGGATATTTCAGACGCAAGACGCTCGGTGTTTTGTGATAGCAAAGTTTTCTCTTATATGGACAGCTCTGGCTGGGGCGACTCTGCCTATCAGCTCGTGTGGATGAAAAAGCACACATCCAAAGATGTCTGGCTCGCATTGCATTCTGCGATTGCCCGCGTACGCGGCAGACAGTTTGAAAAACGAAGGGACTCTCCGCAGCGCGTTGTGCTGCGCACGATGGCGAAAACTTTTTTTCTTTTCCTTTATCCCCCTCACGCTCTTTCGAAAGTTTGTTTTTCGTGCGCACGTGAGAGTGTCTGGCAGCCTTGAGACTGGCGTGTTTTTTCCCCCGGCGATGGCCGCGCCGTTGTGGCCTGTCCGCCAGTCTTTTAACTTTTTCGCCGCTCTTTCATTGAGAGCGTAATGCACTGGCGTGGAAATGGCTTCTGTCAAGCGCAGAACGATCCATACGCTCCCTCGAACGCCGTCGGAAAGAAGTTTGTGTGCACCGTGGTTTAGGCTTACCGGAAGAAAATACAAAACATGCGCTTCATTGGCAGCTGAGTTATTTCTTTATTGCTACCGCAGGTTTGTTGACGTATTGGTGATGAACCGCAGCGGTGATGATGATGTTGATGCGGATGATGAATCCGCATGCGAGGAGGATGCTCGCACCACAAGGCCACCGCTTCGGTGCTTATTGAAGCGCGCTTTTATTGAAGGCATTTTTGTCCTGTGTAACGCTTACGTGGCAGCCACGATGACAAGCGTGTGCATTTCTTCGGCCTTGGAGTGTGGCTTCGTCTCTTCTCCTTTGGAGGCGTAGTCCCCTTGCGGCATGCACGCCAGCCGGCCGCCCCTGCTATCTCCCATTCCTTTTCGACTCGCCTTGCTTTCGCGAGAACATCACGCGGACTGCGTGTTTTGCCGACAGGTCTGATTTCTCGGTTTGGCGTGACAATCGGCGGCCGCGTGTTGCAATGCGAAGCCACGAAGTTTGCTTTCATTTTTTTTTGTTGTAGTGAAGGTTTCTTTTCTTTTTTTAACTTTTTCGCGTGCTCTATTACATTTTGGACTCGCGCTGCCGGCTGTCGTCATTTTTCCGCGCTCGTTTGGCGCCGTTGCGTTACGCAATTCCTTTCTCTGGAAGTTTGATGGCTGTAACGCGTTTGACGTCGTTTGCCTCCCGCGTTTCTACACTTGTTCTGTGCTCAGATGACGCGCGACCGAAAACGGCTCCTCTCCTCGCACAGTGTGACGTCATCTTTTTCTCGATGGCTCAGTTGCTGCGGAGGATGGGCATTGCAGCTCGTAAATTACGCGCACGGGGAACGAAGCAGCCCCACATTGGTTGGTTATGCTGAAGTTCCGCTCGTGTGCTCTTCGGCGCTCAATCACCCATTCCCGGGAGAGCCGTACGACGTGAGGCGAGCACGTGCTACCCGTGTTACGCCCGGTGGGCAGCGCCGGCTGCTGGCAGAGCCTCTGCCTGGCCTCCCGCAGGTTCGTCTTCTCGTCCTTCTTGGAGCCTTTCCCATCGTCTCCCGCTGCCAAGGTTCCGCAGCGCGAGGCAGCCGCCAGCCGTGACGCGTCGTGGCATTTGGCGCCCCCCGGCTCTATAATTCCTCGCTCTCCTCGGGGCGACCCTGGCGTGAAACTGGCCCAACTTCTGACATCTCGTCACGCGCATAATGATGGGTGAGGGAGGACGCACCGTGGATGGCACTGGCGTCTTCGTGGAAGACGGCGGCGCTGGCCGTTGCGCAACTCCAGGAAGGCGCCAGCCGGATCGCCCCCGCGGGCAGACCCGGACATGGCCGCCGATTGGCCCAGTCTGCGCGGCGCCGCGCCACGGCGGGCACGCTGCCGGCCGAGGTCACTGCTGCTTGAAGGGCGGCCCCCTCGATTCCCGCCCCTCGACCGTTGGGTCTTTGCTTCGCCCGCGCACCGGACCCGCTCTTTGTTCGGTTCCCCGATTTCGCAGTCCGGTGTGCCGCTATTCCTGTGGTTTGCTCGACGCCCGCCTTCTCTCTCTCTCTCGTGGTAAACGGGAGAGGAGGATTGGGGGATGGGAAGGTATCCCTCAACCCTTTCTTGCTTTTGTTTATTCCTCACACGCGCAACACCCAGCGAGACCCTCTCCAACCTCCCTTTCCCCTCCCTCCCATCGCTATTATTTGTGGCTCACGGTACAGTGCCCGCTGGGTCCGCGTTTGCACCCAGCAGCGGCAATTTGGCATGCGGGTGTCCTGGACCTAAAATAACGCATCCCCCCCCCTTTTTTTGTGCTACTTCGGTGCAACGGTCGATGTCCGAGCGTTGGTATGCGGGAATGAGCTCGTGGAGCACTACGCTGAGGGATTTACGAGAAAGATGGGAATCAACGCGTGCACATCCTAATTACTTAAACCCATGTTCGATGCAACTTGCGCTCATGCACTGGTAATGATGAGGTGTGCCACGGGAACGTGCGGATAGACGACGTCGGGTAGGATAGACGTCGATCGCTTCAGCATTTTAATTTGCCCTCTGCAGCATCGCTTCGCAGTACTACGACGCGGCGCAGTTTGTGCAGAGTTGTTGGTGAAATAATTAGTGCTCTCGTGCGCTTCATCGCAACTCCTATCCTTTCCTTCATTTAAGATTTTTTTTTTTTGCAAGCATGCAAGCAGGGGCTTAGTATAGCGGATGTATGTGGGGGCTCATGTGTGAATAGAGTGGCTCGATAATTATACGCCCGTGCCGAAGCGTGGCTTGCAGTGGGTGTCTTCTCTTCGTTATCGCTTTCCCATTCTTCGGTGATGGTGGGAACGATGACCATTCTTAGTGCAGCTGCAACCCATCTTGATTTAAAAAAAAAGAAACTGCTTTCATTGCATTGCTGCGTATGCTTGAATGTACTGTACCACGGATAGGGCTTCAACGCGGAGGGCCGTATCGGTTGGACAGTGCTACGTGCTGGACTACACAGCCGGCCTGCTCGAGCAAACGCGTACACATTCCCAGATTGTGCGATAAGATTGTCGCTGGTTGTCATTTATTTGGCATGAGTTTCCATATACCGCAAAACAAAGATGGGAGGAGGCACAAGCGCTAAACTTCACTGAAACCTTGCCCCTTCGTTGTGTAGCGCTGTGAAACCTCATGTCAATTACCAACGAGCCCGAATCTTCATCTTCTAAGTCATTTATTTGTTTTCCAGACGCAAGCTTGCAAGAAATTCAAAAAATGAATGCTTTTTTTTTGGGGGGGGGGGGGGGGGGGGAGATGCGGGGACGAATGGTTGAGTGTGGAAGAAAATAGTCTACCGAGGTTAGGACAGTGGTCGCCGTTCTCTTTGTTTCTACAGTGCCAAGCGTGCACTTTTTGCTTTCTGCGTACACTTTTTGTTTGGCACGATGTCTGTCATTGATCGATAATGATCTCGAGTTCGAACTTGGAACTGTTTTGCGCGAGCAAGCCGCTTGATATTGCACCCGGTTCGAGTTGTACATGGGCGGCAGGTGTGCTAATTTTCTTTCTTAATTTTCTTTGCAGTACTGCAATGGAGGAGACTTGGCCGAGTATCTTCTAGGTGAGTTCCAACTACATTTCTATGCGGGTCAGAACGCGAAAAATTCCAGATATTTTTTCTCGCTTCTTCCTTTCCAAGATAATTTTTATGACAGCTAACACCTCGAAGTATTTATTAGGTAACTTAGCTATGATGCCAGGAAATCATTGAATGACTGAGCTTGCAAACTGACTGACCTGACGTGCTTGCAGCCTTAGTCTGTAATATTATAAGTGGCTTCATAAAATATGGGCATCATCCCGTTACTTTGTGAAACTATCACACAGATTGGCAGCGCAGCTCGCTTCGGAAGCAAATCACTAAATGATACCTGCCCCTGGGTCGCATACCGAGGTTCATTCCCCCCTGCATGGCTATCCTGTGAATAGCGACGTTTTTTTTTTTTTTTGCACGTCGCCCCCGTAGACAGTGTGCCTGCCTATACTCCCACTAACGTGATGAAAAATTAACGCTTGATGCATTTAGTTCTTACGTAACGGTGTCATAGTGTATAATGTAAGCAGAAAAACTCTGTAGTCGATACACTGCAATGTGGTGCTTTCGTCACTGTTCGTAGAGCACATATCAGTGTGAGCTGTTGCGAGCAGTCATAGCAAAGCCACGATGGATGTTACCCGGTTTGAACGCTTTCTCCGAGCCTTCGTAGTCTACCGGAGTGAAGCCGATTTTTCTTTACGCCGATATCGGGGAGAATCCGTCGTTAGTGAGGAGAAATGAGCGTTTTAATCAAGGCGGTTATCGCGCACTAACACCCACCCATTTGGGCGATTTGTGCGTATTGAGATAAACAAACAAATAAATAAATACGCCTGCAAAAGAAGGTCACATTTCGGAGGTGGCCGCTGTCCGGAATTTCCCGTCTACGAAGAAAACTTTCTTTCGGGTGGAAGTTTTCATGCCAACTGCGACGATTTTAAGGGACCTGCGTGGTTTATCTACGGTGCGCACAGATAGGCCACCTCCCTGCGGAGGGAGGTTTGAGCGCGCCGCAGTTGGTGCCGCAGCGTGCGTGTGGCGACGACTGGTTGGGGGTCTTCGGCTCGCGCTGAGCTCGAACCCGCGGTGGCCACCTGCACACCGTAGAAACCACGGCACGAACTTTTTCAGCTGCGCAGGTTTAGCCGTTGTGAAAAAAAAAAAAAAAAAGTTGCGTGAAGTGCCTGCAAAACCGGTTTTGCTCGGCAGCTTTGCTAGTGCCGCTCCCTTGAAACACAGTGATGGCGCATAGTTCCCGATTATCATGACCTTGATTTATAAAAATGCACGCTGCTTTTCCGACAGCGTGACTCAGGCTACATAGGCGCAGTCAGGTAGCGACCCTCATTCACCCGCACGCTTGAGACCTTCGCCGTTTCGATAATTTTTCTTAGCCGTTGCTTTATATTTGGGAGATAGACTTCATATGGACCGTAACTGCGGATGCGTTCCCGGGTTCGGCCGATGCGAAGTTACAGCCAGGAGCTGAGATTACCTGGTGAAAGCAAGTTATCGAAGCGGTGAAGGCATTGCGGGTGACACTTATGTCAATGTAGCATCTGTCTCGTTATCGGAAAATGAGAGCGTGTTTTCAGAATCAGCTGAGGTCATCAATTAGGAAAGTAATGTTTCCTCGATGTGGTTTGCTTTTTTCGTACTTTTGCTTTTTGCCGGCGCTTGCATGTATGCGTACCCATTAGCGGCGAAAAAAGAAGTGAGCGTTCTCTCGCTAGCCCTGTGCCTGTTTCGAACATTTCTACAAGTTCGGTTGCCCTGTACAACAAGTCTCGGCAAAAAAAAAAAAAACAGTGCTTTTGTTCTAACTTACGCCGTCTGCTTCGACTGTGGAGAATGAAAGACCGGAAGGATTACTTTCTTACGATAAAAAGTTGCCTACTGTCCCCGGCCTTTGATTTGGTCTTTCACACATCTCTATAACACCTCAAAGGGGGCAGATCCTAACTGATGCTAGTTGGCGACTTGTCTATTTCTCATATTTTAGGGGCACTAACAAAACTTTGGCTTTTGAATGTGTGTGCATTAGCTAGCGTACTATGGAAGTAGATTTTCCCTTTAATTATTCGCTCATGATTTTGACATTAAAGGGTTAATTTGCGAAAGAGGTCAGGCCAAGAAGACGTCCGTGACAGTATTATACGCGTGACCGTACGGCGGCGCAGTGTTCGCTGCGTCACGTGCCAGTTTCGGTGTCGGACGTCGCGAGGACGCGTACGACGGTGCATTAAGCCCGGGATACATGGAGCGTTTTTTCCGACGATGTTCGCGCGGCAGAAAACGTCGCGGCGGCGCGACGCCCGGCCGGAGATACATGGAGCGAAAAAGCGGCAGCCCGCCGCCGCGTATCTCTCAGCGCGAAAGCAATATGATCAACAAGTGGCAAATACCATTGAGCGAGGAGCTCTTTGAGAGCAGCGACGCTGACTCCTTATTCAGAATAACGAAATTGTTCATTTAGACACCACTGTACTGATTGCAGCACGCGTGCATAGATATCTACAAGGTTTTGCGCGCTCGAATGCATGCGGTCGCGTACCTTTCGATGCCCGCTCAGCCGTGGCTACCATCGGCTGCGGTTTTCTTCGGCACCTTCGCTTCAGGGAGGAAAAGCGGGCATTTCGATCCAAGATTCGGTCCTGTTCTCCAAAAAAAAGTGACATTTCATGTCTCGTGTAGCGTTTATTTTCACGATAACAACATTTTCGTGCAATAAACACAGCAGAGCTCGTCGGCCATGGCGGCCATGTTGGCGGCGGAGGCGGCCAAACCGGAAGAGCGGGCTTTCTGCGCTGCTATTGGCTTGCTCCGTCTGCCGCTTCCGGTCTCGCCGGACGCCGCGCGTCAATATCTGGCGGGGCCAGATCGGCGGCGGGCGTCGGGCGAAAATCGCCCAAAAAACGCTCCATGTATCCCGGGCTTTAAGTGGCTTCGGGAACTTTTGCAGCAGGTGGTACGCGCAGCAAGTCTCCGAGTACAGTAGCCTTTTGTTGAACATTTACTTAGTAACGTTTCACTGCGGATTTTTCGGGATTCTGCGAACGTCACTGTACCCCACTGACAGCTGTCCAATCTGGACGTCGTGTTTGTGTCGCGGAACACCAGGTATTTTCCTTCGTGGGTGGGGGAGGGGGTGTGTAGCTTTAAGTCGATCGCTCGGCGTTTATTCTTTTTTTATGCCTCCCCTTCGCTGAAAAGACGGAAAACAAAAGGTTACATAAATGCCTGGATACAGTTTGCGCGGAAGATAACCTCAAAAGCAGTCCATTTTTATCCCGCTAATGCCGAGCGGTTTGTGGTGCAACTGGCAGCTCGAGCGATCGGCCGGCGCCGATTTCTTGCTTCATCGATTGCACGTACGTTAAACACCGCAGCCGCATTGGAGAAAGCCCTGCGTTTTATTATTTCTTTCAAGATCCCTCATAGGCCGTGCAGATGATATTACAGAGGGAAGTGAGCGGCTACAACATAGCACTGCACAAGAACAGTGCACAACAGGTTATTTAAAGTAATCGCTAACACATGTAGACAAATTTTTTTAAGGTTTAAAACGGATACAGACTATGCAATAGTGTAACAAGTATGTAGTGCGCATTAAAGATTATAGGGTGAAAAAGAAAACTATATAGGCGGTATCACAAGGTTGAGATTGTTTAGAAACAGTCACAGCAGCACTTATGATAAAAACCAGCGACAACGCAATCAGCGACAAAGATAAGGAAAGTATAACCCGCTCAAGGCCGCCTTCGCCGCATAGATTGCATGTTTGCAGCACTACGGAAGGTAGAGCTCTCTCGTCCAATCAGGGCTGCAGAAACGCAGAAAATAGTCCCTCGAATATTTGAGGAGTGTATGACTATTAATCAAAACAATAAGCATTGCAACTAAAAACATGATTTGGACAGGTATATTTAAATGGTAGGGAGTGTTTCAATCACTGGTGAAATTACCAGACAAAGCCCGTACGGACACAGCTCTGCGGAGGCCTGCTGCGAGGTAGTGATGCGTCGCCACTTTCCAACATGGCGTCGGACGAGTCTGTTGTGTCTCCTGTGTGCTCTACACCGACAGTGCGCTGTTTCCCCAAGCAGGCGAAGCAGGTGGCTTTAAATGTTCTTGAAGCGCTTCGCGTCGAGTGCGGGGGCAGTTGGAGTACAAATGCGCTCATCAAGAGGACGGCAAAACTCACGCAGGTGAGCGAGCGAACGCTTTACAAGTGGACAACGGAGACGTTGAACGCGGGCCGAGTGTTGTCACCGAAGAAGCGTGCTGGCGGAAGAGGCCGCGAGCGGACGAAGAAGCTGGACGATTTTGACCTGAGCGTGTTGCGAAGGGTGGTACACACCTTTTTCCAGAGAGGGGAAATTCCAACTATCGCGAAGGTGGTTGCGCATTTCGAAGAGGACGAAACGCTACCGACCGTGTCCGCAGCGACAATGCAGAGGATGTTGAAGCAACTTGGCTTCCGATATAAGAAGCGCTCTCGGAATGCGATGTTAATCGAAGCGACGCACATTGTGCAGTGTCGCCGCCGGTACCTGCGCCAGATAGCGGAGCTGCGACGCCAGGGTAGGCCTATTTTCTTCACCGACGAAACGTGGGTTAACGCCGGCCACACGCGAAGTCGAGTGTGGACTGACTGCACCATCCAATCTGCACACCAAGCGCATCGATCCGGACTGTCGACTGGTCTACAATACCCCAGTGGCAAAGGTGGCAGGCTTATTGTGACGCATTGCGGTAGTGAGCAAGGTTTTGTCGAAGGCGCAGCGGAAGTTTTCCGAGCGAAGAAAAACTCGGGCGATTACCACGAGGAAATGAACGGGGAACACTACGAAAACTGGTTCTCCAGGAGACTTCTCCCACTACTACCACCCGGCAGCGTTATAGTGATGGACAACGCGCCATATCATTCTGTGAAGCAGGATAAAGTGCCGCGGATGAGTAGCCTCAAAAAGGACATACAGGCTTGGCTGTCCGGAAAAGGTATCGCGTGGAGCAGCGGCATGGTGAAGGCCGAGCTCATGCAGCTTGTCAGCAATGTGAACACAGGTGGGGAGCAATACCGTGTCGACTGCATTGCTAAAGCTGCTGGCCATCTCGTTGTGCGCCTGCCACCGTACCACTGCCAACTGAACCCGATAGAGCTTGTCTGGAGCGACGTCAAGGGTTTCGTGGCCAGCCAAAACAAGACGTTTAAGCTCCAAGACGTCGAGCCTCTGGTTTGGCAAGGCATCACGCAAGTGACTATTGAGAAATTGAAGAATTACGTGCAGCATATTATCAGTGAGGAAGATGTGATGAGAAAACTGGACCACATCATCGACGATGTTGTTGACCAGGGACCGGCCATTGTTGTCAACCTGGAGGACGACACAACCAGCAGTGCTGAATTCAGTTGTTATGAGGACGATGAGATGATCGAACCCGTTTAACGTGCGTTGCCTCTCGCGCGCACATGGGCTTGTTTTGCATTTCGCCACCATCGACACTCGGCTGCCTCGGCACGCTGGAGTAAATAAATTTATATGCACATGACACGATTACTGAAATTTACTGCGACGCGACAACAGAGGAACTGATGAGAACAGTACCCTGGTTGTCTCACATATATCGGTGGACACCCGAACCGCGCAGTAAAGGAAGGGATAAGGAGGGAGGGAAAGAAGAAAGACAATATCTCGGTGGACACCCGAACCGCATCGTAAAGGAAGAGATAAAGGAGAGAAAGAAGCGAGAGAAAACTGAAAATTGAAAGTTGGATTTTGAGGAAAGGCGCGGCGCTGCGCGGTGGAACACCTGTGGCTCGGTGCTACTATAAATAGAGGTAGAAAGAAGCCACCTGGACATCAGGTGGATCGAGCCACAGGCGCGTAGGAACACACTAATGTAGTGCGCGCCATCCTGATTGGACGAGAGAGCTGTACCTTTCGTAGTGCTGCAAACATCTTGCGAGACGGAGTATATGCAATTGCAAGCATGCAGTGCGGGGAAACACGGCGCGTTCTGCGCACACGCCTTATATATTTGCCGTTGCGTATGTATAAGCTGTACGGCGGCCTCGCGTTTTGAGTTTCTTGGCCAGCGCCAAAGCTTTCCGAGAAAGGCGCGCGCGCGTTTATCCGTGCCAATGCACTTTCTCCCTGAACCTTCGAAGCAGTATAACCGGCGTCCAGCTTGCGCGCTATCTGGGCAAATCATAATTGACACGCCGCCGCTTATGTATGTCCTCGCCCCGACAGCAGGGCACCCCGTGCGGCGGCCGCCGCCGGCTGCAATGCTGGAGGTTGGCATAACCCCGCTGTCCGGAGGAGGGAAAAAGAAATAAAATAAAAAGGGAGGGAGGGAGAACGGGTTTCCCGCGCAACGGGATCGCCTTATTTTGCCTGCCTTGCGCATTACCCGCTCCCAACTCTGGCCGAGGAGGAGGAGGAGGAGGGTAGGGTTACGGAACGCTTTGTTTGCCTCGCGCAGCAAGAAATTACCGCCTCGGGCGTCGCCTCGCTTTGCGCGCCGCCGCTTTTATTCCCACCGCGTCGTGCGGGCCTCTCCTGATGTGTTGGCGTCCTTGGTGGCGTGCGGTTCACTCTGCTGTGCCGCCGCGGTGGACAGTGATTGCTCTGTGTGGGTCGCTGTGTGCTGCTCGCACGTGCCGCGAGCGTTTAATTGCCAAGTCCGGGACCCCGCGTGCATCTGTGCGTCCCCGCTTGTTGCTGTCGCCCAACGACCTGCGCTGTGGGGGTACGGTTCCTCGCGGGCAGACACAGACGCAGCGCCTTTTACCCCTCTCAGGCTGAGCGGTTAAAGTGGCAGAGCCTATCGTGATCCAGGGTGGTACTGATTGTGCCCCTAGGGACTCTACACGTGCGTACCCTGGAGGACACCTTCAACCATTACAGGCGCAAGAAAAATGTTCATTAGCGTCACCCATTTCGTGGTACTTGACCCTTGGTTCTGCTCTCAAAGAGTGCTTTGTGTGAGCTTAATTGCTACTCGGTGGTTTTGAACAGGGCATTTTTTTGGCCTGGTTTTCACTGATCCCCGCTTCTAAATGCAAACCTGTCTGGCCTGCGTAAGACACTCTAACTGTCAGGCTTTGCTTCAAACTCTAGTACGCCACTGATCCGAAGATGCTGTGCCATCCACTGTAGGCGCTTGCTGTCCTCAGTAATGATAAGTTTGTGCCTTCAGAAACTGCAGCCCGGAAGACATTTGACAGTGATGGAAGTAACCACAACGAAAGCTATGGTTTTCTAATGCGGCTTTTTTTTATATTTAACATGATCCTTTAATTGCATCTTGTCAGCAGTGAGTTGCAGATTTTTATCTACACAACACCTCGAGCGCTGCTCAGCTGCCATTAACCATTTGTTATGCGGTTATCATTTTTCCTTGTAGGCACCTGCTGTGCATAGCGTGAGAAATAGCGGCACTGGGTAGGGGGAAATGAGCCAGGGGGTCACTCTTGGGAGGCTTAAGGGCTTCTCTTGAGAGCTCTCTGGACACACTGCACATTGCAAGGCTGTCCTCTCAAACAAGGAACACAGTGGTGAAACATTTTCTTTTTTAAATCTCCTTGCATAAGGAACAGGGCTATAAACAAATTCACTTTTCACGGTAGAGAGATCAGTATCCCCTAAACGGTGTAGTGCGCTCTGAGCAAGGTGCAAGCAAACAATATTTTTTCTTGGGCTCTGTAATGTGGGGGTAACAGCTAGGCCAGTAAGGATGCATTATTTTTCTGGAAAAGTGAGCACGAATGAGCCCTTGCAAAATGTTCAGTGTGCAGTGTGCATACTGCCTTAACAATGTTTGTAAGGGAGCTATGAAGCCAAGAGTAAGGGGCGCCATGGCGACTTTCTCCTCTGAATATGTGCCTGCTCCTTTACGTGCTACTGGTGCCTTGCAGTGAGAGACTTTCATCCTTATTTGATATATGATGCTGTCTCGAGTTGGAGCTTTCTTGGCTGTCAAGTTCATGTGGCAGCCTCCAGTAAATACTCTGCTCATGGTTACGTAAAGCGCAATTTTTTTCCTCCACTTTTCTTGTTTCGTTCACTAATCGCAGAAAAGGGCACGCTGAGTGAGAATACCATCCGTCTTTTCCTGAGGCAAATTGGTGAGTTTTGCTGGAGGCAATTGTTGCCTTGTTTTCACCATTCCTTTCACCATTCCCATGTGCCTCAACACAGAATTGTCGCATAAAATTTAGCTGCTTACTTTATAGACAACTCATATTATGAATAATTCTCTTGTCACTTTAGGCGTGTGGAGATTAGGGTTCGTGCAGTTACCTGTTTGGAGACTCTGCTTAGTTTTGATTAAACTAAGAGCATTGGCCACGAAATTTGTGCGCTCTGCCTTAATAATTAGGTATATTTGGTCTAGTTTGAGAGTTGAGCTTTTCGGGAAGGTGAAGGTCTGAGGTCACTCATTGTTTGCTAGGAAAACCCACTGAAAACAATGTTCAGTCAAGGTGCGACATCAGGCCATATATTTTGTAGAGTTCAACTGCATTCTGCTCCATTCACCTGCATGAGGTGCCCTAGCTGGCTGTTAACCTTAACTGTGCTAGCGGTAGAAGTGCCACCCAGCTCAAGCATGTCATTTAGTTGCCGTATTTGTACCGCATGATTTTTTTTTTTCTTGTGCTCCCACCTTTGCGGTACTGCTTAGCTTCGGTACATACAGATTCTAATTGATGTTGAGCTCTATGGGCGGCTGTTATGCTTTAAGCCAATCTCTTTGTACCGTTTAGCATTGATGCTTGAGGCCTCAGAAGGCAGGCAGGGGATCACAGTGCTGTTAACTGAAGCATTCAGTCACATATATCTTGAACACTCCCCATTAGAAGTGCTTGCTGTAACACATTGATCCCTACGAGCTTGGGAGTAAGATAGAATTAAGTGCATGAGTATATGGAGAGGTTGGAAATGGCACGCTTTAGCATAAGTGTGGCTTTAAAGCAGAAAAAAGAATCTTGTGCCAGGTTATGCCTACCAAAACACAGCTTGGGTTCTTGTGTGGAAGAGTAGCAGTGTTTGTAGCCATGCCGTGCTCTGATTTAACTCGGTCTGCGCTGCCTTCTCAGCTGGCGCCATGCGAGCCCTGAATGCCAGATGCATCGTCCACCGAGACCTGAAACCACAGAACATCCTGCTGTGCCATGGTCGGCCCAAGCCAGCCCCTGCAGACATCACGCTTAAGATCGCCGACTTTGGCTTTGCACGTTTCCTCCAGGACGGAGTCATGGCAGCCACGCTCTGTGGATCGCCCATGTACATGGTGCGTACCCTTTCCTCTTTCAGAGAGAGCATGTGCATCGTACCAGCGGTGGGGTGCCAGGGGGTGCAAGGTGTAAGCGCACTCCACAACACACTGATGTGAACGGAGAACCTCTCCTTGAAACCGCTGGCCTGCCGCCTCTCAGTGCGCAGAACCAGGGCTAACAATTCGGAATCATCAAATGTCACCTATTTTAGTAGCATTGGTGAGAACGAACTTGTGGTTCATTGAGATGAAAATGGCAGGAGCATCACGGGCTTCTTGCTGTGCACATGCGAACTTCCCTATAGGCGAATGAATGCTATAGGCGAATGCCTGTGGCATAGCCCGAAATTTTGTTCAAGGGGGGCTCATGTCGCAGCGCGGCCTCCTCTTTATAGAATTTGTAGAGGGATCACATACATTAATCATATTTGCATTGCCATTGCCAATGCTATTGTATATTAGATGCTGCAAACAAATTCTTGAGCCCTACGCACTGTCAAGGCAAGTAAAATATGTATTCTTCATAAAGTATATATTGGTATGTCCCAGAAACTGTGGCAGAAATAACTGATATCAATGCTTCCATCTTTTTTTGTCATTTAGTAAGTAAAGAAAATGTCTCGTGCATTTTAGAACTATATCAGTTGGAAACCAGCAATGTAGTGCATGTCCCTGATATGAATAATCAAGTTGAGGACAAATATTTTAACGAATATTTGTCATTCAAGAATCTTGTTTACAATTTTTGTACATATGCAACGGTCAGGAAAAATATCTCAGTGACGCTGTCCTTTGTTCCAATGTATTGCGCGGGCGCATCTGTCACCGGTCGAATATTGTAATTGCACCGAAATTATAGTCGCAACGGAGAGCACACATAAAAAGCAGGAGTTCTGCAAGATATACTTTAGAAATGCTAAGATACAATAGAATATCACAAATGCGAAGATACAGCTTGAGAAAGGACAAAAAAGCTTCGCCGGAAGCAAAATTCACTGCATGTATACACAAGACATGGCAAGAAGATATTTAAATGTACGTATATTCTCTGATAAATCTATGTACCTAAGTTAAAGTTGCTCTATATAATATGTCAAACAAGCCAAATAAACATGTTGTGCGATCACAGGTAGTAACCTTTAAGCATAGAAAGACAGACTATCCTGCAAGAATAAAACTATGATCGCAGAGATCCTGATCTGTATTTGGGCCACGCTGCAGTCGCGACAGCACCATATGGATAGAATAATAGAGGAACAATGCAGAAATCAATACGAAAATGTGCATTTTAGCTGCCTGCAAAGTGGCAACAACCGTTGTGAACAGAAAATTAAGGAACGGTATTGGTCTGGTTCAAAAAAGAAGTAAAAACAGGTAGCTAAAAAAAAAAAAGGAAAGATAAGGACAAACAAAAGCTACAGATGATGCCACAAATTGACCTACCCATTATCCGAGAGTGTTTGTTGGGTAACGCTATGTGGGCCCCGCTTTCAACCCCGCTTTCAGCGAGCAAGGTCAGTCAAATTGGTTATTGATGTCCTCGAAATTTTTGTATTCACATGGTAACTTTGATCATGACGCCAACTGTTACAATAAATGGCAAAAATTTCTGCCGTTTTCAAGGCTAATGAATAGTCGTACGTTTTCCTAATTGCACGTTTATGGACCTGAAGGAACTGAGCTTTTTACTTGCATTGATTTTGCTGCTTCGCTATGTAAAGGACAAAATTTATAAGAAATTTATATCCATCTATGCACTCCGTAGATTCCGCAGCCGCCATGAGATGCTGCGACAAGCCTGCTCGTCATCGAAACTCCCTTGAAACTTTGTGCTGGGATGGGGCTCCTTGCATTACGTGACTCCAAGTTCATGGGCGTTCATTGCCACGAAATCTAGCCCGAGTTTGCAATGTTCGCGCCGAAATGTCTTTTCGAGCATGAAAAAGACATTGTAGACAAAATCCAGCATGATTCCTAGCACCGGTGGTTGTTTTGGTTGGCGGTGCATAACAGTGTGAAAAAATTTCAAGGAGGGCTGAAGCCCCATAAGCCACTCCCCTGGCTACGCCCCTGGCGAAAGCACTTGCCATTTTGCCCAAGAACCAAAGTCCGTGGGGCCCCGTGCTGTGTGTTGTTATAGAGCCATGTTGCGATAGACTTGCGGTTCTCTGTCTCTCGTGTGCAGGCCCCGGAGGTGATTATGTCACTCCAGTATGACGCCAAGGCCGACCTCTGGAGCATCGGCACCATCGTGTTCCAGTGCCTGACGGGAACTGCGCCCTTCAAGGTACGCGATCACTACATGCGGACGTCTCAGTAAAAGGGTAGTTGGCAGCAGTGATGCCGTCGCCTGCAATGCTGACGTACCCATTTGCAGTAGATAAAAATAATGTGGTTTCATGCGCTTCTGGACACCAGGGCCTGTATTCCAACTTGCGTCCCTTTTGGAAACATCGATCCCTTTTGGTATCACCCGATCGACTGAACCAGCTGAAGTGGCGTTTTGGCCTGTCACTGAAAGAATCGTTCTTGAAAGGAATTCAGATTAAAATACGGACACCAGTTATGCACGAACAGCATGATGATGTCGCAAACTGCATAAAGAAGGCTCAGTGTTGGATGGCTAAACTGACTGTAAGTGATAACTCCAATCATTATTTCTCAGAAATGATGAAAACAATCTTGAAATGTCTTCATTTCACGAATAGAGGGTGAGTATCATGACATCACAAGTGCTAGGCTGCCGTAGGAAGCACCCCTGAAGGTTGCCCTTCTACCTTAAACATGAACCTTGCGTTCATGTTGGCGTTCCTCTAGTGGTACTAAATGTTGGTTACACCGTGTGCAACAAAAGACTCTTAATGCCTTTATTAGGGTCAGCTTCAGTTGAATTGCAAAGAGCACCATATTCAGTGTCATCACAGGGCACTTGGGCAAGTGTAACTCTGTTTACATGGCATTGCAAACCTCTCACGGCATTGCAAACCTCTCAATGGTGTGCTCAGTCCTTGATTTGCTCCCATATATATGTGCCAGCATCTCAGACTAGCGGTCATTAGCAGTACAATCTCTGACAGCACCGCTCCCCACTTAACATCACAGAACTTGGCAGACAGCGTGTGTCAGAAATTCACTTGTGCCGCTTTTCCATGCGTGTTTAAAAACAAATGAGAATATGTTCCAAGGTACATATGTGTGGATACTTCGTGAAAAATATCTTTGCATGTACAGAGACTAAACTGCAGGAGTATGGCCTGGAAGCTTGGGTCAGCATTTCTTTGTGTGCACAGTCATCAGTGACCTTTTTGGTCAACAGAATTCCCTTTTTTTTTTTCCTTCCAGGCGCAGACACCCCAGGCTTTGAAGCAATTCTATGAAAAAGCAACTAACCTAGCTCCCAGGTAAGATGATAACGCTGGCATGTATGTGATGCATGCTTTTGTGTGGGTATCTAAAAGATTTTTCCTACCTAAGGGACGTCAGCAGAGCAGCATGATAAACACACTTTATCATGCCGCTCTCTGCATGGGCTCTGTGTCTTACAGCGCAGTGTTGGCATTATTCTAGTGTATCATATTGATATGGATAAAGGTGAAAGGACAACGGTTTGGACCATGTGACGTTGGAGATGCGACAAAAACATAAGGCGTGCCTTCTCCTCCTCTAGGATCCCATCAGGAACATCTCGTGAACTCCATGACCTTCTGAGCAGGCTATTGAAAAAGAATGCGAAGGACAGAATGGACTTTGGTATGATGCTCCTCTTTGATTTTTGTGCCTTAGCTGTGTACTGCTGTTGATTGTCATCCCCTGATCTTAAGTATGGGTTTACCTTGTCATTCTTGTTCCTTTCTTGCAGATGGGTTTTTCTCTCATCCATTCTTGAAGAGGGTGGCTAAACTGAGTGAGTGCCCACAGTCTGCCTTGCTTCTTTCTGTGTGTACGTGTGCATGCGTGCATGTATGCGCATGTTTTTAAATTTCCTTTGTGGTCTGCAGGTAGATAATGGTTACTGGTTGATTAATATTTCTCTGGGCATGCTTCTTAACCTCGCATCTATGCAGCTTGCTAACATTTGAAATGCCTACAAACAATGGAAGTGAATTTGCACATTGGAAAACAGAAGAAACTTAAGTGCCCAGAAATAAAAGAAAATGAGCAGGTCGTGAGGGCAGCTATTACAGACTGGCAGCAAGATTCATGATGTCAGACAAAACTTTGAACTAAGGCATAGCTAGCAAAATACGCGGGAGCGGACTGAACGCTGATGGAAGATGATGAGGGTGGTTATTGGCAGTGCCTCTAATTAGTGGTGCTTTTCTATGTGCGTTGCAGGCTCTCCCATGCCCGTGCCATCGAGGCGGTCTGCATCTCCTCCTGATGTGGGCGTAGGAGCAGTGGCGCCCACTGCCACAGTTTGGGGTTCTCCCATGTCGGGACAGCTGCCCCCTTCTCCGCAGGGCTGGTGCGGGGAGGACTTGGGGGGCTCGGGGGCAACGCAGGCAGCTGCCCTCAAGAGTGCCTCGTCCTCCTCCTCCCCTGAAGACCAGGTGAGAGCCTTATGTATGCCTCTTACCCTCTCACGCCGCCGCGGTGGCTCAGTGATTGTGGTGCTCGGCTGCTGACCCGAAAGACGTGGGTTCGATCCCGGCCGCCTTGGTTGCATTTAGATGGAGGCAAAATGCTAGAGGCCCTGTACTGTGCGATGTCACTGCACGTTAAAGAACCCTAGGTGGTCGAAATTATCTGGAGCCCTCTGCTGTGGCGTCCCTCATTGCCCAAGTCAATTTGGGACGTTAAACCGCATAAAACCAAAACAAATCTCCTCCTCTTGGGTGGTGTGCCAAGGCTGTGGAGCGAGAATGTACCAAAGAAGCTCCACTCTATATTAGTGCAGCCTCGTAGTGTTGCAAATATTCAGGCTTCTTGGAGTCAGCTGGAAAGACAACTATGCTCACACGCATGAAAGTTTTTTCCGCAAGGAGTCTAAAGGTCTTGAGCACATGCGCTCATATTGAAGTGTGCGGGAAGTTTGTACTTCAACTGCAGCCATGGCATTACGCTGTGCAAGGGCTTCCTTCTTCCACAGTCTTCGAAGTGTTGTTACATGACCATGTGTTCTTGCTTGCACGAGTGGGAAACTTACATATTCTGCTCTGTACCGTGCTGATAGGCGCACACACCTATTGCTGTGTAAGAAAGCAGTGTTAAGGAGAGAGAACTCCAGGACGAAAAGGCAGATGCTGCAATGTGTCCTCTATTGTGAATATAATTTTTTTTTACGCAGTGGTTGTGCCTGAAAATTCAAACTGACTTGCCTAAAAGCTAATTTCTCCTTGCCAGTCACTTTGACTATCGTCCTATGTCTACCTTTCTTCTTGTCCATCGTTTTTTGCACTGTTTTAGCATCATAACTATCATCAAATGCTTAACAGTCTTTTAAGAATCTGGAGATCACTCTCCACCTACAAATTCTTTCAAGTCGTTAAACTTAATTTTCTGCTTTATTTAAGATGTTGATCCCCCTGTGCCTATGTGTCTTTTCTGCCCCAAAGCGACTTTTGACAGTCTGTTCTGTTCAATTTCTACAGGACTTCGTCATTGTGCCAGCTTCGATTGCAGAAGACCAGCAAAGTAAGTCTGCAAGGCAGTCTCGAAACCTACTTTTGGTAGCGCCCATAAATGTTTGTTGTGCTGTTGTATTGTTCACCATTCCTCTTGGAATGTGTGAGCTGTACACGTCGCTATTGATAGCTAAAATTAAATTTAGCTCCTCTTTATCCTGCTACGAATGTTTTTTCATGCTCAATGTGGACAGCACACTAATGTGCTTTGATTAGCTTTTCATGAGGTTCTCAATGGTTGGGATGAGGAAGGCATGAAGGAATCCAATCATGTTCAGTGGCCTTCGTGTTTTGTTGTACTTGATGTCTAGATGCACCTCAAAATCTAGTAGATGTTAAGACAGAATGATGAAAGCACTGAGGCATTGTGGTCATGAAAACCCAAGTGCACAAATCAAGGCAGAGACTGAATAGTTGCTTGTAATCACACAATGTGGAGCTGGTGCTAGTTCATAAAACTAATTTTTTGTAAGTTTAGTTATTGACTGGGCAGCTTTCCTGCACTGGCCATCTATGAATCAGTCTTGCATAGTACTTAACTTTTTGAATCTAACCTTGGAATCATTACAGTGCCATAATTATGACATGAAGTGTGTAATGCTTTGCCCTTTCCATATGTCTAGTGTAGCCTTGACAGAGTACATTGCTATCTAGATGGGCATGTAAGAGGAGAAGTTAGCCTTGACATAATGCCTGGGTGACTGTGGGAGCTCCCATTTCATTTGGCGTATGCGTCCTTAAATATGCGCCAGAATATTTTTCTTTTCATAGTAATGCCCATCATACAGTATCCATAGTAGATTGTTCCAACCGTGGCAGTCGCATTTCGATGGAGGCGAAATGCCAGAAACCCATGTACTGTGCGATGTCAGTGCATGTTAAAGAACCCCAGGTTGTCGAAATGATCCACTGCCGTTCATTGCTCTTTCTTCTTTCACTCCTTTGTTTGGCGCTGTTCAGGTGCCCATGGAGACGTGAGATATTGCGCCATTTCCTTTCCTCAAAAACCAATTTTTTCAAAGGACTGTGTACATTACAGAACTCCGGAGCCTGGCGAAAAGCATTGAGTCCGGTACAGAGCTTAGTAGAAAATAGGTATACAGAGGGACGCAAAGGCGAGACTGTGGTCTCCCCAGGCAGTTTGGTGGAGGTTTTGGCATCCGTCATAGCCTGGGTTGCTTTGGGACGTTAAACTCCAGAAACCAAACCACACCATAATAGATCTCCTGGAGGTCCTAGATACTAAGCATTTAGAATGCTTTTTGGAATTGCCAGAGAGACAGCCCTTTGTTGTGACCTGCTGTGGGGTGGCTTAGCGTGTGTGGCGTTTAGCAGCTGAGGCTGAGGTCACGGGAGTGAATCTTGAATGTGGTGTCTACATTTTGATGGCACCGAAATGTAGAATTGGGTGTGTGCTCAGCAATGTTATTGCTCATCGAAGAAACCCATGGCGGTTGAAATTAATCCGGAGGTCTGTGCTACGGCGTCTTTTGTAACAACTGTTTATCTTTGAAACGTTAAATCTGATATACCACTTCCTCTTCTATTCTCCTTCACTTCTGCTGATTATCCTCCAGGTATGGGTGTCTTGTTCATTGCACTTGCTGCTGCTCAGCCTAAGAGTTCCTTGTGGCTTGCAACTGCCACACGTGCAGGCAGCGGTGGGACTGGAGGGACCCGGTGGCCCTGTGAGGACTCTGGGAGCACCCCGGCCAAAAAGATGGCCTCGGGGGCTACCGTGCCGGCATCCCCCACAAGCCACGAGGGTTCCCCGCGGCCATCGTTCTTGCCCGTGCAGCAGCAGCCGCAGCCGGCTCAGCCTCAGCCGAGGGTTCCATGTGGCCCCCGCACTGAGCCGATACCAGTGCCATCACAGAAGCGGGCCTTTGAGCAGATGCAGCGCAGTGGTGGCAGCAGCAGCGGCGGCGTAGCCACAGCGACTGTCGCCGCTCTGCCCTCGGAAGGAGCCGCTTCGCCCACCGAACCCCTCACTGGTACCTCATCATCGCCACGGGTGAGATCTCTTGCCTGATGACGATGCCTAAAAAAAGGACTCTGATAGGATAAAGGACATGCATAGGATCAAGCGGGATGTTTCGGAGGAGCGCATGTATTTAGGCCAGTTCGTGTATGGTCCCTAAACATTAAAATGCAGGGACTTCCTCTTGCCTATAATATTGCATAAATAATTCTCGCCACTTTCGTTCAGGGAATCTTGCATGAATTTCTGGCAGTGAAGGCTCATGACAGACCTGTATAGCTGTACCTGTACAGCTTTGAAAACATGATTTTGATGTTTCTGCACTGCTAGTTAGGTATGTTCCTCTGAAGGCAAGTGGTGCACTGTCATGTCATGCTTGCTGCAAATACTGGTGCCCCTTTTTGTGTGCTGGTATGTGCAATGGACACAGAGAACAGACAAGATAAGATGGGGACTAGCAGCCACATATATTATTTCCCCTAAGTTTCCGTCAGCAAGATATACAACATATCACTAAAGTGATCTGCAGTTTTCAGTATAGGTTTGATCTGTATTTTACAAACAACATAAGAAGGACTTGACAGAAACATGCTTGTGGTGTATGACAGATGGTTTGTATGATTTGCATGTGATTTTTTCCGTGGTATTTTGTTGTCGCTGTGAATGCTTGCATAAGGGGTCATGCATTTTGCTCATGACACCCTTACTGGCAAAGCGTGTTCAACTGGCTGCCTTACTGAACAAAATAATGCACCCCTTAATGTGGCTAGCTTTGTGCAAAGACAAGTTTTGTGCTAAAGCCCTGCTGCCCTAGTGTCACTCTGCAGATTTGTTGAGTAATCTCATATACAGTAAAATCTCAGTGATACGAACCTCACGGGGTCATGAAAAATATTTGTATCATCCAAAAACGAACAAATCTGTGTGCGGAAGCACGGGAAATGAATTCACGCGTACTTCTTTACTACTGATGAGATTTGTTAGAGCTGTACATACCGTGCAAGTGGCGATCACATTGTTGGTGATGAAAGGAAATGCCATGCTCCATTGCTCAGTGCTTGCAGTGCGTACTGTGTGCCTGGCGATCATGGCATTCGCTAAGCAAGGGAAACGCTTTTTTCTCGCCAATGTGCTTGCGGCTCTCGCGTCCGCATCATGTGTAGTGGCACGCATGGGAGGATGTGCGAAACATTCGAAAGTCCACCCATTGTTGACGATGCACTTTGGCCAGGGAATTTTACAAATCCGTATCATGCTGAAGTTCATGTCAGCCACTATCGTATCATTTAGATTCTACTGTATTCTTCGCTCTCTGTGCTCTATGTGCATGCATAGAATAATGCGGATTTTCACTGGGTGTACCAAATTTTCTCAAGGCGCACACCATGAAAAGTTGCTTCTGACTGTGGTACTACGGCATGAATGTGCTTATAGCTTCTTTTTACTGTTGTTGTGTGAAGCTGATGCAGCTGGAACGGAAAGACTCGCTGGGGTCGAACTCGAGCGACCTAGGGCGCAGGACACCAGATTTCTCCAACCTGTCCCCTCCATCAGGTACGTGGCTGTTGCAGCTAGCGGGGTGGAACCTACTTGTATACCGGGCTTCAGCTGGGTGCACAACAGCTGTACTTTATACTGGCATCATGATTTAAACTGTGGGTGGCCACGGCATTTCATTCGTGTAGCGAGAAGTTTCAATTACTTGGAATTAAATGGTGTCCAAGAACCACATTACGGTGCATTTGGTTGAACGAGTTGTGCACAAAGGCCTGTGAGCTTTCACAAGCTTGACTTTGTGGTGTTGATGGCCTGCTTCTAGTGGCGTCGCAGTTTTTTGCCACTACTGTTCCTGACACCGAATGCAGCTTGACCTTGAAGTGGTCAGTTTCTGTTGAATGGAGAATATTTCTTATGTAGTGGAAAAATTGACTGCGGAGGTGTCTTATGCTGTTCCTTCACCATCTGGTTGATAGTGTCAAGTCTGTATCACTGCATCTTGAGAGGTATGGAATTGCGCGTGTGCCCTCACAAAGTGTCTTCTGGCCACTTGCTGTTGCGCAGCAGGTCTGGGCATTTCTGCCATTCACACTTGAATGAGCAGCAAGGCCAATCAAGCCTCCTGGCCTGTGGATGTATAGAAGCACCTGTCGTATTGCAACTTCAGTAGTGTCTATGTACACTTGTTGAGGAACTTGTGGGGGGGGGGGGGGGGTTGTTACATTTAGTTAGACCACTTGCAGAGGCTGGAAACCGATTGATATAGGTATTAAAGTCATTTTACTGAGTGTGTACCGTGTCAGTGTATTGTAACCTATAGCAAACCGATAGGAATGAGTCATATTGCCGCATATTGATTCTAGTTGTAGGGTGCCACTGAAAAAAAAGCTTGCTTTTTACCATGCCTCAAATCTTCATTTTGCATATGTTCAACATCTCTTTGTTTTCCCTTGCCTGTGAAATGCACAGGAATGCTGCCAGGACGACAGCACTAATTTGTCCTTCCTCCTCCCTGCAGTGCAGTTCCACATTGGGACTCCGCCCGGGGGTGGTCGTCGGCGCCACCTGAGTGGAGGCACCCCACCGAGGGTCAGGCACTCCATACCCATCGCCACCTCGGGATCCCCACTGCGACGACACTGTGAGTATGCCCTTCCCTGCCATGGCCGTCTGACCACAGCCGGCATTACACTGCCAGCGAACTCTTAGGGGCTTCTAGAACCACGGAGCCAAAGCTTTATTTTAGACAAAGGCAGCAGCAGCAGCAGCAACAGCTAAAAGTTATTTTCTGTAGTCAAAAATTTCACGATATTTTAAAAGCAGCAAACCGAGCAGCTTGCTTTTCTAGGAATCGCATTTTGTTTTTGACGTATGGTAAATAGAGTCCTTCATCTGTCTTGATATCTTTGAGTGAGTTGACGAATCTTGTGAGTGGTTGTAAATAACCTAGTATACTGTCCTGCTGCGTGCTTGCAGATTTTGGTCTGCTGTGCTTGGCTCTTTGGACTGTTGCATGTTGTCCCATTCTGCTGTTTGTCGGGACGTCATCATAGCTGTCACTGTGATCCTATTTCCTGTTGAAATATGCTGCAGTTTGTGGCAGTCTGCGGAAAATGCAGACCTTGGCTGTTGAGAGAGAGTACTGGCACCGTCTAGGCAATTACATTACTTGTGACAGCTAGAACTTCCGTGCTTCTCACTGTGAAGCCCCGCTAATTTTATTTCACTTGTGTAGGAAATATTAGCGGAAACTGAGGAGCGTTAAAAGCAGCATAGCAGGTGGTGACACGAGGTAACCACACTGTCGTACGCATTGGACTGTGACAGAGACTTGTACAGACATGCTTGGTGCTGCACAGCTGTGTTTACTTGGTGTTGGGGTCCAAAAGAAAATTTTACCAGTGTTCTCCCAAGTAGCTGCAAATTGAGAGGAGTGGTCTTGCGCTACAAAAAAAATGTTGGGTGCTTTTTGTGGTGCTGGTGTAGTTCCCATCGCCTCAGGCATTTGTGCAGCACAGTCTCCTGTCTTTGCCATCGTGCAGTGTGTGGCATGGCTAACGTGAACCAGTTGGCAGTGCTGAATGGGAACCCCCAGCAGCTGCCGCCCATCCTGGGCTCGCCCCTGGCTGGCCGTGAGGGCGACATCGGTGCTGTCGGGGGTCTCAACCTCAACAGCCTGCGGGGCACAGCCCTGGCCACCCGGGCTATGACCCTGCCCGAGATGCGCAGGGACAGCAGCAGTGGATCAGGTACATACACAGTTGACGCTCTGTCTGTATGGGTTTAAATGATGGTTGACATAAGGGGCATGAGTGGGTGCAGTGGACTCTTGATAATTCACCTTCAGCTGGTAGCTGTTACTCTTATCATGGTAACACCTACTTTTACCAGGAAGATACACTGGTGATTCATATGCATTGGCATACTGTACTTTTTTATTATTGCTGTGGCTGCGAGTGCATGCAGTTGTGTTGCAACTTTACCCAGTTCCTCAACAGATGGCTCCGAGCCTCCCTTTCTAAATAAATAGCACATTCATTCATTCATGTTATCAGTGGCCTTTGCACTGCGGTGTTAGCAGTAGTGTGTGCGTAAAGAAGGACACAAGACAGCTGACCGTTCCATTGTTCCCCTGCTGCAGACCAACTGGACGGTAGCCTGCACAAGTCTGGCAGTGCTGGGGGCAGGCTGTACGACCACGGGGCATTCCTGCGGGGAGCCAACCTGGCTTCTGAACAGGCTGCTCTTGGTGGGTGCCTTGTTCACCTTGCACTGGTGGAGGAGAACTGGTGGTAGGGTGCCAGGGTTCCCTCTTGTTGGGCTGAGCGCAGTGCAGACAGAGGACGACAAAGTTATTGCATTTGGGCAGATGGCAGTGCTACTTTGTTGTTGCTACTGCCAGTGAAGCCGCAAAATGCCTGCTTTCAGTGGAGAGGAGGAGCATTGGTCCAGCTAGATTACTTTAAAAACCCACACACAATTCGAGGTGTAATCGGGGGTTAGAAAAAACGATAAAAAGAAGATTTCACCTGTGTATAATGCGGGATAAGGAAATGCAGTCAGATCGAAGACTAGTTCTGGAAGTCGCGGAAGCCAATTGGCATACGCTGACTTGTTGGGTACAACACGTGTGCGATGTGTGTACCCTGTGCACCAAATATCTGGCAGGTACAGATCTGGACGCCGCACGCATGTGCAGACAGTTTATGGATACGGGTGAGTATGCATGCTTCGGAAGTCTTCGGAGTCGGTTTTAGTGATCGTCATCGTCAGATGTACTGCCTTCTGAGGGACTTTTTTCAGAGATGCATTTCCATCGAAACACGCCCTCAGTACCGTTGAGCATGTTCGATATCCCGTCTTTCTTGAAATCTTGACTGACCAGCTGCTCGGGAATGCTGGGCCCAAGCGTTCCCTACCCAACTGGACAGCAAAGCTGGAAAGGCCTTTTTCCGGTGGCAGTAACCACAGCATTTTCTCACCTCATCCAGTCCATGTGGCAGTGCTTGAAGTTGTGCCTATGCTTTCAGCATCTACAATTATACTTTCCATTTAAAAGCAGCCAAGCACTGCTCCTGTGGTCTCGACATCGTGTAAGGTGTGATCACCCTCCTTCTGATAGTGTGGGTGTCATGAGGTCATGTCGGCATAGTGAAATGGCGTCGAAATCGAAACTACCAACCTACGCCACTGCTAGGTAGCGTCTCTTCTCGCTGGAATAGCAAAACCGGAACTGCGGATTTTGGCTGAAAATTGTTCGGATCCGCATATAATATAACGTGAAAATTCAACATGCTAAAATCTGGAAAAAAGCCTCGTATTATACGCAGGATCTTGCTGTAACCTGCTGTGCTGAGTCCTGCGTGCTACTGCTGCGTTTGTGACTGCGTTATTGTTACGCTTCCCAAGGATTGTGGCCTATTGCCCCTTGTGGTCTTCATGTTAGGTGGCTGTCTCCTCCTCCCTATCGTATTCTTAACATTGGAGCGTGCATGGTGCAGGCTCGTACAGCCCACCGGGCAGCATGGGTGCCCTGTTCCCGGGCAGTGGAGACTGGCCTGGTGGCCGACTGGGCTCGCCGGGGGCCACCGCAGTGGCCCCCTGCTGCTTCCCCTTTGGCACCTCACCACCCACGGGCGAGCCGCCGAACTTTGTGCCACCCCCTGAGCTGCCCCAGGAGACCCTGCTGGATGTGAGTCTCTTTTTCTTGATTCAGGTGGCTGGAGGGGGGGAGCTGGGAACACTGTAAATGTGTTCGAGGTTGTGGAGGCCACCTCAGAAGCTTTGGCACACTTGGTAAGGCATACTCGAGGAAAGCTTCTTCACAGTCACAGTCTGTTTAGGTTTGCCAAAAATGTTCACTTTTGATTCTGACGCAGGTAGGATACGTAAATACGATGACGTTGCTAACAAGACAGGTTATCTGAGTGCCCCTGTGTACAGATATTTGAGCCAATTTGTGGCGTTTCACAAAGGGATGACAGCGACTTAATGGTTTTACTGCAGAGTTTTCAGCATGTGCACCACTGAAGAATGCATTCCCACCCTTTGCAGCGGGAGCACAATGAGACCCTTGCCAAGCTGCACTTCATTGATGCCCTGGTGGGGTGCATAGTGGAGCTGGCTCGGTCCAAGGCGGAACCCCTGGCCGCGGCCCTCACCGAGTCTGTCTACTGGCGGCAGGTAGGCTGGCATTGAGCAAGGACCTGCACCGGCGCGTTTGGCGGGAAGCCCCATTGACATACCCGTTACCCCAACCACATAACTCATTTCCCTCTGGCTAGCATTCCGTTCCTTCCTATCTTTTCACTGGGAGGTTCAGGGGTGCTTCCCCAGCTGCAAGGGCACTTTGCGATTTTCTTTTCTTTCTGTTTATTTTTCTCTTAGTGTGTACACTTCACTGTGTGCTCTCTTGGGCCAATTTGTAATTTTAAAATTGGTTTAAGCCTGTTATATTTAGAATTGGAGGAAAGGGAAAGATAAACAATTACTGACCCTTCATACGAGCACCAACATACTGACACACATATTGACACACGCAATTTCGTACCAGAGGCTGATTAAGCATTTCACCATGCACAAGACGGGGTTTCCCTAAAATGCATCAATAGAACGGCTACTCAGCTGATGAAAGGCACCTATCTTCTAAGCAGAGCAAAATTCAGGCCCCCACTTTGAAGACTCCTACGATGCAGTAAAGTGCAAAATATGATATGATTGTACGAGCTGCATCCCCAGTGCACTTTTTTGTATGTGTGAAGAATAAAAAATAATTTAAAAGTATTCACAGTTTCTTTCTGGAGGTAATTGTAATGCAGTGGGGGGGGTCATTGATTTTTGTGAGGTGTAATTGATAATATAATTTATTTACATTTTTGAAAGTTTCCTGAAAGAAATTAGTAATGTAATTTAATTCAAAATTTAATTTGCCATGTGCACTTAGGGGTCGATGTACTGGTAACAATATACGGCATATATTGTGTTTTATGACCTTTGAAGAGTTTTGTTAGGACGTGTTCGCAAAATCTCCGCATAATTTGCGCACTCCCTCACTTAAAACCTTGGTTTAAAGAAAAAAGTGCACAAATTAAGTAACTGTAGTATTTTATAGTGCACTGCTAATTATTATTAGTCTTATTAATTTGTATTATTAGTGCACCACTAATAGTATTTTGTCAGGTGAAAGGACTTGGTAGTGGATCAGATTATCATCAGCCTACTTGTACTTTGTTGGTTGCGCTGCCTGCACCCCAGTTGTGTGTACAAAACGGAGTGCGTTCATCAAATGGTCATGCGCTCCACGATAGGATGCTAACGGCAGTGTTTCCTTCTCCCCATGTGGCAGTGCTGCACATCCCCGGAGGAGCAGGTGGCAAGGGCGCTGGGCGAGGGCCACCGGCGAGCAGAGCAGCTGGTGCTCTACGTGCGGGCCGTGCAGCTGCTGGCCTCAGCGCTAAACCTGGCACGGGACCAGGTGGCCCAGAGGCGGCTGCGGGCATCATCCAGCGTGCGGCAACTACTGCGTGGCATGCAGCAGACTCTGCACCGGTGCATGGACTGTTGCCGCCGGCTGTCCCAGCAGGGGGTGCTGCAGGCTGCGGGTTCGTCGGCACCACCCCCACTGACGGCCGATCGGCTACTCTACAATTATGCCATTGACATGGTGAGCTGCTCTCAACTGCTGCACGAAGGGCGGTGGTGGAGAGAGGCAACGGGAGGCTGGCCAGCACTAAAAAAAATGCACTCTCTCTTGTGGTCGAGAGTACATGTAAACATGAAATGCTGTGCTGTACAGGCAAAATGCACTCTTAAGAAACCCAAGAGTCCTGCGGAAGTTGTTTGTCTGGACCGTTGCAATGCAGTCAGCCTTTGACCGCTTCCTTCTTGACCTTTCAGTGCCAGACGGCTGCTATGGGTGAGCTGTATGTTCACACGGAGGAGTATACAGGCGCCCTCGATGGCACGTCGAGCGAGCACAGCCGTGAGGCAGTCACCGCCACCCTCACAGAGGCAAGTGCGCCCTTTGGCACCAACATAGTTGTGCGTATGCTGCCAAGAGCAAGCCTCGCTATTATTTGGTACTGTTTAGGGTTACCATGTATGCCTGCCTGTTTGCAAATCATGCTACAGAACAAATTTTTTGCCAGGGAAGTAACTTAAGAGCGCAAGTACAGTTGAATCCCACTACAATGAAATTCATGGCACCCACGAAAAATTTCGCTGAGGCAGGAGTTTGTTGTCGTGAAATCGGGCCAGGATGCCGGGTGATTGGACTGGATAGCTCATGAACGTTTGTTTTCCAAAAATCTGTCTGCTTTGGCCTTTTGCTGTTTTGCAGTCAGTGCCGTGGCGTTACTCCGAAAACTTCAGGCAGTGGATGTAGTTACGTAATAAACACACCCACTACATTTTCTGTAAGAGTTTATATTTTTTCCGCATGCATCATAAAAGTGCCCCTGCTTTTGTCCTGCGAGAATTCATACTGAGACAACGGTGCCTGGAGACATTTCGGCACGGACTAAGCGCGCCTTCGCCCACGTCACTGCGCATTGAATGGGGATCATATGTACCTCAAAATCAATGCTGCAGTCTTCAGAATGTTGTTCTGGTGAGACTCTGCATAGAACCACCGTCACACTGCCATTTACACTGCAGTGCACATATTAGATCATTGCACAGGTTCACCAGAAAGGAAAGGAAAAAAGACGCTACAGTGAAAGCTGGTTAATTTGGCTTTGATTAATTTGGAAAATAGGATAATTCGACCTCCGCGCCCGGTTCCTTCAATTATATATAGGAGTCTATGGGATGAAACTCGTTAGTTCAGACGGATTCCACCCCACCTCGGATAAATTGAACGACTTCGGGCAGCCACCGAGGCTCAAAAACGAAAATACGGCATACGCTTCACTAAAGTGATACCCAAACGCAGCGTCGCCATGGACATCCATTAATCAACTTGACTCGACTTTTGGCTGGATGAGCACTTGTTTTTTTCACGTGTTGGCCTTATCGACGGGGCAATTTTGTTTCTTTGTTGCTGTCGGTTCACTGCAGCCTTCCACGCTGTTTTGCTGAGGACCGCTGAATTTAGCGCGGCTCAGTTATTGAACTTTATTGGTTCTTTTCTGTTCTGCACCCGTGTCACCACTTCTCCGCCGATGGCAACTCCGGCGAAATGGCCGAAGCATGAGGCCTAGGACTTTGCTAACAAAGTGGAAATTTTACGGGCCCTAAGAGACGGGCACAAGAAGCCGTGAAGAACTAAAACATGAAAAGACTAACCTTGGGCACGTAAGTGAGAAATGAACACATTCTCCAGGCATTCGAAAGTGAGAAGTTCCAAGCGTCACGAAAGCGTCTGTGAACAGCAGCTCATCCGGAGTTGGAAGAGGCTTTGCTTCGGGGGGTGGTCGACTTGCGTAATGCAAACCTGCCAATTGAGTGACCCTCTCATCATGGCGCAAGCCGAGAGGTTTGCACTGATGATGCATTTCGATGCATTCAAAGCATCGGAAGGGTAATGTGCACGCTTCACAGAGAGACATGGCCTCACTTTTAAGACTGTCCTCACTTTTAAGACTGTGTGCGGCGAAAGAGGTGCTGTCAACGAAGGCGTTGCCAACAACTGGAAGAACGCTCAGGTGCTCAGAACACATCACCGCCTACAATCCAAATAATATATTGATAAAAGTGCTGATGAAACAGCACTTTTCTCTAAAGCTTTGCCAGACAAGGCTGTGACCATGAAAGGAGATCCGTGCATCGGTGGCAAAAGAAGCAAGGAGCGAGTCACCATTCTTTTAGCCGCCAACATGAGAAGGACAGAGCGCTTGCCGCTTGTCGTCACTGGAAAGGCACAAAAGACACGGTGCTTCAAGAACATGCCTGCTCTTCCGGTGGAATAACGAGCGAATAAAAAGGCCTGGATGACATTGGAAATTTTTTTAGGCTAGATGCAGAAGTTAGACTGACAGTTTTCCACGAAGAACTGCAAAGTATTAATGGTGCTGGACAATTGCAGTGTGCATAACAGTCAAGTTGTTTTTTTGCCGCTGAATACAACATCGGCCCTCCAACTGATGGACCAAAGCATAATTCAATATGTCAAGACCAAAGACCGCAGGCGCATGCCGAAACGTATGCTCCTGTGCCGTGAAGTCGGCAAGCAGTACAACGTAAATCTTTTGAGCACGGTCAACATTCTTGCCTACGTTTGGCACAACACTCCCGCACATGTCATCACTAGCTATTTGAGACACAGTGGCTCCGTTGTACATGAGCCTTGCGATGATGCAGTCTCGTTAGACGACAATGGAGATGACTGCCAGGATTTCAGAGGAGTTCTGCCGGATGCGGTGCCTTGTATGGTTTGCTGACGGGGAATCAAAAATACTTAGTTGGGGCAGAAATTTCGCTGTACAGCATACACCGCTTATAACGCATACCATGGGAGTCTGGAAAATCTGCATTATAAGCGGTACTGCACTGTAGCCAAAACACAGCTTTGTCATGCATTCGCACTTTCAGAATGGCCAGCCTACCTTTGAATGACCACCTGACAACACATCAGGCGCACAACACTTCGATCACAAGCAACAAAGAATTTTATTTGATCTTTTTGTCGAAGTGTCATAGTGAATGAAAGAATGATTGAACTGCATTGGTAATGGCTTCATCTTCGAAAACAGTGAGGCACTTGAGCACTTGCTCACTGAGGTTTCTCTGAGTGCAGTTTGTTGCAACAGTCGAGCGGGTCTTTGCACGAAGCTTCTGCTGCACTTTCACTGACTTTGTCGGGCTCATCCTCGGATACAGGCTTATTGCGACCGCGCACCACTGCCACGATGTCTTCATCTGTGGCGGTTACTTCACACACGCCGTCGAGGTTGATGACAACGACGAGGAGCTTATCTCGTGCCGATTGTTGAAACGCTAAATCCAAATGTTGAATGGGTTGGTTGAAACCATCATGCCCCAAAATGTTTGCAAGGCACCTGGCCATGGCTTGCAATGTCGAACCACTCGCAGGCATGCTCTGGGTCTGGAGCTCGCGAAACCATTCATACAAAGCAGCAACATCTTCATACTTTCACACGGGAATCCGGTTCGTTGCAAGCGACGCGGAGTCTTCCTGCAGCTGTTGTCGCAAATTGCCGCTGTTCTGTCAAATGGCGGACAGAGTACGTAGCGTCAGCGACACTGTAATTTTTTGACACCGTAGCTTTTTTCAAACTGCTTTCGACGTTTCTCACAATGCTCTGGTTGGTTTCGAGAGCTTGCCATTTCTTGGCTTTCGGAGGAGCAGACGTTATAGGAACTGAAGACAGCCCAGGCTGGTAGACTAGCTCACGTTGCCAGCTGACTTGCCTTTGTTGTCAACTTTTCGCTACACGCGATGACACACATCTCGCTCATGGGCTCAGGCGTCACAAGTTGCTGTCGCACGTGCGCGCGGTACGAGCAGTACTTGCAGTACTTGCAGCATCATGCCATGGGCTCGCTCCCGCTGCGGCGGCCGCCACTCCAGCATGCCCGTCTGACCATACCATCACGTGCTTTCAAGTTTTGTACAATCAATGTGTCCAACGAAGGCACATCGGAGAGTGGGAGGAAAAACGACTGCTTTGCGGCCTCTATTTTAATTTTTTTTGCCATCCTGTCCTACCTTCTGCCTTGCCTTGAACCACGCTGACAACGCCCCCCAGCCCTACCACCGCCCTGCCCCTGCTCCCCCGCCCCCTTCTTGCGCAATCTGGGAAGTACGCTCCTCACGCCCGCCTGTGCCCACGCTGTTTCGCAGGCCGCCAGGCTTTCCAGAAACCACACTACACCCGGTCTCCGGTTACGCGCTGCCGTGTATTAAGCGGCACGCCAATACAGTGAACTCTATGGGAAGCGAAGCGGTTGTCACAAAAAGCCGCTTATAATCCGGTCCAGCATTATAAGCGGTTACGTTATAAATGGCCTGAGCTGTAGTGGCGCTAGTTGTAGCCTGGTTTGACTGCAGTACCATAAATTCGAGAAGTGTGGGTAGAGGTTCAAAGACCAATGGAAGGGCTGATAGGTGGTCTAGTTAGTTGTTGCACTAGTTTAATACAACAGGAAGAATGCGTAATGCAGCTTGTATGAAGAGCAGACATTTGCCATGTAATTGCCTGTTGTGTGGCCATCCATTCGCCTTGTTTGTACATTTTTATGAAATTAAAAAAGAAATCCAGTGATGGTTCTGCTATGCCTCTGGGTGCCATTTTGCCAGCACCACAGCCAAGCAGTTGAGGGGATGCTCTTGGAGTTGCCTTGGCTGTCTTGTTTATCTTCCTGTTTCTTTTCATCTATGCAGTGCTTCAGGCGTTACCAGACGGCTCAGATCCTGCTGCACAGCCTGGCACAACAAGTGGAGAACGATTCAGACAGGGCACTGCTCAACCGATGTGAGTCTGGCTTCCATTTATTTTTATTTTTTTATGTTGTTGTTTCACTTGTGCATAAACGTTGATGCCTGAAAGTGGCCATATTACAACACTGACTTCCTATTGGCTGCTAAATAGGTATATTCTGCAAGCGTGTTTTCAGTTCTACAGCTTTTGTTCTTTGGTTGGCTCCACAACCAACTCTTGCTTAGCCTTGAAATTTGACAAACGTTGTGAAGGTCTGAAGTGATACCTTTTTAGGTCCTTCCATAGTATGAACTGAATGCGAAACGTTACACACGTGCGAATAGTGGCTTTTTTCGTTCAGAGCGACTTCAAATTGAATAGTAATTCTCTTCGAATAATTTCGAATCGAATATTGCGATTAGTCCTAGCACACAAAAGAAGGTTGAATGGCACAATAGGCATTTTAAAAATCGTGTATTTTTCAAACACACAAGACCATTACATGAAAAAGAGAGAGAGTGCATTAAACTATATCACACTCATTGAGGCTGTGTCGATGTCCTGCATAAGTAGCCACCAGGAATTGGGGAGTTGGCTTACATGCAGAGCCGACAAATTATGTGGGGTGTGAGACCTAGCTATGAAATCCCTGGTGTGCTGGCCTTAATTGCGATTGCGTTGTTATGCAGCTATTGCTTTTAAGCGGCGACTCCAAAAACACCAGCTAGGCGTACGCAATGCGCTCCCAGCACCACCCCGCATCAGGCGTCGAAAAGGGGCACCCGTCACAATGTGCCTTGTGCTTGCTCCTCTCAGCTCGCGCCGTCATGCTTGATTCGCGAATTTCACGCGGAAAATAGCGGCTGCAGCACCTGCAGTCTGCTCAGACTCGTTCCTCAAAAATAAAGAGAACCACGCCTCCTCTGATGAAATAAAATTAGCATACCGCGATCTGCGCCTGCTTTGGTGATCCGATTCCGCTGGGAGTCACCGCGCATGTGCAAATCACCTTGAGGACGCCACAAGGTGACAGGAGCCAGCCAGTGGAGCTGTTCGCATGCCTGCCCTGCCGGGACCACTCAGCGCGTGTGCACTAGCGGCACGCGGAAGCGGAGTGCGCTGTGCTAAATCTCGCCATTGATGCACACCATCCGTGCCGGTTACGGTGCGTGCGCTCTGCGGGTAACGTGGCCGCAGACACCTGGCAAGTACAGATTTGGATGCTGTGCTTCCGCCTGCTTGCGTCTGTTGCTGCAAGCATGCCCAGACCGGCTCCTGCATACGTGCCGGAGTGCAGGCACACAGCCGGAGTCGAGGCTTTTGTTGCACGTGTACCGCATTGCGATCCCCGAGTACAAAGCAAGAGTTCCGGAAACGTTATTCGCTCGGGACAAATACTACCTCGAAATTTGGAATACCAAACATTCGGTTAGAATTGAATATCGAATACTTTACTATCCGACCGAATGTTCGAAATTATGGAATATTCGCACAGGACTGTGAAAGGTGTTTTTCCTGGAGTACTGTGTGGCAGTAAAGGCATCTGCAACAGACCTAGTTTTGAGCAGTGACACAGGAGGGTACTAGAGGCAGGACAGCGTGGGGAGGCGCAAATAGGATGGAAGAGCAGCGGAATAAAGATTGTCGGCGTGAAAGTCAAGTGTGTTGGAGCTGTGTGTTGGGTAGTCAGGTGATTCATGAAATGTTTCAAGGCGGCACAGCTGGGTTTAGAGAAACCACGCAGGTAGCTTTTTTCTGCTGAGCCGTTTCTGTGGTCTGCTTGGTTTGCATTGTGTTGCCGACAGTTGTGAAACCAGGTTTTAGCAGGTCTCGCTCATCACATAAATCGAATGCAGAGAGAATACAAAAGCTGATTTGAGAAGTATACTCATGCTGATCATATTCTAAGCCCCAACTCTGAAACCCTCCTTACCTCGGCAAGAAAGCCTTGATTGATGTTATTTGGCAAGCTTGCTTAGTTAAAGGCCCTCAGTGAAGGCTTCCTTGATGCTTCCTCAACATAAGACAGCTTGAAGCTACACTTTCATGCATCCTTTCACCGCTTCTGGCCCTGGATGAGCATTACCTCTCACTACTACCCCACTTGATGTTCACTTCTGCATATGTGCTGTTGCTTGCTGCTGACAGGGAATAAGACATGAGCCCAGTGTAAACGCATTCGAAGGAAAATGACAGCGTGGGCAGATAGCATGCGCAGGCGCCATAATGCCAGTGTTGCTAGACCACATTGTTTTATGCTGGTCAATGGCAGTTTTTCACGTTGAGTAAACAAAATTAGAAGAAAGTGCTCATGCATCTGTGTAGCATATTTGCAAGATTGTAAGTCCACCTATTTCTAAAATTTTAGAATCAGAAGTGGGGTGGGTGACTTACAATTGAAACCAAAGAATGGCACCATATATAAAGGCGAGACAAACGAGATATCAGGGATGCTATAGTGTGTTTGCTATTTTGTGCTCTCTCTATGGCTCTACCCAGTAGCATACGGCTATTCTGCGCATTTTTTCCAGAAATATTTTTTCATTTCTTTTTTTTTTTTTAATTTCAACTGTGTACTCGGCGCTCAAGGGAGTATCGATAATCGATGGAAGGGCCATTGTTCCAATTGCGACGGAATTGCCACTCGGAATAGCACTGCTTCTGGGGAGTGTCGGTAGCTGATAGAAGAGCTGATGCTGCTCATGCGTAGTTTCTTTTTGGCTTTGTTTGATGCATTTGACGACTGCTGGCCATGTTTTACCAGTTTTCAATGTAGTGCTTCGTCAATCGTCATTTGTGCTCTGGGTCTGGGAAGTGTCTGGCGCTCGTTCACGACTACATTTAAGATGGCTGTATTTCTTTACGCCGAAAAAAAATAACAACTGCGCCAGGCCGCAAGTTCGATGTGTCGGAATGGGTGATACAAGCAGGTGTGGCGGCTGTAGCGAGGCAAAATTTTTAGCTGTTCCATGCGATGTCGTGGTGTGGCTCTTTGCAGAGTGCGGGATTTTGCAGGGCGACGACCTGCTGTGGTTGCTTGCAAAGCGGGGATTTTGTTGGACTATGACGTTAGAACAACTTGCTGTGGGACCGCAGCAGCGATGACGATGGCATCGCAAGTGTGAACAAGTAGTCCAATGACTAATAAATTTTCGTTTTGGAATGTGCCCACGGGCACGCTCACACGTAGCTGCCGATAAAGTGGCAGCCGGATAATGCTATTGTGTTCTACTCTTAAAGGCAAAGCTTGAGTTTTTGTAGTCTGTGCAGAAAAAGCAGTAATTTTTCTTAACAGAGAATACAGCCATCACTGCTGGAAGCATTGCTGGGCGTATGCTTAATACAGTGAATGAAGAGTCCAGAAAAATCCCGTGGGGACTTATAAGTTGCTTGTGAAACAATTTTGGGAACACTTCACACTTCTCGGTAAACACTCTCAAAAAGAGGGGGGGGGGCATCAACATTGGTTGTCATTGTGCTCAAGCACTGTTCGTGCTTCCAACAGGCCGGGGTTCTGTAATAGACAAGTTTACTCATTGGGAGCATGCAGGCTGCAATACTTCAGTGCAGATGAACAGAAGAGATTTGAGGGCATGATAAAGTAGTAATAAAAATTTCTCATTTAAGTCGGGGGAAATGAAGGAAAAAAAACTGTATTCTGTGAACCCGTCATTCATCTTCTATTCGGGTGGAGATATCAGATAAGACCTCAAAAAGCTTGAACACCACAGCAAGCACTTAGCATGCTCACACATTCTTTTTTGATGCACAAACAGTGCACTGATGCAAATCTTGTCTATTTGGGCATTTCAGACAAGGATGCGGTGGAGAAACGACTCTATGTGCTCCAAAGCGAGGGCCTTGTGTGTGCTTATGACTCGACCTGAGGAAGAAGAAGAGGCACTACTCCGCCACCCCTTCCACATCCTCCTTGCTGCGCCTCATCCTCTCTCACCGGCGTGCTTCAAGCTGCTGCTGCTGCTACTGCTGGGTGGCTCCATCGCCCATTTTTTGTCTCTTGTTTTTTGCCTGCCGCCTTAATTTTATTCATGGTTGTTTAGAGAGCTGGACTTCTTCGTCTTCACATACTTGCATCTCAGCCATTCACCACAACCATCCATCATGTCCTTTCCCTTTCTTCCAATGATGCGCACAATTCTCACCTTTTCATTATTTTAGTAAGAAAAAAAAAAGTCCTGCACAATGCCGTGTCCTCTTCATACTTCTACTGTGAACCTGCACTGTGAGAAATTCTTGCCTGCTCATTGCAACTTCAGCGGCAAAGAGAAAAAAAAGTGCCAGCTAATTAATATAATGATGGGTTCCATGTCTTTAGCCATGGTATGCACCATGGTGTTTGCAATCAAGCAGCCTCATAAACCATCAGTCTTTTTGTGGGCTGTTCGCAATAAAAAAAATGTAACAGTGAATGGAAGCAACTTTTGGCAGCTTAGCTGCAGGAGTCAAAACTGTGCAACCGAGGCAGGAATGCCAAGCAAAAACCCCCTCGCTTTGTGCATCGTCGGTCCTCTGTCTTTTCTTCTCCAGCGTTCTGCTAGCATCCAAGTTACAGAGCCCTCCGACCCCTTTCTCCAAATAATTTATTTGCCACGCTTACTTTGTTCTTCACATTTTTTTTTTCCTCGACTCCAGACAGGTGTTGCGGGGAAACTTGTGATAAAACCTTATGTGCACGCGGCAAGGCTGATTGCGCCAGGCACTTGGTTCAGTGCAGTAGTTGTCTGTGGACCAAGCTGTGCATGTCTAAAGAGGCCACAACCTCGGCAGGCCGCCAGCTCCTCTCCACCCCTCCCCCTCGTCCTTAACATGCCCGCGCTTTTTACCGCTGCCGCGTTGACTAGTCAGATAGCCTGAGTGAGAAAGACTGAAGTAAAAGCAGTTGATGAATGCTGAACCGCTGTGCATTCCGAACCCGAGGCCACGGGGCTCCTAGTGACTGTGTTGCTCATGTCTTGTTCTCTTCGAATACTGATAAGAATTACTTTTGGTTCCTCTTCGAGTGTTTGGCCTAGTTTGATCTTCTTCCTTGTCTGTTTGGTCTGTAGCTGATGTAGTAGGGGCAGAGTTTGTTAATGCTGGTGAAGCCTACAGCGGGATATTCGTAGCATTGGTAGTTAAAGCTGGAGTGTTGTGTAGCTGAAACTAGAACCTTTTTTTCCCGGTTTGTTCATGTAGAAAACTAGAACCTCTTTTTCCCGGTTTGTTCTTGTTATAAACTAGAACCTTTCTTTCCGGTTTGTTCATGTAGAGACGGTCCCTGACCGTTCATCATTTTTGCCTCATTTGAAGAGGTTTCAAGTCCCTCTCTCTTTTATTCAGATACATGATTCGCAGTCCTGTCTGGGCTGTGCTTCAGCTGCTTTATCGTGCAATTGAAAAGTTGGCTTATCGTAGTAAAAAAAAAACTTGAGTTAGCAGCTATTGAAGCTCTCTGTTGAGCATTTGAGCCTATCGGTTATGCTCTACGGCTTTTGGCCTCATTATGTTTGAGAGAGGAAGTAAGTGAGACTGCTGTTGTGTAACTTGGTGCAGTTTGCTGCGAGTCTGTCTGATTGCGAAGAAGAGTTCTGTTGAATGTGGCTGCCACAGGATGTTTGCGCTTATGATCCGACAACATCAAAAATGCGACATTTTCACTATTGAAGAGTTGAGAAAATAGCGGGAAAGAGGCACTCTCATAGTTTCTTTTTTTTGTTTTGCAAGCTGTGTACATTTTCGTTCTTTCTAGTGTACCAGCTATCGAGTGCACCAGAGAAGACAGGACTGTGAATGTTCACACGGGTTGTGTCATGATGTGCAGTTGCCTTTTGAGAATGGAGTAGTCCGTGCGACAATCCTGTCCGTTTTGTGGATTGAGGTCCAACTCTAGAGAAGCAGCTCTGAGCTATCTTGGAAAGGAAGTGCTTTGAGCAGTGAGGCGTAGATTGAAGGCTTTCTTGTAGTACTGCAGTTGCAGCTCTTTATTTAAGTGCCATTTGTAGTGCCACTTGGCACATTGGAGACCAGGGGTTGCGCGAGTTTTCATGGTTACTTTAGGGCTGGGCTTTTGAAAAAAAAATGAAAAAAGAAGGCCCTGTTTTTAAGCTATTGATTTAGTAGCACACGCTATGAAATGTAGGGGATGCAACGGGAACACTTGTGTACATTGTATTCACACTGAATGTAATGCTATTTACCCCATTATTATAAGAAATGAAAGAAAAGGCAAAAAAAATGTTTTGTGGAAGCTTGAAACAAACTCACTCTGCCATTTATTTCTGCCTTTTGGCTTTTATCCCCCTCCTCTTGCATGCTTCATTTTTTAAAGAGTATGAGGTTCCTTTGGAGTGGCAGAGCGTGTGGATGAAATACATACCATATACCAAAGTGTAATTGCATGGTTTGCAATTGGTGCCACGCACTGTTTTGGTCTTGGAAGTGCCTGTTTTGTTGAATGAGTCACCACTGTAGTAGTGTGTATGTATATTATGTACGGTTATGTTGTTAAGCTCCGTTCCCCTAGGCGTGTCCCTTTCATTTGACCTTTTTTTGATAGCTGCAAATATGGCTGTGTTCAGTGCCAGGTGCTCAGTGGTACCGGGACATTGAGGAGGGAGAGAGATGTGTGGACGGGTATGTACGGTGTAGCGCTGGGCCATCGTAGTGTGTAATCCCTCAGAATTCGCTTAGACGCTGTGCAGTAGAGGTGATAGTGATCCTGCAATGTTTGAGCTCACCGGGCAGCAGTTCTAGGGACTGCAAGACATTCACTAGGTTTCATTTCGGTTTGCACAAGGGGTACTTCTTGCTCCCTGTTCTTCACTGATCTTAATGCCTTTAGCGTTTCACCGTGTGCTCATGTCATGCTCTGTAGTATACGAGAGCAATTGTCCTTGTCGTCCATCTCATTTAGTGAACGTGAGGCTGTACCGGCATCATTTTTATTGTGCTCTTGTGCTGCATGTTGCCTATTTTAGTGCTTCCGTTTGGTTTTCAAAGTAGAGGTCACTACTGGCAGTGTCTTTTTATGTCTGTGCTAGATGAGCCTAGTATGCAGAAACTCCTTGATGACCCTGCTTGTTGTATACCTAAGGAAACAGCACGATTTTAATGCAGGCGGGTATCTTTCAGAAAGCGTAGAAGGGTAAAAAAAAAAATGCTGTAGGCTGTTTGTTTGTGAATGTTTTGGAAGTGTTGTGATAATTCCTTTTCTGCTGCTATATAAAACTGTATAAATAACGCAAATGGTTGTGCATTACTAGAACTGTAGGGCGTCACCGATGCTGAATGTAGACGAGGGGAAAAAAAAAGAGCTAAGAATCCATGCCATGTGGCCTTTTTCTTTGCCGTCAAGGAAGTACATGCCACCTGAGCCTGCTGGGATCTGCATGCATAGTAGAAATGCTGCCAGTGTGTCGCTTTGCGAACAGGTTCCACTGTTTGGCAAGGCCAGCCGTTGTCATCGGAGCAGTTTGTTGCCTCTCGTGTCATTGTGTTAACTGTGCCTCCTGCAGTTACTGAATAGTTCATGTATATATATATATATTTTTCATTGTTGCCAGACTGCTTTGAAATGCACTATCCAAAATATCTCTGAGTGAGCTTTTCTTCTGAGACTGCAAGCCAGTTCAGTTGGCCAATGTACAAAGATAATGACTAGCTATCCTTTGCTGCCAACTCCACCTCAATGGATGATTGTCGCAGTGTTACCTGAGGGCACACTTTTTTTTGTATGCTTTCCCTAAGAAGTAGTAACCTGTGTTTGAAAAACTTATCACGCCCTTTCGTAGCTGCTTTTGTTTGTGGTCATCACCAAGCGCTGCATTCACAATTTGGAACTCTCCTTCTCTTAATTTAATCTATGTGCACTCCTGGCTGACTGTGTCATGGCCTAGCATTGATGTAACAAACGGCTGGCCTCTTTAAAAGAGTGGTGCCTGTTCAACTGTCGAGTTGGTTAGGAAGCTAGAGCAGAAAAGGTATGTGTTTGTGTGTGGTCTGTGTCTAGCGACAGGTGTGAAGCAGCTTTCTTTGTGCTGCAACTGTACATAGCTGTGTATACATGCAACAATGAACACTGTACATAGGCTTTGTTGGCTGTCACCTGAACACACGTGCGTGCGCTGGGTCAGAGTGCCAGCATGCTTGTCAGGGGGGGCAAGCTTTAAAACTGTGACGAGCATGTCTCCTGAGAAGTTTTTTTTTCTTGTGTGAACTACTTTTAACAAACTGTGCGTGCATTTATTATGTTGTGCATGCTGTGTTAAAAAAAAGTCTTGCAAACTGTATCGTAGCATGCTTTTGAGCTGTACTGTTTTATTGTTGTCCTTGTTTTGTCTTTCTTTGGTTGGAAGCCTTGGAAGCTTGTATTTTATTCCCGTTCGAGGAGCAGAAGGTAAAAAAAGTATAAAACCCTCACAAAAAATACTTGATCTTGTACAGTCGTTTGTAATAAAGAGTTTGTCCGCTGCCTGTAGCTTGCTTTGTTCTGTCTTTAATAATACTCTCGGTCAGTGAGCCACCTACATGTGTTAGAAGGACCAAGAAAAGGCTGTGAAACAGGCTCCTGACCCATTTCTTTTTTTAACACAATAAGCATTAAAGGCCTCATTGCACAGAAAATCCAGCTTCATCATTGCACAAAGCAACCTAGGAGGCAGGTGGGCCGCCCAGTTATGTGACCTTGGAGCGTCATCACAATCTGCCCAGCGGATAGTGAGAAAACTGCCCACTGTAGTAGGTGGCAGTTAAATTAATGATTGGTCGCTCAGGAAGACCAACATTGGTCACAATAGGCCTACCGCTGGGAGTGCCTGCCATTGCAGGCAGTGTCGCATATCTTAAGCTCTGCACCACTGCGTCAGGAGTGGTATGAGGACTTCCAGGGATCTATGAACGTAAAGTAGAGAATGACCTGATGTATATACTAATATACTATGAGGATTAGCCCATTATGCTATATTGTCATACCCTTCAGGTGGAGCTTAAATTTTTGTTACTTTGTCATTCACTGCGACGACTTGTGTAGTTGGGGAATAAATGTTAATGTCGAATGGAGGAAACCTCGCCGAGTACAGCCTTGCATCACTGGGTAGGTCTCCGGGGCTTGGTGCTTGGATGCTGAGCCCATGGTCTTGGGATTGGTTCCCGACTGCAGTGACTGCATTTTTATGGAGGCAAGATGCTTAAGATGCCCTTGTGCTGTATGTACGATGTCAGTGCATGACCCTCGAGCAGTCAAAATTAATTGAGAGCCCTCCGTTACACTGTTCCTCATGGCCCAGATGCATAGCTTTCAGACATTCAAGATGCTGCATGTTCACACACCACTGTGGTGTTTCTGCTGGCATGCACATTGGGTCCCCGTAGCCTGTAATCTGCTTCCCAGTTGGGAAAAAAGCTTTGTCAGTTCTATGTATTGCCCGATTATACTTCAACCTCAGCCACTTCCCGCCTACCAGTGCCAGCTGATGAGACTTCCTGGTGTGTGCATTTAATTATTGAGCTGATCTATTACGCCTGGGGCACAGGCGCATGTTTTAACATTCTCTATGTCTGTGTTACATGAATGTTGTTGAACAGCTAGTTTTTTAATCAGGCTTATTTCTAGCAGCTTGAACTACTGCACAGTTTCTCGACACACTTTATGCAGTCTTTGTGTAATGTGAACTAAGTAATTCTTCGTTATCTTTGTCATGAGTGTTCCTATGCGACATGTCAACAACACAAATAAGACATTAAAAATAACTACCGCTTCTCCTATATACCTGCAACAACCCCTCCCCAATTTGAATTCCTGGTGAAATCACTGCACATGCTCCAGGTGCTCTTAAGATGACAGCAGAAGCACGGGTCGTGCGAAAGAGGGAGCATGATATGTAGGCATGTAAAGCTGGATCTGTCGTGGCAGGATGTCAAGGTGCTTACTGGAGAATGTAATGTCCTGTGAAGCATTGTCTTGAATGGTAGTGAGCTGCATCTTCTTTCATTTAATAATATCTAGGTCCACCTTTGTGCTTTCCTTCAGAAAGAAATTGCAGCTGATGTTAATATGTGATGCAATCATTAAATCGGAGAGCATTGGTGCTACCAACACAGATGCAAGCTGGAGTGGATTTTTTTCAAGGAAATGAATTCACTTACATTCACAACTTGTCACATTCTCACTGTCATCGCTCCCTGAAGACATTCCTTTTTCAAATCCACTACATGTAGCACATAGAGAAACTGCAGCGTGTTGAAGGATAAAAATGACATTTAATTCAGCATGTGACAAAGGACACAGCTGAGAAGGGAACATGCAAAGCCACATACAGACAGAGGTGATGGCCTTCTGATCTCACATTCAGCTGTCAGAGTTGAACACAGACTGGGAGCACAAAAGTCAGATTGCAGGGAGAAAATGCCAGGCACATGAACAAACTACTCAGCTCCCAGATTCATTTTTGAATTCATATTGTCACAAATGGGCTGCAGAATCAAGAGGCTAGGCACAGGCCACAAAAAATCAAGCAGTGTCCAGCTGCCAAGAGCACGCGCGACTCACTTCTTTTTTGTCCTCAAGGCGCAGCCCGGGGACACCTGGCGGCATTATCCCCCCCCCCCCCCCCGCCAAAAAAAAAAAGGAAGCAAATACGTGGGCGCACTTGGAGCGAACGAGGTGCCCGTTACTGCGTAAAGTACGGCTTCATACGCAGTGCGTGCACCACCTCAGGCTGCGGTCGACGGCGCGAACTGGGCGGAGTGCCATCGGGAAGGACTTCATACGCCACATCCGTGATGCGTCGCAGCACTGTGTAGGGTCCAAAGCAGCGGCTCAGAAGCTTCTCCGACAGGCCGGGGCGACGTACCGGGGTCCATACCCACACTTTGTCGTCGGGGTGGTACTCGACGTGGCGATGTCGTTGGTTGTAGCGTTTTGCATCCGTTGCCTGCTGCCGGCGGATGTGCATACGGGCCAGTTGGCGGGCTTCCTCTGCGTGCCGGGTAAATTCCTCGGCGTCTGGCGTGAGCGCCTGGTCGTCAGGGGGCACAGAAGCATGGCGTCGAACATCGATTGGACATCACGGCCGTAGACGAGGCGAAACGGCGTAAATCGAGTCATTCCCTGAATCGCCGTGTTGTACGCAAACGTCACATATGGGAGGATCTCGTCCCAAGTCTTGTGCTGTACGTCGACGTATATATACATTGCGAGCATGTCTGCTAAGGTTTTGTTGAGGCACTCCGTGAGCCCGTTTGACTGCGGGTGGTATGCAGTAGTCTTGCGGTGGTTCGTGCGACTCAGCTGGAACACCTCGTGCACGAGCTGCGCTGTAAACGCGGTGCCCCTATCGGTGATGACGGAGGACGGGGCGCCATGTCGTAAAACAATGTGGTGTATGAAGAAGCGCGCGATTTCAGATGATGTACTGCGCGGTATACCGCCTGGGTTTCCGCATAGCGCGTCAAATAATCAGTCCCAACTATAATCCACTTATTGCCAGAAGACGACACAGGGCATGGGCCCAGAAGATCAATGCCGACTTGGTCAGAGGGTGTGCGAGGTGGCGCAATTGGTTGGAGCAAACCTGCGGGCTTGAGCGGTGGTGACTTACGACGCTGGCACTCACGGCAGCCTCTAACGTAGCGGTGGGTGGTCTTTGCAAGTTTAGGCCAATAATAGCCTTGACGCACTCGAGCGAGCGTGCGTGCAAATCCCAAATGGCCAGAGGTGGGCTCATCATGACACGCCGAAAGGATGTCGTCGCGGAGGTCTGATGGCACGACTAGGAGGTAGGGCCGCGGTCACCGTTGCTGGAGTTTTTCTTGAACAGTACGCCACTGCGAATGCAAAAAGAGGACAAGTGGCGGGAAAAGTGTCGAAGTACGTTGGAAGCATGCATGGTCCTCCAGGTGATCCATGACAGAGCGCAGGTCAGCGTCAGCACGCTGCTTTGCCACGAAGTCCGAACTGCTGATCACACCTAGGAAACGACTGTCATCCTCTGCGCTGTCATCAGCTTGCTCGACAGGTGCGCGTGAGAGCGTGTCGGCGTCTTCGTGTTTACGTCCGGACTTATAGGCAATTGTGTAATCAAATTCTTGAAGGCGAAGGCTCCAGCGTGCTAGGCGGCCTGATGGGTCCCGGAGATTGGTAAGCCAGCACAAGGAATGGTGGTCGGTGACCACTTTAAAATGACGACCAAAGATATAAGGCCGAAATTTCATCGTGGCCCAGACGACAGCGAGGTACTCCTTTTCCGAGGTGGAGTAGTTGATTTCGGTGCGCGAGAGTGTGCGACTCGCATACGCGCTCACACGTTTCACGCCTTCTAGATGTTGAACGAGGACGGCACCGAGCCCGATGTTGCTAGCGTCGGTGTGTATCTCGGTAGCAGCCTCCTCATCGAAGTGAGCCAGCACAGGGGTAGTGTGCAGCCGTTGGCGCAGCTCTGTGAAAGCAGCCTGTTGCTCGGCAGTCCACACGAACGGTGTATCGTCACGTACGTTAAACGGGTGAGGGGTTCAGCGATCTTGGAGAAGTCGGCGATAAAACGGCGGTAGTAGGCGCACAAACCCAGGAAGCGCTTGAGCGTTTTCTTTGTAGTAGGACGGGGAACCTTGGGTATACGGCGGCAGTTTTCTCGGGATCGGGTCGTATGCCATCAGCACTCACAACATGGCCGAGATACTTGAGCTCTTTGCAGCCTAAGTGGCATTTCTCGGGTTTAAGTGTCAAGTTGGCCAACCGCAGGGCATCCAACACGGTCCGCAGACGTTCAAGGTGTTGGTCGAAGGTTTCTGAAAACACCACCACGTCATCTAAGTAAACTAAACAGGTTTGCCATTTGAGGCCAGCCAGAACAGTACCCATCATGCGCTGAAACGTCGCTGGCGCAGAGCAAAGGCCGAAGGGCAACACCTTAAATTCATATAGGCCGTCGGGTGTGATGAAGGCCGTTTTTTCGCGGTCACGTTCATCAACCTCAATCTGCCAATATCAGGTCTTTAGGTCGATCGACGAAAAATACTTGGCGCGGCGATGTCTGTCGAGTGAGTCGCCGATGCGGGGCAGCGGGTAGACGTCCTTTTTCGTTATGGCGTTCAGCTTACGGTAATCCACGCAAAAGCGCAGTGTCCTATCCTTCTTCTTAATTAACAAGCACGACGGGCGACGACCACGGGCTCTTAGAGGACTGAATAATGCTGTCTGTAAGCATCTCCTTCACCTGCATTTGGATAGCGTCGCGTTCCTTCGGGGAAATGCGGTACGGCTGCTGTCGTATGGTGCGAACGTCATCGGAAGTGATGATCCGATGCTTCGTGATCGTCGTTTGCCGCACTTTCGAGGAGGATGCGAAGCACGTTTTGTACTGGAGCAGTAGGGCGTGGAGGTCACGCTCTTGAGTCGCAGAGAGTCCGGAGCTAATATCGATGCAATCCAGGGACGTGTCCGGACGGTCCATGGCCTCGGACGCAAAGCACTCAGTAACATCGGTCAACTGGTCGGCCCACGCGACGGCAGTAGTTCGGAAAAGGTGACGAGGCTCGCTCGTAAAATTAGTAATCAGGAGTTCCAACCGACCGTCACGGAGGTGGACGACACTAGGCACAGGCCGCAAGAAATCAAGCAGTGTTGTTGTTGTTGTTGACCTCACACAAAGGCACATACCCACAAGGGGGATTGGCCATAACCAGGCGGTGACTATTTAAATGACCAGTTGCATGTGGCAAGCATGGGATGACCTACCAAAATTTGGATCGCACAGTTTTCGTAGCCGAGGTGGTTGCAGAAGGTTAGGGAGTCATACAAACTAAAATTTAGGCAAAGAAGGGGTAGGGATTACTATAAGTGGTTGTAAAAACCGAAATACAGAAGCTGATAATGGGATGGGCAGGACGAAAGCTCATGAAGGTAGACGTTTTGATTCTAGTAGATAATTTTGAACGGCAGAGCAATCATTCCCATTGGTATGGCCAAGCATAGAAGCGCCAAGAGACAGAACAACCGCAGAGGACAGGCGCAAACTGAGATTCTGTATTGGAACTTCTAATAGTCGCCTCCTAATCGATGAGTAGCGACGACAAAAAAGAAGAAAGTGCTCTATTGTTTCCGGCTCCGCGCAATACGGACACAATGGGGAGATCGCCAGACCAGGCCTGTATAGGTAAAAATTTAGTTGCGGCACTCGGCAACGAAGCCTCGTGAAGGAAACTTCAAGATTGCGCGATCGCCAGACTGAGCTTCTCCATGGGAACAGTAGGTGCTGGAAGTCGTCCAAGGAAGTAAGCGCTGATGCGCCCAATTCGTTCATTACAGTGTACCGTCGAAAGCGTGCCGCCGTGATGTAAGCAGTTGTTGGAAGCGGGTCAACAATCGGTCCACTCAGGGCTGCCTTCGCTAAAGCATCAGCTGATTCATTTAATAGAAGACCCCTGTGCCAGGAACCCAAAGAAATCGAATTGATGTGATGTGTGGAGGGATCAGGAATTTTAGAATCCGAAAGAGCTGCGATTCAGTGGACGCCGAGAGGGAAGTGCATAAAGATAATGAGTCCGTAATTATTATTACTGCTGATAAAGAAATTGGTACCTTGCACAGAGCGAGAACCACTGCTAGAAACTCAGCCAGATAGATAGGAGTGAAATCTTGGAGACGGAGAGAAAAAGACCAGTCAAGGGACTGGGAGTAAATACCTACACCTGCCTTTTCTGCACACACCGAGCCATCAGTCGCAATTGCAACATGTGAGCTGAAGGTCGGCAAATAATCCTGCAACATACCATTTAACCATGAGAAAGGCAGTAATTTTGCATTACGTGGATAAATGTCATCGTAGATGATAGACACATTTGCAGGGATGGACCGCACCGGAACAATTTCAGGTATTCGCACGTTGAGTGGGCCCAGCAAAGATTCAACGAAACAGATTTGGGGAGTTTGAAGGCGAGACCATCCGACACCCAAGAACTCCGCTCGCTGCCCTAGGAAGATCAACTCGGATGCATGCTGGTCCGAGTCGCAAAACTTTAAAAACGTTTGTACTGTCAAAAGGCGAAACCTTGCAGTAAGAGACGGCACCCGCGCTTCCAGATACAAAACATTGTTTGCCACGTATTTAGGGAGACCCAAACACAGGCGCAGAGCTTCTCGCTCTAAGAGCAGAAGTGGGCGCAGTTTGTATGCAGCTGCTCCAGAAAACAAAACGCAACCGAATTCCAAGATTGGCCGGATATACATTTTGTAAATCAGCAGAAGAGCATGTCTGCGCATACCGCAGCGAGGGCTACTCATCCTTCGCAGAAGGCCTACCGCCCGAATCCCTTTCGCAGCAACCTGATCTATATGTGACCGCAAAGAGAGAGACGAGTCATAAGTTACCCCGAGATACTTTAGGGAACATACCTGAGGAATGACATGATGACGATAAGACAATGAAATGTGTACCTGTTGAGTAACCGGAAAAGGTAACAAAGCGCACTTGTTTACATTAAGGCTTAAGTGTAATTCAGCAGTCCAGCTGCCAAGAGCACGCGCGACTCACATCTTCTTTTTCCTCAAGGCGCCGCCCGGGGACACCTGGCGGCAATATTCATGCTCTAGAGCACAATAACAAGCACCAGGTCCACAGTCTAAATTCAGCATCATTAATTGTTACAGCAATGGTTAGTTGAAGTGCTGAATGGCACTGCACTTTTTGGCACTTGTAGCTTGTGATGCAACACAATGCTACTGAGAAAACCTCTAAGCAAGCAAACCACACCCACTGCCATTAAGAACGGATCAACTGATCAAGTTTCAGACCTAACAGACCCAATTTTGTCATTTAATTCCCCTTTCCTCTTCCTGGGCTCGGCCTGTCTTTCTAAGTAAATTTATTCCTTTTTCCAACCCCTGTGGCACACTCACCACGTCACCAGCAAACTGCCGCAGGGCATGCATGCACGTGATTCATAAATGCCCTTACAACACGCACTTGTGCTCACAGCAGACATCGCAAGCAAATTTTCACCGGCAGCTCATGTGCATATGTGTAACACACTAACCATTGCAGGTACTGCATACCAACATGTCACGGCCCCACTTCGATGGCATGTGCCACTCTTGTTGATGAAGGAATCGGTGACGAATAATTGGCGCTCTCGTTTCAAATCAAAACAAAATTGCGGTTGTCAATGTACACTGGTCATGTGCCATGGCACGTGTCTCATGCCTGCACTCGCAAACGAAGCCTACAACCAGGGCGCTCTTGCTGTGACACGAGTACCAGCATCAGAGAACTGCAAACAACTGAGAAAAGCTACTGCCAACATACCTGAGCTGAAACAAGAGCTGCTCCTTGGCAGCAACCCAGTGAAAACAGGTCCTGCAGATATCCCAATCATAGTCCCATATCCTCATCCCTACTAGAACTTCCAAGGGATGACTTAGAGATGTTCTTATTCTAGATGTCCTGACAGCTAGGCTATCTGCTGGATATCCCACTTGGTTTCATTACGGACGGAACTATACATGATATATTCTTTCTGCATCTCTACACACACACACACACACACACACACACACACACACACACACACACACACACACACGCGCGCGCGCGCGCGCACACACACACACACACACACACACACACACACACACACACACACACACACACACACACACACACACACACACACACACACACACACACACACACACATATATATATATATATATATATATATATATATATATATATATATATATATATATATATATATACACGTGCGTTATTTGCTTCTAAAGTACCTTCTATAGTTGGAAATATTAAGATTTCAAGTCGTGCATTACTATATATAGGATGCGTTTCTCAAAAAGCTACAGTTATCTACACTCTCAATTTCACGTAGAAAACAGTTCACATGGCCTGAGGACGTGCTTTTAGACCTGATCACACAACCTTAACTTCAAGGCCAGTTTACCGAAAAGTGTGCACAGGACGATGTAGCCGCCACGTTCACCACTGTTCCCAACCTCTGAACAGGTGTAGACAATCCGCGGTTTCAAGCTTCCCACGGCTCTGCTGCTGATGCTTGCAACTGGTTGAAAAAAATGAAAACCAAAACCTCTTTTTTTTACTTTTTTAAACAACGGATAAGCAACAAAAGCATTTTGTGTTTTAATCTCACTCTATAGATAAGCACATTTCACTTGCATGCTGATGTGTGTTTTTATTGTATGGTATCCCACAAAACACAAGGGCTACGCAACGTGTAACGAAAGCCTACAAAAGTATACAGTAATGTCTACAAGAAATCCATTTTCAGATGTTCTGTAGGCAATGAGGCAAAATGAGGTGTTATATGCGTGCTAATGCTCCGCCAAAAAAGATCTAGAAAACTTTTTCTTAAGAACTCGTTAAAGACATATTTAGACATTTTTATTTTTTGGAAATGGCTCCTTATATGAAGCCTATAGACTCAAGATCAGTATGCTATATATTTAAAACCCTCTAAAATCAACCAGTGAGATCCCAGTAAAAAAAAAATAACAATGGGTCCAGTCGGAAATTTTCCACTTGAGGCTGATGGGTCGAAAACCAATGTTGTTTTCACCACCCATTGAGCTCGATCAATCGAACCCAACCAGACAAAATGGCCCATCAATTCAATTGAGCTCAATTGGCATACATATTCGACTCAAATGGTTCGAGCTGGTCAGCAAAAAAAAAAAAAATTACAATTGCATTAGAACCAATTGGTTTTCTTCTATGACTACTGTGAGACTGCTGCCAACATTTCTACAAGGGAACTGAATTTATAAATACACGTTGTTATGAACATTTAGAGAGACCAACAAGTGTACAACAGTTTTGAGTCTTGAGGGAAGTGGTGTTATTCGCCAGAGGAGCGTCTATGGGCATTTTCACATGCAGTGCACACAGTGCGATCGGAATGATGTTCGCCGATAAGCCAGCTTCCATCTAATTTCACATTACGCTTCAGGTGAAAGCGGATAGGGACTATCAATGTGTTGTCACGCCACTCCCTGTATTGTCCCGCTGCTCACGTTAGCGGGTTCATGAGAATCCGCTTTGACAGGGAAAAATTGCTTTTTTCTTTACTTGTACCCGACTGCAGTGCAAATAACAGACAGACAAGAAAGCGTAGGATCACGCTGTCATGCGTTTTTCTCTTAGATTTGTTTGCACTGAAACCTAGGTGATGCTGGAGAAAAGCTGCAGGTTCAAATTTTTCATGTCTGCCAAATTTTTTGTGACCTTTACATTTCTAAACACACTACTTGTATTGAAGAAAGCTGACTGCAGATACGATTTTCAGAGATATCCAATAAAGTTTTATTTGCATGAGAATGTTGTCCTGCCCTGTGCTACCTTAGCACTTGAATATACCTTTAAAAGAGAAAAATGATGGAGTGCACTTAGGACTACTTACATGCATGCTTTGGATTTTTGAATTATATTTTTTTCTTCCTTTTTAATGACACACTTACTATTAGCATACACTCGTAAGCTTAGAAACACATACATTAGGTTCATGTTTTTTCGCGAAGAAGCAGTTTTGTGATCTTTGGATTGCATATGATCACTTACTTTGGTTCATGCAATTCCCCGCGTAGCACACGCGGAAGAAATTTCATTTTTCTTGTGCTATGACGTCACAAAGTTTTGGTACTTTTCTTGAACAAATGCCGGGCTCCACTGCTGAAGAGCCATGTAAGGCTTTTGCCTTAAAATGAACCGTGGCCGACGGCGCCAAAATGGCGGGGCGGCGACGCGTGGCTTTCCCCTGTAGATCACTTAGGTCATGCCACAGACCGCGGGTAATTCCAGAATCTGCTTAGGATACCCATACATGTCCTGTCAGTCGAATGCAGTTCCTCAAACAGGTTCTCCACCTTGTCACCAACACCACCTTAGGCAAAGTAATTAAGGTGAAAGCCTTTAATGGCTCATACTCGCGGCCACAATCGTACGTGTCCGTCCGTGACTTTTCGTTTAGGGGGAAGTAATAAAGATAGGAGAAAAGGAATGGTTGCTTCAGATAGAGGAGGAAAAAATGACCACAGAAACAAAGTTTGATGACTGTAGAATAATTAGTTATAGGCAAAAATGTCAAAATTGCGTCGAAATAGCGCAATACAGCCACGAGAACGGTGGGACGTCACATCCGTCGGAAGTCATCACAGCGTAGTGATATAACTCGGGAACTAATAAATATAAGAGAAAAAGAATAGTCACACCAGATAGAGGAGAAAAAATGACTCTAGAAACAGTTTGATTTCCCCCTAAAACCAATTATTATGACTGTAGAGTAAGTAGTTAACTTTAGCCAAAAATGTCAAAATTGCGTCGAAATAGCGCAGACTTCGATATAACCATAAAAACGGTAAGACGTCACATCCGCCGAAAGTTGCCACGGCATAGTGAAGTAATTCGGGAACTAATAAGGTAGGAGAAAAAGAATGGTCGCATCAGATAGAGGAGGAAAAAATGAACCTAGAAGCGAAGTCTGATGACTGTAGAGTAATTAGTTAATTATAGTAAAAAAATTGCGTCGAAAAAACGATGTGGCACTCACATCCACTGGAAGTCGTCACAGCATACTGAAAAAAAAAACAATGGACGAAAAAAATGCCGGATTCAGTAATTAGTAAGTGATAGCAATTTGTAACTAATTAGCGATAATTCGCAGAGGCAGCGACAGTAACACCCAAAGTCGCGCGGATCGCGTCACGCAGTTTAGATCGTCAAAGTGCCCCCCCCCCCCCCTCCCCTCCGAATTTTTTGTTTCAAGCCGCACCACTATTTTATGTCATGAACACCATGCACTTCCGCGCAGTGGAGTAGTGCTAGTGCCATAGGGTTTCTTATTAACTAGAGTGGAAAGCTGGCGCCCCGCCTATGGGAGTTTGCATGAAGCTTCCTCGAGACCACCATGAGCATCATGGGGCGGAAAGCTACCGACTGCCGAACCACAACTTTTGGCCAAAAAACAATTAAAACAAAAGTTGTTTGATAATGAAGAATGTCCTAACATTCAATTCCCTGTCTATAAATTGCAACAAACCAGCAGAAAAAGCATGTAAATGTAAAGTTTGCCCAAAATAAGCTGATGGCTTGCTGTCCTATTGGCCAAGTATTGCAGACAACAAGAGGCAACATTTCGTGCGCTTTCTTAAAAAGAAATATGTTTCTGAAAAAAATTGTGTCGCTTCGACACTTCGGAATGGCACTTCGGAAACCAGTAACCTTTAATTTGCGTCGTGTGCTGTCGCGTTTTCGCTACTATGGATTTTGCGCACTACGTTTGCGCCAAAGAGCATCGTGTAAACAGACCTACAGCGTCCGATGTTGTAGCAAAGCTCTGAACTGCACGATTTTTCTCCTACGTGATTCACTGCTAGGAATCGCACGCCCACGAAGAATAATTAGCCACTCGTTTAGAATGACACATTTTCCGACGCCCGCAGGAGCACGATTCGCTCATCCGCGTACAAGAGGTATTAGAGAGTTTTAGTTTCACGTACGTAGAGCTCTTACGGGTGACCAGTGCGCATGCGCAGAACGCAAAGGGTCTGCGTGAGACTTACGGACGTACGTAAGATTCGGATTCTTACGTTACGGTCTTTGCGTTGTTTGCGTACGTAGCGTTGACAAACATGGCAGCGCCCTGCCCGCCCGTTTCACAGCAATAACAACTTCGTCGCTAATCCCTCGACGCGATATCGTGTTCTAAACTGCTGCATTCGCCATCGATTTGCCCATTCTTACCCTCGCATAAAGTTTCAAGCGACAAATAGCTTTTGTTTTTTCAGATATAAGGGCGATTTCCCAGCTGTTAAGCCTGACGAAGCAGCGCTCCGACGCAGTTCGACTGGCTTGGCTTTGACTTTGGCGTCTGTCGCGTACGTGCAACTAAAAGGGTTTAAACGTAGACTTCTCACGTTTGCGTACGTTAAACTAATGGTGTCATCGACTGGTCGCTCCCGCGATCCGGTTAGGATCTGGCAGGGTGGGAGAGAGAGAGATAGAGAGAGAAAACTTTATTATTGGAGAGGAAGTCGGGGCACGCCCCTGGGTCTCCGCACGACCCCACTGCACTCAAGTGTTTATGTCCCTAAGGTCCATAACACTGGCAGCCCGGCCGGTGGCGATTGTCTGCACGGCCGGGTCCTCCGAGCGCAGCAGGGTCTCCCAGTCCTCCCAGGTCTTGAGGTCCTCTAGGCCGCGCGGGGGAGGGTCCGCCGGACAGAGGGAGAGGATGTGGAGGGAAGAGGCGAATGGTTCTGGGCGCAAGGTGCAGGCAAGAGTGGTGAAGGAGGGGTGATAGTGGGCTAGGGTCAGGGGTGAGGGGAGTGTGTGTGTCTGTAGTGTGATGACCCCCATAATGCGCAGGTCCACACGGGACGGAGAGGCAAAGAGACACCGTATGGCTCAGTTTAAACAAACAGGTATATTCAATAATTACACATGAGTAAGATTATACATCAGAGGCTGGGGCGTCCGAGCTTACGTGCCGACGACTTCATGGGGGCGATGGAGTGGCTCCGGAGTTGGGCTCGAGCGGTTGCTGGCAGAAGCTGCACGCCGACGGGCTCTCTCTTCGGCGCTGAAGGCCCTCTTGGCGAACGATGTCGTCCTGAGCGTGCTTGCAGTAGAATTTCAATAGTCGTCCGTTTCTTCGAGGATGGTTCACAAACCCTTCCTCTAGTGTCGTTCGGCTTGGAAGATGAACAGGAGGCGAGCTTGTAGATGATGACAGCAGAGCATAATTTTACAACAGAACAAACTTTGCACTTCTTTACTCATCGGCCGGGCAGGTTAGTGCCTAAGTAGCATCACATTACATGCTAAGCATGGAGCCCCAGCTCAGACTGAACTGCATCCGTTTACATGCGCTTTTAAGCACTTGATTAACAAAGGACTAAGGGCGGTCATTTCCAGTGGCCCGCCCAAAGCATCAATTCTCCAATCCAAAATAACATGCGAGATGGGGACCACCCCTTGGGCTGGGCTTAGCCTCGACCCCAGAGTCTGTTAACAATACAAACTAAATAAACAACAAAAACGCCACCACTCTCTCTCAAGTGAGAGTATACACAGGCTCTCTCTTCGGAGCTAATTCACTAGCGCCTGTCTTTCCACATTCTTGGCGAGTACTGCCTGTCCGCCATGACAGGTGTCCGTCGCGGCCCTTCTGGGAAGCTGTGGGTGCCTTCCCGGCGATAGCCCACGACAAAGGGGGGGGAGGGAAAGAATGTCGTCTTCGCGGTTTCGCATAGCGTCGGCTGTGGTACGGCGCGCTCTGGCCCGCTGACAGCTCCCTTGTCCTGGAATGTAACCGGAAATTGGGGAGGACAAAGCCCGTTTCCCCGGGGCGGCGGCGGGACCGGTTTTTCTGGTCGTCACCCAAAGAGTATGGCTGGGCAATTGATGATGCCGCTGTCACGGGTCTCCGTCTACGCCGCGCCGTCGAACGTGGACCCTCGCAGCACACACGGAATGTCACACTCGCTCACCCTCCAGAAGATTGTTCTCCGAACATTTGAGTCCACGCAGCTCCCCTTGTCTTTCTGAATCGCCTCGCACAGTGCGTCCGACAAAACACTTTTCGCTGCACTCAACACCACTGCACAACACCATATGCCTCCGCTGTCAATACTGGCGTCTCCAGGGGCAGCACTGATCTTCTTTTACAGATAAACATGAAACTCAGCACCCAAGCCTCTCCTTTCTAGTCCAAACTGGACGAAATAAATTTACCACAGTTACAAAGGAGCTCCCACTTCTAGCACGATCACGGCACAGACAAAAATATAGATAACGAAAGGAAGTAGGGCAGGTTCTGCATGCGCTCCGCATGCTCTCCTGTGCAGGTGTTACTTAATGACAGAAAGGTTTAACTACCAACTCCGATAACTTAACACATAAGCACATAGCAATGTTATGAGCTGCGGCATTACACAATTCTAACCAGTTCACAACTCCGCTCTGTTTACGCCATTAGTCCGACTTAGCTTTCCGATTTCGCAGCGGATATCGGCCTTCATGAGTCATACTAAGTAAGTCTGTGCCCCTTTGTCTGCTTTGGGACTCGCGAGGGCTCGTGGCAGGAGCCTCTCCTGGCGTTATCTGCGCGGCAACCTCGCGCGCTTCTTCTTCTAGCAATGCATGAAGTAAATCCGGTGGCATTCCGGCCGTCACCTCGGGCGCCTGCCGAACAAATGCAGGAGAGGGCGTTTCTTGCGAACCATCTGCGCGCTCCGCTTCACTTCTGTCCCCATCAAAATCCGCGCTTTCCCTTTCCTCATTTCGTGAATACTGAACCGGTGCCGACTTGAGGCGATTTGCGTGTATCCTTATCAAACGCCGGTTCACGTCTCGGACTCTGAAGTTTACCGGAGAAAGCTTCTCGACAACCTCGCACGGTCCTCTCCACTTCGTCTGGAACTTACGAGCTAGCCCAATCTGCCTTTGGCAGTTTTCAATGTACACGCTGTCCCCCACATCAAACGGCGCGTCTCTAGCACTGCGATCGTGCACCTCCTTCCTGCGCTTCGCCGCTTTCTTTAAGGACTCCTTTGCGATGTCCCTCGCCACTTGCAAGCGCGATTCTAGCTCAACCTTATAGTCGTCCAGTGAAGCGTATGGGACACGACGGGGGCCCTCTGGCACTTCACTAGGCTGGTCCGGGTCTCGGCCGTAGAGAAGAAAGAATGGCGATTCGCCCGTGCTCTCGTGTGCTGCGGAATTGTAGGCAAACATTGCATACGGGAGCCACAAGTCCCAGTCCCGCTGGTCGCGCGAAACAAAATGCGACAGGAACCCGGCGACGGTTTGGTTCAGTCGCTCCACCGCGCCGTTGCAAGCCGGATGGTACGGTGTTGTCTGCTTCTTAGCGATCTTAAGCAGCTCGCAAACTCTCCTCATTAGCTGCGACACGAAGTTCGTTCCCCGATCTGTCAAGAGTTGCCTCGGGGGTCCATGTCGGAGCACGATCTGTTCGACAAATGCTCTTGCAACCGTGTCTGCCTTCTGATCTGGGAGTGCTACCACTTCCGCGTATTTTGAAAGGTGGTCGACAAATACTAAAATGTACTTGTTTCCGGAAGTGGTCGTGGGCAATGGGCCCATTATGTCCATACCTGTCCGCTCGAAGGGAGCCGAAACCTCAGGGAACGGCTGAATTGGAGCTGGTCTTCGTCCCTTGGGTGTTTTTCTTTCGAGACAGGAATGACACTTCGCACAGTAGTCTCTAACATCCTGTCGCATGCCACTCCAAAAGTACAAACGCTCCACACGCCTGCGTGTCTTCGCTACGCCAAAATGACCGGCGCATGGCGCATCGTGAAACGCGCGAAGAACCCTTTCTGTCCACGACCGAGGTATGACGACTCTCTCCCAAGCGGTTTTCTCTGGTCTCCCTTTCCTGGTTGGCCTCGTGCGCCGACACAGGGTGCCGTCTTTGTCAATGAAATAACCTAGCTGTTCGGGATGAGACGGTGCGCCCTCTAAGCTTTCGATTATTCGCTTCAGGTCAGGATCTTTGCACTGCTCTGTGCGTAATTCGGCGGGGTCGACTACGGGGACAAACTCTTCTATAGCTGCCACGGCAGCTGTGCGGCTGAGTGCATCAGCATTCAGATGTGTCTTTCCTGACTTGTGCTCAACTTCAAAGCAGTATTCCTGCAGGTGTAGATTCCATCTAGCGAGTCGCGAGCTAGGGTCCCTGACACTCATCAACCATTTCAGAGGATGGCAGTCTGTGACTAGCTTGAATTTGCGGCCGTAAAGGTAGCATCTGAAGTGCTTTACTGCCCAGACAACGGCGAGGCACTCCCTTTCCGTAGCTCCGTACTTTTGCTCTGTGGGGCTCAACTGTCGGCTAGCAAAAGCAACGGGATGTTCTTTGCCCTCGATAACCTGAGATAGCACGGCACCAACTGCGAACTTTGACGCATCTGTGGCCATAACGAAGGGCAAACTAAAATCCGGGTGGCGTAACAGCGGTGCACTCATTAGCTTCCTTTTCAGGGCCCCAAAAGCATTCTCCGCGTTTTCGTCCCAACGAAAGGCGACATTTTTGGCTGTTAAGGCGGTGAGTGGCTTAGCGAGCTTGGCGAACTCCTCTATGTGCCTTCGGTAGTAACCGATCAGGCCGAGAAACTGCCGGACCTGGCGGACGCTAGTCGGGGATGGAAAATCCGAGACACACCTTAGTTTCTCAGGGTCCGGTCGCACGCCGTCAGCTGAAACAACGTGCCCGAGGTATTTCACCTCGTTTTTGAGGAATTGGCACTTAGAGGGCTTCAGTTTGAGACCCGCTGCTCTTAGTCGCACCAAAACCTGCTCAATATCGCGCAAATGGTTATCAAAACTGCCACTGTATATGATAATGTCATCCATATACACGAAGCACAGCCTCCCCAGAAGACCTGCCAGGATAACATCAGCGGTTCTCTGCCAGACAGCAGGGCTGTTGGCCAGACCCATCGGCATTCTTTTCCATTCATAGTGCCCTGAGGGCGTGTTGAATGCCGTTTTCTCGGCATCTGCCGGATCCATTGCTATCTGCCAGAATCCCGCCGCCATGTCCACTACCGTGAAGTACCTGGCAGAGCCCAGCTGAGAAAGCGTCTCCTGTATATTGGGGATGGGGTATGGATCGATGCGAGTTACGGCATTTAGTTTGCGGTAGTCCACTACCAATCGATACGAGCCATCTGGCTTTTCCACCAATAGTGCTGGTGCTCCCCAGGGTGACTTTGAGTGTTCGACAATGCCGCGATCAATCAGGTCCTGCACCTGCCGCTCCATCTCCTCACGTTGGGAGTAAGGAATCCTGTACGCACGCTGGTAAACGGGCGATGAAGTGCCGGTTTCTATCCTGTGCTTTATAACGCTACAGCAGCCCAAATCCAGGTTGGACGCGGCGAATACCTCCGAGTAGTCGTTCAGCAAACCAGCCAGAGCCTCCCTCTCCCTGGATTTTACGTGAGAAAGATCGAACGACACCTTTGGAGCAGCCGAAGGACTAGCATGCTCTACAGTTGCGAGTACCGTATCGGTGGGCTCACGTTGCTCTATCGCAGAGGTGAAGAAAGCCAATGTTTTGTTCTTGGGAAGGCTCAGTGGCTGCTGGCTACAGTTAACCACCCGTAGGGGCACTCTGTGGGCGTCATTAACTGTCACGAGGCACGCGGCTGCCTTCAGGCCATTGCTGAGAGAGTCGACCGGCTCAAGCACTCCCACGGCGCCGCTCTCTACATCTGAAGGCACAAACGCGTACAAAATGTGCTCCGACCAAGGAAGGACGACCGCCTCCTCGACCAGCCGGACGGCAACCCGCGAATATACCTTCTCCAATGATCCCACTGTTTGACGGGTGTCAATATCGGTAATGCGAATCTCAGCCCCTCTCCTGTTCAAAAACGGAACTTTTGAGCCGCCCGCATTAACCTCTTCCTCAGAGAATGAGACTACTACCTTCCCTTTTCTCAAAAAATCCTGCCCTAATATACCTGACACTCCGTTTGGCAGAGACACCGTGTCCGGGCATACGTAGCAGGGGTGCTCCAATGCAATTCCGCCGAGAGAGAAGTGTAACCGGTAGAGTCCACTTATGCCAAGAGGATCCCCCGTTATGCCTACAAATTTGGTTGCCATACCACCAGACGCTTCCAACACCTCGCGGTCCCCCTTCCTTCGAAGCGTGTTAAAACTGCTCTCCTTAAGCAATGTCACCTTTGACCCCGTATCTATCAACAATTCCATACAACAACCATTTAACTTGCAACGCACAACAGGGCATGCTTCGTCGGCCACACAAACTACCACCACCTCATCATCTACTGCTCCCTCCCCACGCTCCTCAGGCTGGGGAGGACTAACTAGTTTTTTGACTCGGTATCTGGAGCCCCGCTGTAGGCTTGCTTAGGGCGTGTCTCGCCTGCTTCTCTTTGTGGCTCCCCACGGCGCACGTTTTGGCAGAACCTGGCGATGTGTCCGCGACCCTGGCAAGCGAAGCATACGATTTCTTCAAAATCTCGCATACCGCGCCTGTAGCTTTGTGGCGGTCTCCGGTTTCCAGCGAATGGGCGCTGTTGAGCGCGCGCTTCAACCTGGCATTCTACCTGCTGAGATAGCAGCTGTTCTAAGCGATCTAACCGCTCTGTCAAGAGAGCAACCTCAGGGTTGAGCACCGCTCTCTCTATGACGCGTACTCTCGCTGCGGCTGTCGTTAACGCCTCATTTCGTTCCTCATCCAATGCGGCCTCCACGGCTTGGTCGAAATTGCTCGGCTTGCGCGAGAGCACGAACCGGCGCACGGGGTCTTGCAGACCAGCCACGAACAAAGCGGTCATTTCCTCTTTAAGTATATCCTCCGCGTATTTCTTCCTTAGCTGGTCTCCTTCCTCCTCCCTGCTTAACGTATCGCGTGCTAGGCGCTGAAGCCGCGACGCAAATGTTCGCACGTCCTCCCCTACCATCTGTCCGGCGTCACGGAACCTCTGTACCCGCACGTGACGTGGTTCAGTGTCGAAATGCTCAAACGCGAGCTTCTTAAATTCCGCAAATGATTTTGTGGATTTTACTTTTTCGTCTCGCCAGGCAAAATCATGAGCAGCTCCTGCCATCTTACACCTCGCCATTCCCAGCATTTGAGCATCGGACCATCCCCCCATTTTCCCAATCTCTTCTAGCATGGAAAAGAAATAGCAGATTGGAACCCCTGTCTTATCTCCCGTAAACGTCGGAATGACGCTTCCTAATGCCAGCATGCTTGCTCCGAGCGACGGCTGTGGAGTGGGAGCTCCCTCAGATACAGTCATTTTTTTTTTCAAGCCCTCCAGTGCCTCAAGCCTCTCAAATGGGGGTAAAAGTCCCACAATCAGTCCCGTGATTCCCTTTTGATTACAATTTTGAAGTCATGAATGTCACAGCATTCAGAGGACATTTGCTTTTGAGACCCCACTTCTGACACCAGTGTGATGACCCCCATAATGCGCAGGTCCACACGGGACGGAGAGGCAAAGAGACACCGTATGGCTCAGTTTAAACAAACAGGTATATTCAATAATTACACATGAGTAAGATTATACATCAGAGGCTGGGGCGTCCGAGCTTACGTGCCGACGACTTCATGGGGGCGATGGAGTGGCTCCGGAGTTGGGCTCGAGCGGTTGCTGGCAGAAGCTGCACGCCGACGGGCTCTCTCTTCGGCGCTGAAGGCCCTCTTGGCGAACGATGTCGTCCTGAGCGTGCTTGCAGTAGAATTTCAATAGTCGTCCGTTTCTTCGAGGATGGTTCACAAACCCTTCCTCTAGTGTCGTTCGGCTTGGAAGATGAACAGGAGGCGAGCTTGTAGATGATGACAGCAGAGCATAATTTTACAACAGAACAAACTTTGCACTTCTTTACTCATCGGCCGGGCAGGTTAGTGCCTAAGTAGCATCACATTACATGCTAAGCATGGAGCCCCAGCTCAGACTGAACTGCATCCGTTTACATGCGCTTTTAAGCACTTGATTAACAAAGGACTAAGGGCGGTCATTTCCAGTGGCCCGCCCAAAGCATCAATTCTCCAATCCAAAATAACATGCGAGATGGGGACCACCCCTTGGGCTGGGCTTAGCCTCGACCCCAGAGTCTGTTAACAATACAAACTAAATAAACAACAAAAACGCCACCACTCTCTCTCAAGTGAGAGTATACACAGGCTCTCTCTTCGGAGCTAATTCACTAGCGCCTGTCTTTCCACATTCTTGGCGAGTACTGCCTGTCCGCCATGACAGGTGTCCGTCGCGGCCCTTCTGGGAAGCTGTGGGTGCCTTCCCGGCGATAGCCCACGACAAAGGGGGGGGAGGGAAAGAATGTCGTCTTCGCGGTTTCGCATAGCGTCGGCTGTGGTACGGCGCGCTCTGGCCCGCTGACAGCTCCCTTGTCCTGGAATGTAACCGGAAATTGGGGAGGACAAAGCCCGTTTCCCCGGGGCGGCGGCGGGACCGGTTTTTCTGGTCGTCACCCAAAGAGTATGGCTGGGCAATTGATGATGCCGCTGTCACGGGTCTCCGTCTACGCCGCGCCGTCGAACGTGGACCCTCGCAGCACACACGGAATGTCACAGTAGTTTGCGCCAGAGTGTTGCGTGTTTGTTATCTAGGGAGGGGTGGGGCGGGGGGTAGAGCTGGCGCGAGGCTCTGTAGGCCTGCGTCATCTCGCTGAACGAGTGCATTCGCTCCCTCGCGAATCCCCGATCCGAGGCCACCTGAACCCGGTTTAAAGAACCTCGGGCTAAAAGGTTGGCGGCCTCGTTTCCGGGATTCCCGGAGTGCGCAGGCACCCATATAAGCTCTACATGGCGGGGTGGGGGTGCATCGGGCGAGCCCAGTATGACAAAAGCAGGGACGTGGACTCGGCCTCGCGCAAAATTTAGAATTGCAGTTTTAGAGTCTGTTAAAATGTACTGGGCTTCCGTGCGGGTGATGGCAATTGCGATGGCGGCTTCCTCTGCAGCCTCTGGGGTGGTGTCAGGGGGAAGAGGTAGTGTGAGGAGGGCGGATGAAGAGTAGCCCACCACGGCAGCGGTTGCTTCGTCAACCGTGCAGGCGGCGTCCACCCATACGGCGTCCGGCTCGGAGCCGTACACTGGATGGAGTGCCTTCGCACGGGCTCTGCGGCGCTGCTCATGGTGGGAGGGGTGCATATTTTTTGGCAGTGGCTTGATGACCAGCTCTCGGTGAAGGGATCGAAAAATGGGGAGGAGGGTTGGGTCGTTGGCCGGTATTCTGATTCCGAGGGAGTCCAGGATATACTGGCCTGTGGAGGTTTGTGTAAGCCTTATGTATTGGGCCTGTCGATGGGTCTCCACGGGTTCCCTGTTCGTGTTGTGGAGGCCCAGGCCTAGTAATCTGTCTGTGGGGGTGTTGAGGGGAAGATGAAGTGCGACTTTGAATGCCTTGCGGATCAAGGCATCCAAAGTATTTATGTCGTGTTTGGATAGTTCTAGGTATGGGGCAGTGTAGAGCATCCGCAGGGTGGGAGCCGCTCTCGCTCTGAGCGCATAGCGAGACTAGTCAAGCCGAATGGTCAGCGAGTTTTTAGAGCGGAAGCGCAGGAGGCAGAAGGGGGACGTAACTTCCGGAACCACTCCGCGGCACCGCTGCTGATGTCAACAGTAGCCGCACGTAAGGTCCCTTGATTACCTTTAGCCGCACATAGTTTGCATCGCGGTCGCCGCTGAGCCTGTATCGATCGCTACCCCGGCTTTCCGTCCCACGGGACGCTCATCGCCTTGTGTATAGCACTGTCGTCCTCGTCTGAGCTGCTGCTGGAATCGCTGTTGTCATCCGACAGCAACACAGACTGCGTTCCTAGCGTAGTTATCCGGCGTATCTTGGACATTTTTCCTCACACAGCGCGGCACCCGCAAAACACAACACAGCAAGGAGGCTGCTACTGCGTCAAAAGCCTACACTTGCTTCTACGCGCAGGGGACGCCGAGGCCTCGCACCGCTTTCGCGAAATGGCGGAAGTGGCTCTGTCACGTGGACGCGAGCGCTCGGAAAGAACCAGCCTAATGCAGTCAGTGCGGCCGGTTTGCATCGCACCTTCGGGCGATGCTGCAAGAATTCATATTCTGTTTTTGTATTGTGGAACATCTCACCCCGGGATGGGGTGAGTGGGCCGATCCCAGCTGCAGTGCTATGCCGGGCCAACCCGTGGCAGAGGTGAAGCGAGCCTCAAGCACTCTGCCGCTTTACAAAAATACGTTTAATATCTGGGACCCATATAGGATCCCTACCAGATATTAAGCTGATAAGAACAGAGGCTTTTTCAGAAATGTTTCGGGACATTTCCTTTTTCTCATCGGCATATCTGATTATTGTTCGTTCCTTTTTATCGGAAGTCTCGTCTGTAAGTTTTATCCGTGTGGTGTGAGTGTGCAGTTGTGCGTGTTCGAAGTCTTCCAACTCGCAGCTGCTGAGGTCCACCGAAGTGCGAGCCCCTCACTTTGCAGCCACGTGTCTGGAGTAGACTTCGCGTGAAGCAGCGATGGTGTCGCTCACCGCCAGCTTCTTGAAGAGGCGCAAGTAGCGTCTGCTACAGAGCCTCATTACTTTATCGTTGTTGGGGTCCCAAGAGCCGAGCGCTCCAACAACGATTGCCTCGACGCTGACCCGCTGGAACTTTCGCAGCAGGTATTGGCGCACGGGTTCGTACTTGGCGACCTTACTCTCCCGTGCCGCATCGAAGGCGGTTCTGCGATTGTCAAAGGGGCAAGTGACGTCGATGACGATCGCCGACTCCCCTCGCGCCAGAACGAGGTCTGGCCTGAGGTTAGTCGTTCCCACGGGACGGTTCTCGTGGGTGACTGTGAATCGCTTCCCAGCGGCCGTTTTCAGCCGGTTCACGATTTTGTTGTGCCGGTCCGTGTAGGCAGCACTCTGACGCATGCAGTGGCAGAGCACGTGGGGTAGGGTTTCCTGGTTGTGCCCGCACGCTCTGCACCGCTGGTCGCTTGCACGTGCCCACGGCCTGGCCCCGTTGAGTGGCAGGAGGTTCAACCTTGCCCTGTGAAGGAAACGCCAGTCACAGAAACGGGTGAAAAGACCTGAACGCATGAAGTGAGAGCTGCTGGGATCGGCGGCGACGCACTCCATCACTTTCCCCTGGTTGGGTTTCTGTTGGAGAGAGTGATTTCGTGCGGCCGTGGCGATCGAGCGCAGCTTCTTCACGACCTTCGTTCGGTGCTTCGGCGCCAGAGTCACGTCGGCGCAGGTGATGTGGGGCCCATCTTCCCGCATTTCCCACGTGACCTCGAGACGCCGGGACGCCTTTCGCGCCTCCGTCCATACGGACTTGAGCTGCGAGGCCCGCGCCCTGAAGTCTCCCTCCGTCTCCCCGCTGAGGTAGGCTGCGACGTCCGCCTCGGTCACTTCTCGTCCCAGTCTCTTGGTGGTGATCTCGGTGACGGCTCGCTTCGCCAGGTCTCGAACCTCTGCGTCTGGAGAGGAAAGGAGTTTAAAAGCGCTGTCGATGCGGCAGATGTCGCTCAGCTCCGCTGCCAGGGGAATTCCCGCCGTGCCCGCTGCTGCGCTGCCGTAGATGTAATCGTTGCTGGCGTTTGCTGGAAGGTAAAGAGTTCTTTTGATTAGTGGTCGCAGGGCTTCGTCGAGGCGCTCCCACTCTGCCTTCCCCAACAACCCGCACCGCATGGAGAAGTTGAGCGCTGGATATACGAATGTTTTGACAGCGTCCAACCTCTGCCACGGGGCGAGCATCGAGGTCAGCAGGCGGCGGCCTACGCCGATGGCGTCGTCGACGGTCGCGGTGTCCGGGAACACGCTGAATCCGACGGGGCGTCCTAGAAAAGATTGGGACTCGAAGTCGTTAATCGTTGGTATGGCCGTCCCGTTGATTTCGAAGACTGTCGGCCTGGTTCCGACGGGCGTCCGGCCGCTGAGGTGCAGGGTCTTGCATTTTCCGGGGTTGAGTTGAAGTCCCAACCTGGAAGAGAGGGCTGTCACTTTGTCAATCCGGGCTTGAAGTTCTTCCGGGCTGTTGGCCAGCGGGGTCAGGTCGTCGGCGTAGGCCAGGATGTTGTGTTGTCGCTCGTCTCCTTGAACTTCTCGTAGCACTGGATCGATGGATAAGAACAGAAACTACACAACGATCATAGCCATAGGAGGCCGAGAAGCGATAACCTAAATTCGGTTACGATCCGAAGCCCCCTCGGATGACCCTCAAAAAAGCCCCAGGCGCCGCGCGTAAGCTGCAAGCGGCAATGCTCCCTAATTCCAAAACCTCTCTCAATGCGCCCGCTCCATTGGCCATAATAGCTGCATAGGCACATGTTTTTTAGTGCTTTAAAGTTAATAATACCCCAAACTGCTCACAAATTGCATAGCAATTACTCAGATCAAAGGCGAAAATCGCCAGCGGTTGCCCTGGCGGTGTCTTCGCGCAGCCCCGACGAGGACGTGTACAGAATTTAAAAAAAAAAGTGCGTGAAGCTAGATATAAAAAAGTTGCACAAAGATATTAGACCTATGTTCACCATACGAAACGGAATGAGTCGTCAATGACGAAGTGCAGTTCAACAGAAAAAAAAAAAAACACAGCAGGGGACGTCACGCGCGTTTAACATGGCTGCTCCCATGCTCGTAAACTCCGCAGCGGTTGCAGCGGCAACGCGACCGACGAGCTCTTCGTGGGAAGGAATAAGTGGAGAAGCACCAGGAAAGGCGAAAAGGTTTACTACGAGTGCACGTCGTAAAATGAACTCCCGCCCGACAGTGCGAAAACGAGCTCAAAGCTCATCGACACTGCTCGTTGAACCTTGACTTGCCAGGTACGGAGCTGTTACCACACGCACTTCCATCAGCTGTGTGCTGTCACTGTCACTTTATAAAACATACTTTATCAGTAATGACGGCATATTTGATTTACGAAGTGAGCATCAATTTGGGTGTGTTGCACGCTCCAGTACCCAAATATTGTTATAGAGACTGTCGAATTCTCTTGATTCCAGTTTCAGCAAAAAAAGATTTCAATTTGCCTTTTTCTTGATGTTAAAAAAGCGTTTAGCTAGCTATGGGTTTTAATTGTGGCCTTTTTGTTGCTGAGGTCGTCATCGTCATCAGCCCGACTATGCCCAATGCTGGGCAAAGGACTCTTACATATGTATCCAATTATCCCTGTCATGCACCAGCTGTGGCCACCCTATCCCTGCAAACACCTTTATCTCCTCCGCCCACCTAACTTTCTGCTGCCCACTGCTATGCTTGCCTTCGCTAGGAATCTACTCATTACTCCTAATGACCATTGGTTATCTTGCCTTCGCATTACATGCTGTGCCGAAGCACATTTCTTCTTGATTCCGACTAGGATATCATTAACCCGTGCTTGTTGCCTGACTCACTCTGCCTTCTTCCTGTCTCCTAATGTTACAAGTATATCTTTTTACTTTCCATAGCCAGCTGCATTGTCCTCAATTTAAGTCAACACTTTTCATCAGCCCCCATGTTTCTGTTTCATATATGTGAGTACTGTTAATATACAGGTGTTATATAGATTTCTCTTGAGGGATATTGCTTACTTGCCAAATAGGCTCTACCTGATTCTTATTAAATGTTCTAGTTATTTCACTCCCATGATCCGGATCTGCAGTTACTATTCTGCCTTAAGTAGACGTATTCCCTTACCATTTCCTACGCCACAAATGAAAAATCAGTTTTGAAATTCAACACCAGCTTTTTAAACACTTGCTCATATAGAGACTGAATTAGGCTGCCATACTATTTAAAATTGCTAATCATGCCAGCAGTAAGTAGCCACTGAAATGGGGAATTGAGAAAAGCTTTCGTATTTATGTAGCTGTATGTGTGACCTACACAATGAACTAGTTTAAATGCAATGTGATGAATACTGGGAACATAATCTTTAAAAAACTAAAAGTGAGAAAAAAATTAGAGATTAATCACGCCTGGCCCAATAGTGGGCTGTAAGCTCTAGAATTGTGCATTTATTTTATTTCTCTTATTAACTGCATGAGTGTAAAGATTTTCATTTCAAAATATTAATTCAATAAAGTTATCACTGTTCCTGTAACACAAGGTTTGAGTAAAACAAAAATAGAGCTTTCAAAACATGTCAACGATAGGGAAATAAGTAGATGCCTAAAACACAGGTGCTTAGCTAGGCCTCCTGGAGACATGGTGAGCTCTATGTTTGCTCATGTGACTGCTTGCCTTTTTGTGCACATAGCTCCACTGACCCACTGCTTCAACTTTTTTTATTCCACACCACAACGGGCCACATGGCACAGACCGACCCCAGGATGCTGGTGTGTAGAACTACAGTGACACTATGGCAGCTGTGGCTTGTTCCATTCCTCAAAGGTCTCCATCTCTCACATTAGCTCATATGGTGAGGCTGTAGTAGTACTGTAGCTTATCTATAAGGGCACCAGTTAACTTCCTTTAAGCACTGCCTTCAAGAGCCACCTATTTGTCTCGTGGAGGTTCTTACATAGTTTATGCACCTAAAGCATAATAGCTGATAACATCACAAACATCAAATATTGAAGGGCTAGCAGAGTAACTATAATATTAAGGTGAGGCAAAATTACCAACTTATTAATGTCAGAGACAAAGACAATGTTTCACCTTGAATTGAAAATGTGAAACTTGCTTTAACCTTCAAGTGAAATAAAGTCGGAATGTAGTTTTTTTTTGGCCAGTAAAGAGATTTGGGCAAGTTGGTATAGATTCACAATTCACTACAGCGCAGCAAAAGTGATAGTGCCTGTTTTGTCTTCCTTCTGTCTGTGTCTGCTGCACTGTTGCGAATCATGAATAATTTTTTTTTTCTGACATTTTGTCGAAGGTTTGGGGACATTTAAGATAAAAAACAAGATCAGAATGTAGTCTGAAACCTTAAAGCCCTATCTTTCTGAGTGATCTCAAATGGTGATGTGCAGAGCTGTGCAAAGCAGTAAAATTTTTTACACTTGGTGTTTCCCAGAGCTCTATATTATGGCTATTTTTTATTTAATCTTCATGGTAATGATCTTACCAGCATTACATATTCATCATATATTTACCAATATGCAGATGAAACCCTGCTTACCTCTACTAACACTAATTTTCTGTGCCCATGCACTCTGGGAACTACAAGGGGGAGCTATTAAAGGGACCAAACACTGACCAAAAACGTGTCATGAGATTATAGTGGAAATGAAAAGATTGTGCCTCAAACTGTAAGAATTGAGCACTGCAATATCAAAGAAACAAGGATTTCTAATTTTAATTTGGCCTTGAAAATTGCATAAAAAGCTATATGTGGCAAAACCCGCCATTATCACAGTAGCCCACCACATGACCACATCTCGGTAAAATATTGCTTATTTGTTTCAAGAGCAGTGTTTTTTTTTCTTTCACAAGTGTTCGTCATGTTTAATTGTAGTTTACACTCTCCAGTGCACCATTTGATGAAAAAGGAATGCTCTCTTCGCATCGTCGGCCATGCGCATTTAGCTTTTGTAACTAGATGATGCCACACTGTTCTGAATTTCTTGGATGGAGCGGCTACCACGGTCTTTTAAAACTTTCATCAACAAGGTGTGCCACAACAGCTTTGGGTGTGGAAAATGAAATGGACACTACTCCATATACTAAAAATATAACTGTCTGGCAGGTGAGATTTACGTTAGTTTTTGTTACAGCGCTTTTTCCGACATGCAATCGCCATTGCGCTCGCTGATCATGGTTTCCAGCATCGGGACTACATAAGAACGGCAGCATGCACTGATTAAAGAATTCTCTGAAAAATTTCCTATAGTGTTTCCAATAAAACTGTTGCGGAATACAGTGCCTTAGGCAGCAAACTTTCCATTGGGCAAAAAAAAAAAAAGAAATTGGGTCCCTAAAAGTCGGTGTGCTGTCCCTTTAAGCAGAACGATTGACTCGAAAAATTCACCTCCTGCTCTTGATATCCCATTATCTGCGTTCCAACTGTAAAGCGACATATGGTATATACCAGGGGTCTCAAACACGTATTGCTATGCAGGCCGCATTGAGAAAATTTCGTCCCCTGCGGGCCAGAAGCCGGTTAAAAAAAAAAAAAGAGGGGAGAGCTTCAATCACGATGGTATATTTTTTTTGGGGGGGGAGGGGGGGGGGGAGGGACTGGTGATGTGAGCACCAATCTTGCAGTGTGTTAAAAAAAGAAACTATGAAGATAATTATCCTTATCAAGAAGAGGTTTGCACTTTTTAATCACAGGAATTGCCCTTCAGTTGTTAGCATGCTGCTCGCTAGAGGTTTGACAGTGCTTAGCAGCGACAAGGTATGCAATATCTGGTGTTAGGTCTTATGCGGCGACGATTCGCATGGTGGCTCTGAGGCGGTTGTCTGTCATCCTTGAACGCAGTGCAGATTTGTTGACTTTCAATAAAGAGAAGAGATGCTCACACAAGTAGGTGCTCCCGAGCATAGCAATCATCCTTGTCGCTTGGTGCTGCAGAGCCAGAAAAATTGTCCTATCTAAAAAAATGTAAACGCCCGGGACACCTACCTTATTTATTCGAATCAAGGCCGATAGTTTTTTTCAAATAATAATATTCCAAACTTTAGGGTCGGCTTAGATTCGAGAATTAAAAAAAAAACGCACCAGTCTTTCATTGAAACTGCTAAATATGGTATAGAGGAGGCACTGATATGGTGCATAGCTAGCGCCATATAGAAAAGTCTGTATCGCAGCCGCTACTTGCCGTGCCAGTAGCCAACCGTACACAAGCGAGGTCGCCATTTTGACCTGTGTCGTGTCGGTTGTATCGGTGTGCGGTGTGGTGTTATCGTGATGGCACCAAGCAGGAGATGCCACTACAGTGCCGCTTTCAAGCGAAAAGTTGTGATAGCCGCAGAGGCATAGTCGAACCTTCAAGCTGGGCGGGGCTTCGGCGTCGACGAGAAAAACGTCCGTCATTGGAGGGGACAACGACAGCAGCTTTTTGCGTGCGCCGCAACGAGGATGGCATTTAGCGGACCAAAGAAAGGCCGTCACCACGAAGTGGAGACAGTTTTGGCCAACTTTGTTCGGACGCAGAGAGCAGGTGCCCTTCCAGTGACAACAGAAGTGCTCCAAGCGAAAGCTAGGGAACTTTCGAGGGAGCGAGGCCTAACGCCAGATTATTTCAAAGCCAGCAGGGGCTGGCTTCAGAAATTCATGAAGCGCTTTGGCTTCAGCCTCCGATGTAGCACTTCAATCTCCCAGAAGCTGCCAGCGATTTCGAAGAAAAGCTGATAGCTTTTCAGCGCTACGTGCTCCAAAAGAGAGAAGCGGCAGGCTACAACCTTGGGCAAGTCGGCAACGCCGACCAGACGGCTGTGTATTTTGATATGCCAGTGGCATACACCGTGAATGAAAAGGGTGCCAAGGAGGTGAAGGTGCGCTCTGCAGGCTACGAGAAGCAGCGCGCAACTGTGATGCTGTGCGGCACAGCTGATGGACATAAACTCCCTCCTTATATGATATTTAAAAGGAAGGCACTGCCTGCTTGAGAAACTTTCCCAAGAAATGTCATTGTGCGGGCAAATGAGAACGGGTGGATGACGGGTGCAATGGTGGAAGAGTGGGTTAAGATTGTGTGGCGACGGCATCCAGGAGCCCTTTTGACAAAGAACTTGCTCCCTGTCGTTGACACTTATCGTGGGCACTTGACCGACAACGTGAAGCCTGCGCCCGCCCAAGCGAACATGGATCTTGCTGTTATACCGGGCGGCATGACGGGCCAGTTGCAGCCACTTGATGTCTGCATCAACAAACCTTTCAAGGATCGTCTGCGGAAATATTACACGGACTGGTTGACTGCTAACTGCAACGGGCCGCATCAAACGTGCATCGCTATTGCAGCTGGCGGGCTGGGTAGCTGCAGTGTGGGATGACATCCCAGATACTTTGATTGTGTGTGTGCGCCTTTAAAAAGTGCAGCATATCTAATGCGCTTGACGGTACCGAAGATAGTCCACTGTTTGAAGGTGACAGTGACAAGGAACACAGCGACGAGTCTAGCAGCAATGACGACGTTGAATGAGCTCTGCACGTTCAGATTCAATAAATGCTGTTTGCATTTTGTGAACGCTGTCCTCGCTTCTTTTGTTCGGCCTACATTCGAGGTAACATATTTTTTTTTGTCGGCTTCGGACTTTAGGGGGTCGGCATAGAATCGGGGTTGGCCTAGATTCGAGTAAATACGGTACGTCTTCAAACTTCTGTCATAATGTGGCGCTTGCTTGAAATTGAATAAGCTCCATTTGTAACTCGGGCTCAACATCATTGACTCGCACAGCGAAGGGCACAGAAAATTTCGAACCGTTTAGAGAGGCTGCGGATGTCTTGAAATTGAATCTTTAATTCTTCCTCGAGATTGCGGAGCAAATCTGCAAAAACATTGTAAGATTCTCGGGCAACATTTCCTAGTGACTTGGGAGTTGGAAAGTGACCCAGCTTATTCGCTTTTATGTGGCCATGCCAGAGTTGTAATTTAGTCTGAAATGCACAAACGGCCTCAATTATTTTCGTTACGATTTGTTGTTTTCCCTGAAGCTTTACTTTCAAGATGTTCAGGGGACCACATGTCTGTAAGAAAGGCAAGGGAATGAAGCCACTTCTCATCTGACAGCTAAGCAATTGACTTATTTTTTTAAATTGACTTATTTCAAGAACCTGTCGATTTCCTTTATGAAGTTAAAAAAAATCTCTTCAGCACTTTTCTGTAGCTTAGCCAGCGCACGTTCATGTGGTATAAGATCTCCTTATGATTGCATTCTTCTTCTGAAAGAGAGGTGAACTGACGTGGCTGAATGCTTTTGAAAGAATGAAGTTCACTGCACCAAACACAATGTCCATGACAGATTTCATACTCAGGGTCTTGCTGTAGAGTGGTTCTTGACGTAAGATGCAGTGCACCGCCACAAACTGTCAGGTGACTCCAAGCTTTTCAAGCTTTGTTCTCAAACTTCCTACAAGATTACTCCTGCTTCCGACCATTGACGGAGCACCATTAGTTGCCACATGCACCATCTGCTCCCACTGCAAGCCGGTGCGTTCAACTCCTTCAAGCACCGAAATGATGTCTGCTCCTGTAGTGGTGCCTTTCTTTGGGACAATGTCCAGTAGCTCTTCTGTCACATTGAGATTTTTGTCTATGCTCCTAATGAGGATGGCACACTGGGCGTTATCTGTAATATAAGTGCTTGAGTTAATGGCGAGAGAAAAGGCTTCAATGTCCCGACATTGGTTCATTAAGATGTTTTCAGTGTCATGGCCTATCACAGTAATTCTCTTCGCAATTGTACTTGGTGAAAGGCTTATCTTTTCGAACTCCTTTTGCTGGGACAGATAGTGCCTGCGGATTCAAGCAAAAATTTTTTCACAAGTAACCCATCGGTGCAACCAGATGGGAAATAATGAAGCTTGCTCTTACCGTTTCTTCTGCTGTTTTTGCAGGCTTTTAGGTAAATTCTTGCTGTTTTCCAAGCGACGCTTTCAACTGATCCACTTTCTCGTCTCGCATCTTTCCAGTTAATGCACCGTAGTTGTCGTGACGGCAGGATATGAAGTGGTGTTGCACAGTGTGCTCCTTTGGCACAGACACAGTGTGACAGCAGATTAAACAAATCACCTTGTCCCGCAGCTCAGTGAAGAAATACGACTGTTCCCATCGAAGTTGAAAACACTGCTTTTCATCTTCAACTTTGTGTTTCGTTGAAGCCTTTAACAGTGGCATCCCAACACAACTTCAACTTTCACTGTGCTGGCCAGCTTAATTTTGTCTTCACTCTACATGCCTTAATATTCCCCTGGAATTCCTTGATCTTCAAATGTAAAACTAGTAGATTATCATCTCCACAAGCTTAATATATATGCAGCCCTTCATATTTGTAGCCCTTCTCACCTTGGCTTTGTTTCAGGTTCAGGAATGAGGGAGGACAAGGCTTTCTTAGGGTTGCTGGCAGTCAGGAAGTCCGTGGTTTGATCAAGCAGAAAGAAATAAATGGTAGATGGGCATCCTTTGTACTCCTTTCTGCAAGGAGGCGAGAACTTAAACAAGGTCTACAGGTACCATTCCCCTTCCCCCACCTCCAAGAAAAAAAAAAAAAAAACTTTGCAGCTCTTCCGGCCTACTCGCATAGCGATGCTTTGTGAGCAATCCAAGGTGTGTTTAATCATCTTCAGATCTTTCATTAGTCAGCTGTCTTCGGAATACGATTTCACCGAATGAACAAAACTGCATTGTTGCTGGAGGGGATAAGTTGAGTTTCCCCTTCCCGGTGGCGATGAGAGGAAACTACTTGATGATGAAATCGGGGTTTCTTGATGACCCGGTGGTTCTACTCGCAAACATTCACATTACTCAAGGAAAGGAGAAGGTTAACTATTTATTTACAACAAAGGTAAAAAAACAAGAAGAAACAAAGCAAGGAGAAAACTATTTACATGACTAAATCGTGGATCAGACGAATTCAGCCCCCGCTCAACCCAGAGCGCTTGGCTTTAAACCCTCTGTCTCTGCCCTTAGCGGGGACAGCAACCAATAAGATAACAAACGACCCATCTCGCCAATCAGTGGTCAGGGAAAGGAAAATAAGGATTTCCGCCAACTAATCACAGATTGGGGAAAGAGTGCTGATTAAACATTTGGGAAAGGAGAGGTTGCAATCAAATAAACAAACAGCACAAACGCGACCACCCTCCCCCACGGCCCAGCCGTTACCACCTTCCTATCTCTTTCGCACACGCGACAAAACGATCCCTAAAGTGTTTACAGAATACACCGCACGAGACGAACGCAGTCGTTACGGGAATAGTGTGTTTCCAGCCACTCGGCTAATACTCAGCCGTATCTCGTGTGCCCCCGAAACCTCGTCAACCCCTTAACAACCACATGTCGACAGCTGTACATGGTTAGAGTTTTTCCCGGCGGGTCATCCCCGTGACGGCGCGGCGTAAACGAGGACGTCCGCCGCACGAAGGGGAGGCAGGGACGGGACGGGCCCCTTTGTTGGGGACTTCCGACCCCACTGGAGCGGCCTTCCCTGCGGACACAATATCAACGAGTTCGCAAAAAGGTCAGCGAACTCCACACCTCCCAACCAAGAATGTCACGCGGACACTTGCTGTCAGTGTGACAAAGTCCGGCCACAAGGCTCCCGGAACAAAATTACACACGCGCGCCCATGTATGCTCGGCTGTTCCATCAGTCCACACACACACGCCCGCACATTGCGCTTAATTCAATCAGCACACACAAGGTTAGGACACCAATCTGCACATTCCAGAATCCACCATGTCATATCGGTGCACCGGATCGGCAGAAATGATTTCTAGCCGCCTACATCTCGAAACAGAACATTATGTTTCTGTTGAGCGTTATCCACAAGATTGGACCAAAATTCCGATTTATCCGGAACGGCGCCGGTTGTAAAGGCTGCCGCCGCTATCGGATCTCCCTTGTCGCTTTTCTCAAAATTAATAGAGCTTACAGACTCCCCACGGGCCACGAAAGCTGCTGTTGGTATTGCGTCTGCATTCGCCCTTACTTTGAATTTTAGAATAGGGTTGGGCCTGTCATCGGCAACTTGACCTACATTTTGACATGCAGTTTCCGGTAGTGCTAGCTGTTTCCAGCGTTGGCAGCCGGCGTTCTCCTCAAAGAAAAGCATGCGCTCATTCGTTATCGTTTTACGATCATCTTCGCCGCCTTGCTTCCACACTTCTGCTAATGGGGCAGGTTGCTCCATGTGGAAACCTACAGGAATGGAGGCATTGCCCGCATCCACCAGTTTCCTATGTGCTGCGAAACTCTTTGCAGCTGTCCCTGTCAGCTCCCAATCTGATGCAGAAACATTTGCAGCTTCTGGATTTGCCTGAAGCTCCACTGAAGCCTCGAGTCTGTCTCGAACAGATTCGTGCGAGATTCTGAAACGCTCATCGAAATCTGAGCTCTGATGTTCTTCATCTGGCTGGTCCCTTTCTGGCTGCTCTAGTAGCGAGTGTGTTTCCGATGTTACTAGCTGCCCTACACCTTCAGCTAGATCTGTCAGCGCGCACAGTGTCAGCACCGGCTGGCAAAACAACTCATCTTTGGCGGCTAGATTACTATCGACTGCAAAGAGCGTTCTCACAATCAGGTCCGCCTTCTCCCCGTCCTCGACCCTTGATGCTGCGTCAGAGTTAACGCACACTGGCTGAGGCGCGATGCTGAACTCTTGTTCGCGAGCAATACACTGAAGTGTCTCCTGGGTCTGGTCTATATTGGGTTGATCTGACAGCACGTTCGTCACAGGAGTGACTAACACTCCTATGCCTATCTCTTCTGGCACGACACACAAGGTTAGGCCCTGCTGTCTAACCGCTGCAGCTGTCAAAGCTGTAGTCATTGGCACACACGTCAGATTAGCGTCCGCTACCTGGAGAACCGCACCTTCCTGTTTTGTTTCTTCAGAGCACTCACCCCTAGAAAGTGACTGAATTTGTTCTCCTGGTAACGTTATTGCAGTCCCTGAATCCACACAGGTTTCAGAACTCTGACCTTCGGTATGCAAGTCTCCGCATGCCAGATCCTCTGTCCCATCTGGTTGACTGACCTTATTAACAGTCATCTCCGACTGGGAATGTAGCTTATCAGGCGCCAGTATCTCTACCTGAGCTACTAGTTTGCACACATCTGTCCCCACCGCGGGAACATCTTGTTTTTGCTTTGAATTCGGGCAATCATCAAGTGTCCAAATTTCATGCAGGTATAACATTGAACTGCTGCGAATAAGACCTCGCTATCAACTTTCGTCCCCTGCCTTAATTTCAACTGAATCTGTGCAAGTTTTCTCTTTTCCAGTTCAATTTGCAGTTTCAAATTTTCAATTTCACTTAGCTGTTCAGCCTCCTCCTGCTCAATGCATCGCATCCTGCCCTCCTGATTATACCGTACGGCAGCCATCTCCGTTTTCCGCGCTATCGTTTCTAGCACATAAACACTACACCGACATGGTGAATTCGGAGAAAGCAGAAAGGTCTCCTACCTTACTGGTTGCTCTCTGCCCCGGTGATCTCGTCGTCCTCCGTGATGACGACAGGCTCCTCGATGCGGACGACTTGAGCTCTGGATCTCTCAGCAGCCCGCTGACTTCTGCCTCGTGTTACTGGCTTGACTTGGTCGCCTGGTTACTTTTCAGCAGCTCGCTGACTCAAACCAGTTCGAGGTGGACGCCTGGTTCTTTTCAGCAGCTCGCTGCCTCGGACCTCGCTTGACTTGGTCGCTTGGTTCTCAACCTTTTCGATGTGGACGCTGGGTTCTTTTCAGCTGCTCGCTGACTCGACCCCCGATGGCTTGTCGTTGCCCGGCTCCTTCAGCTCCTCGCTGACTTGAGCCTCCGACGTCCTCTCAAACTCGACCCGTGACCTGAAGCTCTCGACGTCATCTTTCGACGCAGCTTCACGTTTTCTCCTTTAGGACAAACAGCTTGTCCACCGACTTGTTCTTCTCACCTTCCGTCCAATGCCTTGAGTAGAAAGAAGTTGCGATCCTGTGTCGACTGCGCCAGTTGAGTTTCCCCTTCCGGTGGCGATGAGAGGAAACTACTTGATGATGAAATCGGGGTTTCTTGATGACCCGGTGGTTCTACTCGCAAACATTCACATTACTCAAGGAAAGGAGAAGGTTTATTTACAACTATTTATTTACAACAAAGGTAAAAAAACGAGAAGAAACAAAGCAAGGAGAAAACTATTTACATGAGTAAATCGTGGATCAGACGAATTCAGCCCCCGCTCAACCCAGAGCGCTTGGTTTTAAACACTCTGTCTCCGCCCTTAGCGGGGACAGCAACCAATAAGATAACAAACGACCCATCTCGCCAGTCAGTGGTCAGGGAAAGGAAAATAAGGATTTCCGCCAACTAATCACAGATTGGGGAAAGAGTGCTGATTAAACATTTGGGAAAGGAGAGGTTGCAATCAAATAAACAAACAGCACAAACGCGACCACCCTCTCCCACGGCACCCACGGCCCAGCCGTTACCACTTTCCTATCTCTTTCGCACACGCGACAAAACGATCCCTGAAGTGTTTACAGAATACACCGCACGAGACGAACACAGTCGTTACGGGAATAGTGTGTTTCTGGTCACTCGGCTAATACTCAGCCGTATCTCAAGCGCCCCCGAAACCTCGTCAACCCCTTAACAACCACATGTCGACAGCTGTACATGGTTAGCGTTTTTCCCGGCGGGTCATCCCCGTGACGGCGCGGCGTAAACGAGGACGTCCGCCGCACATAGGGGAGGCAGGGACGGGACGGGCCCCTTTGTTGGGGACTTCCGACCCCACTGGAGCGGCCTTCCCTGCGGACACAATATCAACGAGTTCGCAAAAAGGTCAGCGAACTCCACAGGATAGGTAATGGGTCAATTTACAGATTATCCGTGCAGTGCCATGGCTACTGGAAAACACACTGTCTATGCCTTTTATTACCAACTCAATACTCCTCGTACAAGACGAAAGTTAGTGGCTCACAGTCAGGAGGAATAAAGGGAAAGGCAGGAAATTATTGCCTTTCAGTTTCCATACCAGAGATTTCCACTGTGGTGCGGAAATTGTCCACTCCCAGACAGCTTCCTGTGTCTCTGCAGCGAAAGCTATGCAGGAAAGGAAATGAAGTGGGCTTTTGTCCCTTTGTTCCCCTGTCCTGGGGAGTGGCTATGTTGCTTAATTGGTTTAGGACTGTGGAGGAGGGAAAGAGAGAGAGGGTTGTCTTTGCCCAGCTCCTTGTGTGGTCTTGAAGGCTGCGGATATCCATCTGAAGGTAATGCAGGTTAAGGGACCCCTACCTCTTTCCCTGTCTGCAAAGGATCAGTGCTGTCTGTGGATGTAACTTTTTGGCTGATTTTAGTTGGAAAACAAGTCTGATGGTGAAGCTGACTCGTGAATCTGGCATCAGCTTTCAGAATGAAAGGTAAAACTTGGAGGGCCAGTGGGGCGTGTATTCTCATTGAGACCCTTGGCATATGCATTCATCGCATCTGATAAAAAGCTCTGAGTGGGGCATGCCTGCTCGATAAGTTGAAAGAATGTGCAAGCAACGGCTTCATAAGGCATGCATTTCAATAAAACAACAATGAAGACTACGCACCAGCTACATTTTAAAGGTCTCTTCGATTTGGCTGCACTCGCTTCACTATAGTTCCGTAAAGTTCTGTGGCGATGCCGCCCGCGTACAACTTCAGTTCAAGTGCAGCTTTACACTGGCTGCTTCCAAAACGAATGTTTGAGTGCAGGCCTGGTCGTCTGCTAGCCTTAACATCGCCACCAAATTATAGTCAACTTTCGTGCCGCTGGCATCAACGGGTGCCAAAATCTTGAACCACGTGAGAATTTTTTAAGCAGAAAATCCCAGGGAAGTCTTGCCATGAACCAGCTCCAGGAAATCACCGTTTCACAGAAAAAAAAGTCGTTGGGTATACCCACAGACGATTTATGAATGTGCACTGAAATGCTGCCCATGCGGCTCGGCTTGACTGCTTAGGTTTACAATTATGACGCCACGAGCAGTTACTCACTTCATCCTCTCAAGAAAGAATTGTCATCGTGTCCTTTAGAAACTACTGTCATATCTTCGCTTCTCCGACGTACACATGTGCGCCACCGTATTGCTGCACTACAGCTACACTTCCACTTCATAGAGTGTGAGCCAGCTAAGAACTCGTGCTGCACTAGGCTGGCACTTTTGCAAAATAAAGAAGTGCAGCGGGCACGTGCTGTACTGGCAAAACAAATGTGAAAGTGCTGCACTCCTTGACCTGGTCCAGAAAGTGCAGCCAAATTGAAGAGACCTAAACACTGTGGTCAGAAGCAATTTCTGAAAACAGAAGTTTTGTGAATTCAAGGAAGATTTTCAGCCTTTTCCGTCAGTCAACTGCCTCATAACCCTTCTTCAATTTTCAATTCTAATACAAGTTTTCCTATACGTAGGGGTTGGTCATTTCGGTTTAAACCGAAAACAACTGAACATCGAACTCGCTTCTCGAAATTTGGTTTTAACCAAAAAAGGCTTGTACTTTTGGCGTGCAGGGAATAGCTAGCTGGCTGGTGATGCGAGTTAAACTCAAAGTTGCAAATTAGTAATGTAGGGAAGCCAGGGGTATGAAGCGATGATGGTATTGTAGGATAAGCAGCGCAGTTGCACAATTGGAGCTATTGCTCTACTAGCTTACACGCCTCTTCAGACCGGGAAGCATCATCTCGTCATCTTCTAGCTAAGCACTGTTTCTCTGCTATCGTCACCGGCTAGAGCGGTCAGTCAGTTTATTAGGTTAATCAAATGCTTGTAAGACACATGACACGAAACCGCGAATGGGCGTCATGAAAAAGTATGCTCTGGCTGCTCCATCTCCACATTAACACGTAGACCGCATGATGCCCCGCCCTTTTGCTCACCGTAGCGTGGCAACCCAACAATAACTTGTCAACCTAGTTCTTAGAAGTAAATTTCCACTTACGTTTTTGTCTGCCGGCTGTCTCATTTAACTTGGGTTACTTCTTTTAATGTGGGTAGTAATGTGTTCTATAAGCAGAGCTCAAAGTATTACCATTTTCACGTTAATCACTGGTAAATAAATTGTCCAGGGTGACAAAAATACTGAGACAGGCTTTAAATGACTTTTGACCGCCCAGAATTGCTACATTAAGTCACCGGAAAAAGTCAGTATTTCATTCGCCGGGAAAAAAACTAAAGTGGCACCCTGAAATAGAAACTGAAAGTCCACCGCATTTTCGAAAAATAAAAACCGAAAAGTTCAACACCTACATATAAGTCAGTACGACTAAGGTATGGATACGTACCACACTTGAAGTCTTTTTGCAGTCATTGGTACAAATATGTGCCCATTGTTCCTGCAATACCAGTGGTCGAAATAGGTTGAAAGTGATTTCATTCAATTTCTAGAATCATTCTCAGCACAATTTTAAAGTTTGTATGCATGTCAGGCATGCATGTAGCTCGAACTTTATAAAACTGAAACAGTGGATCATCATCCGTTTTGCTTCTCATGAGTCCTAATTTGTGGAGTTTACAAAACCTGGGAGCTGCTTTCTACTTTCCGAATACACTGCAAAGATAGCGATGCATTGTTTCCCTACCAAACCCTCCTGTAAAAAGTGCGCATTTTGAGCAAACCATTTTGTCATACCATTTGTATATTGTAATGTGGCATTGAACCACGTAGACAACACTGTGACAACACTGGCCGATTTTTGGGGCTACGCATAAAGCAAGGCAAGGAAGATCAAGTAATGCACGGGCATTGGCTTCGTTAGGCAGTTCAATAAAACAACACTGAAGGCTATGCACCGGCTGCATTTCAAGACCGTGGTGACAAGACCAACTTTAACCAGCGATTTCTGAACACACAAGTTTCTTAATTTTATGGAAGATTTTCTCTGGAACCAACAGACCACTCACCTCAGTTTTTTTTTAGGGTTTTACTATTGTGTGATGCATATACCGAACTAAATTAACTGCATGTGGTCGAATATGTTTTTATGTTTAAAGAAATTTCTCTTTGCAGGTAGTGCGAAAACTTAATTGCCAGTGTTTGGAAATTTAGTTTGAACACAGACTATGACAAAAGTCCTCTTGTTGAACTTTGGCTAATCACATGGAAACTCACCCCCCCCCCCCCCCTCAAACCTTGTTCACGTTGATATGTTTAGTATTGTGAAGACTCCCACCTTTCTGCCCTCTCTTTACCATGGACTACAAAATCAACTGTTAGATGTTGGCAGTAAGGGCTCCCTGGGAGTCGCCATACTGCTCGCTGGTCTGTTGTATGCTACTCGTGCTAGCACGATGGAAGCGGGCAGCGAGACCGGTATGCGACAGTTTAGAGAGGAGACGTTTCGACAATGCCCTCATTCGATGAAAAATTCTTTAATTTTAGTTTGGAATAAGGCTCACATACTGAAAAAAATAAAGTGAAGAAATTTTATTTCTGTAGTCTAAGCAGCTGATTAAAAACACACCCTTAATTAAGCTATAAAATTCATGAATTTATTTATAAATAACATCAGCAATATGCTTCCTTCTTTTTTATTGAAACTTACACGCACCATGTATATACATTTTGCAAGCGCCATGCAACATTCCACTTCTTTAGCTTGAGTGAAGTGTGGCAAAACAAATGGAGCCATACGAATAAAGTAGACAGACGCGCGGAGCGAACCGATGCCAAGCTTCAGAATTCTGAGTAAAAAAAAAAACACTTCCTCCAAAAAATTTACGGATGACGAAACCAACCCCTGAGCCAACTCGTGGACTGAGCCGCCACGGTGGCTCCGTGGTTAGAGCGCTCGGCTGCTGACCCGAGAGACGCCGGTTCGACACCGGCCGCGACGGTCACATTTCGATGGAGGTGAAATGCTAGAGGCCCGTGTGCTGTGCGGTGTCAGTGAATGTAAAAGAACCTCAGGTGGTCAAAATTATCCTGAGCCTTCCACTACGGCGTCTCCCATAGCCTGGCGGGCCAAACCAAACCGTAGTGCGGACGATTGTGAAAACCGCATTTATCAGTGCCAACGCAGCGAAATGTAAAAACAGCTGAGTTTGATGCAAAGATGCGTCTCGAAGCGCTTTATCGAAGCCTGCGACGTATGACAGTAAACATGAATTAAGTGACAAGGCGCGATACATAAAATGATGGTTTCAGTGTGCCGCGGGAAATGTAAGCGCTTAATCCGGCCACTAAGCATGGCTGGACATGAGCCGCCGATTGCAACGTTTGAAAATATTACTTACACGACGATGTCCACGGAAGTTGAGTTCACTGCAGCAATGATGGCGCCGCTCTGCGGGAGGCATTTCCCCGGTCGGCTCCACCGTTGTAGCTCGAACGTTGATGCTGAGGGTTGCAGAAGTACTTGCTGTTGGGCTAGTTCGTCATAAAGTTGAATGGCGCAAGGGAACGAACACAGGAAGACACAGAGACAGAAAGAGCACCTTGTGTCTTCCTGTGTTAGTTCCCTTGCGCCATTCAACTTTATGCTGAGGGTGATGGCGGTAGCGGAGCACTGGCTGTTGCGGAACTTTAACACTATGTAACGTGCAAGTGAGATACCCGCACTATACTCACGCCCGCGCAAACCACGACGCCCACAGCCGTAGGCCACGCCCTGCGTAAACGCCGCACGGTATTTACAGTCTCGCGGGCTGCGCGAAAGCGAAAGTATGCGCGTTCGCGAAGTCCGAAGCCGACAAAAAAAAATATGTTACCTCGAATGTAGGCCGAACAAAAGAAGCGAGGACAGCGTTCACAAAATGCAAACAGCATTTATTGAATCTGAACGTGCAGAGCTCATTCAACGTCGTCATTGCTGCTAGACTCGTCGCTGTGTTCCTTGTCACTGTCACCTTCAAACAGTGGACTATCTTCGGTACCGTCAAGCGCATTAGATATGCTGCACTTTTTAAAGGCGCACACACACAATCAAAGTATCTGGGATGTCATCCCACACTGCAGCTACCCAGCCCGCCAGCTGCAATAGCGATGCACGTTTGATGCGGCCCGTTGCAGTTAGCAGTCAACCAGTCCGTGTAATATTTCCGCAGACGATCCTTGAAAGGTTTGTTGATGCAGACATCAAGTGGCTGCAACTGGCCCGTCATGCCGCCCGGTATAACAGCAAGATCCATGTTCGCTTGGGCGGGCGCAGGCTTCACGTTGTCGGTCAAGTGCCCACGATAAGTGTCAACGACAGGGAGCAAGTTCTTTGTCAAAAGGGCTCCTGGATGCCGTCGCCACACAATCTTAACCCACTCTTCCACCATTGCACCCGTCATCCACCCGTTCTCATTTGCCCGCACAATGACATTTCTTGGGAAAGTTTCTCAAGCAGGCAGTGCCTTCCTTTTAAATATCATATAAGGAGGGAGTTTATGTCCATCAGCTGTGCCGCACAGCATCACAGTTGCGCGCTGCTTCTCGTAGCCTGCAGAGCGCACCTTCACCTCCTTGGCACCCTTTTCATTCACGGTGTATGCCACTGGCATATCAAAATACACAGCCGTCTGGTCGGCGTTGCCGACTTGCCCAAGGTTGTAGCCTGCCGCTTCTCTCTTTTGGAGCACGTAGCGCTGAAAAGCTATCAGCTTTTCTTCGAAATCGCTGGCAGCTTCTGGGAGATTGAAGTGCTACATCGGAGGCTGAAGCCAAAGCGCTTCATGAATTTCTGAAGCCAGCCCCTGCTGGCTTTGAAATAATCTGGCGTTAGGCCTCGCTCCCTCGAAAGTTCCCTAGCTTTCGCTTGGAGCACTTCTGTTGTCACTGGAAGGGCACCTGCTCTCTGCGTCCGAACAAAGTTGGCCAAAACTGTCTCCACTTCGTGGTGACGGCCTTTCTTTGGTCCGCTAAATGCCATCCTCGTTGCGGCGCACGCAAAAAGCTGCTGTCGTTGTCCCCTCCAATGACGGACGTTTTTCTCGTCGACGCCGAAGCCCCGCCCAGCTTGAAGGTTCGACTATGCCTCTGCGGCTATCACAACTTTTCGCTTGAAAGCGGCACTGTAGTGGCATCTCCTGCTTGGTGCCATCACGATAACACCACACCGCACACCGATACAACCGACACGACACAGGTCAAAATGGCGACCTCGCTTGTGTACGGTTGGCTACTGGCACGGCAAGTAGCGGCTGCGATACAGACTTTTCTATATGGCGCTAGCTATGCACCATATCAGTGCCTCCTCTATACCATATTTAGCAGTTTCAATGAAAGACTGGTGCGTTTTTTTTTAATTCTCGAATCTAAGCCGACCCTAAAGTTTGGAATATTATTATTTGAAAAAAACTATCGGCCTTGATTCGAATAAATAAGGTAGGTGTCCCGGGCGTTTACATTTTTTTAGATAGGACAATTTTTCTGGCTCTGCAGCACCAAGCGACAAGGATGATTGCTATGCTCGGGAGCACCTACTTGTGTGAGCATCTCTTCTCTTTATTGAAATTCAACAAATCTGCACTGCGTTCAAGGATGACAGACAACCACCTCAGAGCCCCCATGCGAATCGCCGCCGCATAAGACCTAACACCAGATATTGCATACCTTGTCGCTGCTAAGCACTGTCAAACCTCTAGCGAGCAGCATGCTAACAACTGAAGGGCAATTCCTGTGATTAAAAAGTGCAAACCTCTTCTTGATAAGGCTAATTATCTTCATAGTTTCTTTTTTTAACACACTGCAAGATTGGTGCTCACATCACCAGTCCCTCCCCCCGCCTCCCCCCCCCAAAAAAATATACCATCGTGATTGAAGCTCTCCCCTCTTTTTTTTTTTTAACCGGCTTCTGGCCCGCAGGGGACGAAATTTTCTCAATGCGGCCTGCATAGCAATACGTGTTTGAGACCCCTGGTATATACCATATGTCGCTTTACAGTTGGAACGCAGATAATGGGATATCAAGAGCAGGAGGTGAATTTTTCGAGTCAATCGTTCTGCTTAAAGGGACAGCACACCGACTTTTAGTGACCCAATTTCTTTTTTTTTTTTTGCCCAATGGAAAGTTTGCTGCCTAAGGCACTGTATTCCGCAACAGTTTTATTGGAAACACTATAGGAAATTTTTCAGAGAATTCTTTAATCAGTGCATGCTGCCGTTCTTATGTAGTCCCGATGCTGGAAACCATGATCAGCGAGCGCAATGGCGATTGCATGTCGGAAAAAGCGCTGTAACAAAAACTAACGTAAATCTCACCTGCCAGACAGTTATATTTTTAGTATATGGAGTAGTGTCCATTTCATTTTCCACACCCAAAGCTGTTGTGGCACACCTTGTTGATGAAAGTTTTAAAAGACCGTGGTTGCCGCTCCATCCAAGAAATTCAGAACAGTGTGGCATCATCTAGTTACAAAAGCTAAAAGCGCATGGCCGACGATGCGAAGAGAGCATTCCTTTTTCATCAAATGGTGCACTGGAGAGTGTAAACTACAATTAAACATGACGAACACTTGTGAAAGAAAAAAAAACACTGCTCTTGAAACAAATAAGCAGTATTTTACCGAGATGTGGTCATGTGGTGGGCTACTGTGATAATGGCGGGTTTTGCCACAATATAGCTTTTTATGCAATTTTCAAGGCCAAATTAAAATTAGAAATCCTTGTTTCTTTGATATTGCAGTGCTCAATTCTTACAGTTTGAGGCACAATCTTTTCATTTCCACTATAATCTCATGACACGTTTTGGTCAGTGTTTGGTCCCTTTAATAGCTCCCCCTTGTAGTTCCCAGAGTGCATGGGCACAGAAAATTAGTGTTAGTAGAGGTAAGCAGGGTTTCATCTGCATATTGGTAAATATATGATGAATATGTAATGCTGGTAAGATCATTACCATGAAGATTAAATAAAAAATAGCCATAATATAGAGCTCTGGGAAACACCAAGTGTAAAAAATTTTACTGCTTTGCACAGCTCTACACATCACCATTTGAGATCACTCAGAAAGATAGGGCTTTAAGGTTTCAGACTACATTCTGATCTTGTTTTTTATCTTAAATGTCCCCAAACCTTCGACAAAATGTCAGAAAAAAAAATTATTCATGATTCGCAACAGTGCAGCAGACACAGACAGAAGGAAGACAAAACAGGCACTATCACTTTTGCTGCGCTGTAGTGAATTATGAATCTATACCAACTTGCCCAAATCTCTTTACTGGCCAAAAAAAACTACATTCCGACTTTATTTCACTTGAAGGTTAAAGCAAGTTTCACATTTTCAATTCAAGGTGAAACATTGTCTTTGTCTCTGACATTAATAAGTTGGTAATTTTGCCTCACCTTAATATTATAGTTACTCTGCTAGCCCTTCAATATTTGATGTTTGTGATGTTATCAGCTATTATGCTTTAGGTGCATAAACTATGTAAGTACCTCCACGAGACAAATAGGTGGCTCTTGAAGGCAGTGCTTAAGGGAAGTTAACTGGTGCCCTTATAGATAAGCTACAGTACTACTACAGCCTCACCATATGAGCTAATGTGAGAGATGGAGACCTTTGAGGAATGGAACAAGCCACAGCTGCCATAGTGTCACTGTAGTTCTACACACCAGCATCCTGGGGTCGGTCTGTGCCATGTGGCCCGTTGTGGTGTGGAATAAAAAAAGTTGAAGCAGTGGGTCAGTGGAGCTATGTGCACAAAAAGGCAAGCAGTCACATGAGCAAACAGAGCTCACCATGTCTCCAGGAGGCCTAGCTAAGCACCTGTGTTTTAGGCATCTACTTATTTCCCTATCGTTGACATGTTTTGAAAGCTCTATTTTTGTTTTACTCAAACCTTGTGTTACAGGAACAGTGATAACTTTATTGAATTAATATTTTGAAATGAAAATCTTTACACTCATGCAGTTAATAAGAGAAATAAAATAAATGCAGAATTCTAGAGCTTACAGCCCACTATTGGGCCAGGCGTGATTAATCTCTAATTTTTTTCTCACTTTTAGTTTTTCAAAGATTATGTTCCCAGTATTCATCACTGCATTTAAACTAGTTCATTGTGTAGGTCACACATACAGCTACATAAATACGAAAGCTTTTCTCAATTCCCCATTTCAGTGGCTACTTACTGCTGGCATGATTAGCAATTTTAAATAGTATGGCAGCCTAATTCAGTCTCTATATGAGCAAGTGTCTAAAAAGCTGGTGTTGAATTTCAAAACTGATTTTTCATTTGTGGCATAGGAAATGGTATGGGAATACGTCTACTTAAGGCAGAATAGTAACTGCAGATCAGGATCATGGGAGTGAAATAACTAGAACATTTAATAAGAATCAGGTAGAGCCTATTTGGCAAGTAAGCAATATCCCTCAAGAGAAATCTATATAACACCTGTATATTAACAGTACTCACATATATGAAACAGAAACATGGGGGCTGATGAAAAGTGTTGACTTAAATTGAGGACAATGCAGCTGGCTATGGAAAGTAAAAAGATATACTTGTAACATTAGGAGACAGGAAGAAGGCAGAGTGAGTCAGGCAACAAGCACGGGTTAATGATATCCTAGTCGGAATCAAGAAGAAATGTGCTTCGGCACAGCATGTAATGCGAAGGCAAGATAACCAATGGTCATTAGGAGTAATGAGTAGATTCCTAGCGAAGGCAAGCATAGCAGTGGGCAGCAGAAAGTTAGGTGGGCGGAGGAGATAAAGGTGTTTGCAGGGATAGGGTGGCCACAGCTGGTGCATGACAGGGATAATTGGATACATATGTAAGAGTCCTTTGCCCAGCATTGGGCATAGTCGGGCTGATGACGATGACGACCTCAGCAACAAAAAGGCCACAATTAAAACCCATAGCTAGCTAAACGCTTTTTTAACATCAAGAAAAAGGCAAATTGAAATCTTTTTTTGCTGAAACTGGAATCAAGAGAATTCGACAGTCTCTATAACAATATTTGGGTACTGGAGCGTGCAACACACCCAAATTGATGCTCACTTCGTAAATCAAATATGCCGTCATTACTGATAAAGTATGTTTTATAAAGTGACAGTGACAGCACACAGCTGATGGAAGTGCGTGTGGTAACAGCTCCGTACCTGGCAAGTCAAGGTTCAACGAGCAGTGTCGATGAGCTTTGAGCTCGTTTTCGCACTGTCGGGCGGGAGTTCATTTTACGACGTGCACTCGTAGTAAACCTTTTCGCCTTTCCTGGTGCTTCTCCACTTATTCCTTCCCACGAAGAGCTCGTCGGTCGCGTTGCCGCTGCAACCGCTGCGGAGTTTACGAGCATGGGAGCAGCCATGTTAAACGCGCGTGACGTCCCCTGCTGTGTTTTTTTTTTTTTTTTCTGTTGAACTGCACTTCGTCATTGAAGACTCATTCCGTTTCGTATGGTGAACATAGGTCTAATATCTTTGTGCAACTTTTTTATATCTAGCTTCACGCACTTTTTTTTTTAAATTCTGTACACGTCCTCGTCGGGGCTGCGCGAAGACACCGCCAGGGCAACCGCTGGCGATTTTCGCCTTTGATCTGAGTAATTGCTATGCAATTTGTGAGCAGTTTGGGGTATTATTAACTTTAAAGCACTAAAAAACATGTGCCTATGCAGCTATTATGGCCAATGGAGCGGGCGCATTGAGAGAGGTTTTGGAATTAGGGAGCATTGCCGCTTGCAGCTTACGCGGCGTCTGGGGCTTTTTTGAGGGTCATCCGAGGGGGCTTCGGATCGTAACCGAATTTAGGTTATCGCTTCTCGGCCTCCTATGGCTATGATCGTTGTGTAGTTTCTGTTCTTATCAGCTTAATATCTGGTAGGGATCCTATATGGGTCCCAGATATTAAACGTATTTTTGTAAAGCGGCAGAGTGCTTGAGGCTCGCTTCACCTCTGCCACGGGTTGGCCCGGCATAGCACTGCAGCTGGGATCGGCCCACTCACCCCATCCCGGGGTGAGATGTTCCACAATACAAAAACAGAATATGAATTCTTGCAGCATCGCCCGAAGGTGCGATGCAAACCGGCCGCACTGACTGCATTAGGCTGGTTCTTTCCGAGCGCTCGCGTCCACGTGACAGAGCCACTTCCGCCATTTCGCGAAAGCGGTGCGAGGCCTCGGCGTCCCCTGCGCGTAGAAGCAAGTGTAGGCTTTTGACGCAGTAGCAGCCTCCTTGCTGTGTTGTGTTTTGCGGGTGCCGCGCTGTGTGAGGAAAAATGTCCAAGATACGCCGGATAACTACGCTAGGAACGCAGTCTGTGTTGCTGTCGGATGACAACAGCGATTCCAGCAGCAGCTCAGACGAGGACGACAGTGCTATACACAAGGCGATGAGCGTCCCGTGGGACGGAAAGCCGGGGTAGCGATCGATACAGGCTCAGCGGCGACCGCGATGCAAACTATGTGCGGCTAAAGGTAATCAAGGGACCTTACGTGCGGCTACTGTTGACATCAGCAGCGGTGCCGCGGAGTGGTTCCGGAAGTTACGTCCCCCTTCTGCCTCCTGCGCTTCCGCTCTAAAAACTCGCTGACCATTCGGCTTGACTAGTCTCGCTATGCGCTCAGAGCGAGAGCGGCTCCCACCCTGCGGATGCTCTACACTGCCCCATACCTAGAACTATCCAAACACGACATAAATACTTTGGATGCCTTGATCCGCAAGGCATTCAAAGTCGCACTTCATCTTCCCCTCAACACCCCCACAGACAGATTACTTCACGGCCACATGGGGACCCAAGGAGGTAGACACGACCATCCTCCTAGACAAGACCAGCTGCATCGAACCGGCGAAATTCCCCCTCGACGCATTCACGGAAGAAGAAGTCCTCAGGAAGCTCCGCAAGTGTGAGAACAGCGCCCCCGGGAACGACCGCATCACCTACCAACACTGGAAAGCCACCGACCCGGAAGCCAAGTTCTTGACCGCCGTATTCAACACCTGCGTCAAGTTCCAGAGAGTGCCCCAAGAATGGAAGGAGTCCCGGACGGTACTGATCCACAAGAAGGGAGAGGAGCAAGACATCGGCAACTGGCGCCCCATCGCCCTCGGCTCGACGATCGCGAAGCTGTACGCCGGCTGCCTAGCGTCCAGGCTGCAGCGTTGGTTCGAAGAGCACGAGACCCTCTCGCGCTGCCAAAAGGGGTTCCTGCCGCACGACGGGGTGTTCGAGCACAACTTCGTGCTGCAGGAGCGCCTTGACGCGGCGCGGGCCGGCCGTGGGGAGCTCTGCGTGGCGTTCCTGGACTTCGCCAACGCCTTCGGCTCCGTCGCCCACAACGCCATCGTCGACGCCCTGCGAGGAGCCGGCGCCGGAGATGACTTCTGCGCCATCGTAGCCGACCTGTACCGCGACAACACCACCCGCATCGTAGCAAAGGACGGAGCAACGCAGTCCATCGACATCTCTGCCGGAATTCGCCAAGGCTGCCCCCTCAGCGGACTACTCTTCAACCTGGTCATCGATCCAGTGCTACGAGAAGTTCAAGGAGACGAGCGACAACACAACATCCTGGCCTACGCCGACGACCTGACCCCGCTGGCCAACAGCCCGGAAGAACTTCAAGCCCGGATCGACAAAGTGACAGCCCTCTCTTCCAGGTTGGGACTTCAACTCAACCCCGGAAAATGCAAAACCCTGCACCTCAGCGGCCGGACGCCCGTCGGAACCAGGCCGACAGTCTTCGAAATCAACGGGACGGCCATACCAACGATCAACGACTTCGAGTCCCAATCTTTTCTAGGACGCCCCGTCGGATTCAGCGTGTTCCCGGACACCGCGACCGTCGACGACGCCATCGGCGTAGGCCGCCGCCTGCTGACCTCGATGCTCGCCCCGTGGCAGAGGTTGGACGCTGTCAAAACATTCGTATATCCAGCACTCAACTTCTCCATGCGGTGCGGGTTGTTGGGGAAGGCAGAGTGGGAGCGCCTCGACGAAGCCCTGCGACCACTAATCAAAAGAACTCTTTACCTTCCAGCAAACGCCAGCAACGACTACATCTACGGCAGCGCAGCAGCGGGCACGGCGGGAATTCCCCTGGCAGCGGAGCTGAGCGACATCTGCCGCATCGACAGCGCTTTTAAACTCCTTTCCTCTCCAGACGCAGAGGTTCGAGACCTGGCGAAGCGAGCCGTCACCGAGATCACCACCAAGAGACTGGGACGAGAAGTCACCGAGGCGGACGTCGCAGCCTACCTCAGCGGGGAGACGGAGGGTGACTTCAGGGCGCGGGCCTCGCAGCTCAAATCCGTATGGACGGAGGCGCGAAAGGCGTCCCGGCGTCTCGAGGTCACGTGGGAAATGCGGGAAGATGGGCCCCACATCACCTTCGCCGACGTGACTCTGGCGCCGAAGCACCGAACGAAGGTCGTGAAGAAGCTGCGTTCGATCGCCACGGCCGCACGAAATCACTCTCTCCAACAGAAACCCAACCAGGGGAAAGTGATGGAGTGCGTCGCCGCCGATCCCAGCAGCTCTCACTTCATGCGTTCAGGTCTTTTCACCCGTTTCTGTGACTGGCGTTTCCTTCACAGGGCAAGGTTTAACCTCCTGCCACTCAACGGGGCCAGGCCGTGGGCACGTGCAAGCGACCAGCGGTGCAGAGCGTGCGGGCACAACAAGGAAACCCTACCCCACGTGCTCTGCCACTGCATGCGTCAGAGTGCTGCCTACACGGACCGGCACAACAAAATCGTGAACCGGCTGAAAACGGCCGCTGGGAAGCGATTCACAGTCACCCACGAGAACCGTCCCGTGGGAACGACTAACCTCAGGCCAGACCTCGTTCTGGCGCGAGGGGAGTCGGCGATCGTCATCGACGTCACTTGCCCCTTTGACAATCGCAGAACTGCCTTCGATGCGGCACGGGAGAGTAAGGTCGCCAAGTACGAACCCGTGCGCCAATACCTGCTGCGAAAGTTCCAGCGGGTCAGCGTCGAGGCAATCGTTGTTGGAGCGCTCGGCTCTTGGGACCCCAACAACGATAAAGTAATGAAGAGGCTCTGTAGCAGACGCTACTTGCGCCTCTTCAAGAAGCTGGCGGTGAGCGACACCATCGCTGCTTCACGCGAAGTCTACTCCAGACACGTGGCTGCAAAGTGAGGGGCTCGCACTTCGGTGGACCTCAGCAGCTGCGAGTTGGAAGACTTCAAACACGCACAACTGCACACTCACACCACACGGATAAAACTTACAGACGAGACTTCCGATAAAAAGGAACGAACAATAATCAGATATGCCGATGAGAAAAAGGAAATGTCCCGAAACATTTCTGAAAAAGCCTCTGTTCTTATCAGCTTAATATCTGGTAGGGATCCTATATGGGTCCCAGATATTAAACGTATTTTTGTAAAGCGGCAGAGTGCTTGAGGCTCGCTTCACCTCTGCCACGGGTTGGCCCGGCATAGCACTGCAGCTGGGATCGGCCCACTCACCCCATCCCGGGGTGAGATGTTCCACAATACAAAAACAGAATATGAATTCTTGCAGCATCGCCCGAAGGTGCGATGCAAACCGGCCGCACTGACTGCATTAGGCTGGTTCTTTCCGAGCGCTCGCGTCCACGTGACAGAGCCACTTCCGCCATTTCGCGAAAGCGGTGCGAGGCCTCGGCGTCCCCTGCGCGTAGAAGCAAGTGTAGGCTTTTGACGCAGTAGCAGCCTCCTTGCTGTGTTGTGTTTTGCGGGTGCCGCGCTGTGTGAGGAAAAATGTCCAAGATACGCCGGATAACTACGCTAGGAACGCAGTCTGTGTTGCTGTCGGATGACAACAGCGATTCCAGCAGCAGCTCAGACGAGGACGACAGTGCTATACACAAGGCGATGAGCGTCCCGTGGGACGGAAAGCCGGGGTAGCGATCGATACAGGCTCAGCGGCGACCGCGATGCAAACTATGTGCGGCTAAAGGTAATCAAGGGACCTTACGTGCGGCTACTGTTGACATCAGCAGCGGTGCCGCGGAGTGGTTCCGGAAGTTACGTCCCCCTTCTGCCTCCTGCGCTTCCGCTCTAAAAACTCGCTGACCATTCGGCTTGACTAGTCTCGCTATGCGCTCAGAGCGAGAGCGGCTCCCACCCTGCGGATGCTCTACACTGCCCCATACCTAGAACTATCCAAACACGACATAAATACTTTGGATGCCTTGATCCGCAAGGCATTCAAAGTCGCACTTCATCTTCCCCTCAACACCCCCACAGACAGATTACTAGGCCTGGGCCTCCACAACACGAACAGGGAACCCGTGGAGACCCATCGACAGGCCCAATACATAAGGCTTACACAAACCTCCACAGGCCAGTATATCCTGGACTCCCTCGGAATCAGAATACCGGCCAACGACCCAACCCTCCTCCCCATTTTTCGATCCCTTCACCGAGAGCTGGTCATCAAGCCACTGCCAAAAAATATGCACCCCTCCCACCATGAGCAGCGCCGCAGAGCCCGTGCGAAGGCACTCCATCCAGTGTACGGCTCCGAGCCGGACGCCGTATGGGTGGACGCCGCCTGCACGGTTGACGAAGCAACCGCTGCCGTGGTGGGCTACTCTTCATCCGCCCTCCTCACACTACCTCTTCCCCCTGACACCACCCCAGAGGCTGCAGAGGAAGCCGCCATCGCAATTGCCATCACCCGCACGGAAGCCCAGTACATTTTAACAGACTCTAAAACTGCAATTCTAAATTTTGCGCGAGGCCGAGTCCACGTCCCTGCTTTTGTCATACTGGGCTCGCCCGATGCACCCCCACCCCGCCATGTAGAGCTTATATGGGTGCCTGCGCACTCCGGGAATCCCGGAAACGAGGCCGCCAACCTTTTAGCCCGAGGTTCTTTAAACCGGGTTCAGGTGGCCTCGGATCGGGGATTCGCGAGGGAGCGAATGCACTCGTTCAGCGAGATGACGCAGGCCTACAGAGCCTCGCGCCAGCTCTACCCCCCGCCCCGCCCCTCCCTAGATAACAAACACGCAACACTCTGGCGCAAACTACAGACACACACACACCCCTCACCCCTGACCCTAGCCCACTATCACCCCTCCTTCACCACTCTTGCCTGCACCTTGTGCCCAGAACCATTCGCCTCTTCCCTCCACATCCTCTCCCTCTGTCCGGCGGACCCTCCCCCGCGCGGCCTAGAGGACCTCAAGACCTGGGAGGACTGGGAGACCCTGCTGCGCTCGGAGGACCCGGCCGTGCAGACAATCGCCACCGGCCGGGCTGCCAGTGTTATGGACCTTAGGGACATAAACACTTGAGTGCAGTGGGGTCGTGCGGAGACCCAGGGGCGTGCCCCGACTTCCTCTCCAATAATAAAGTACGGACACGTACGATTGTGGCCGCGAGTATGAGCCATTAAAGGCTTTCACCTTAATTACTTTGCCTAAGGTGGTGTTGGTGACAAGGCGGAGAACCTGTTTGAGGAACTGCATTCGACTGACAGGACATGTATGGGTATCCTAAGCAGATTCTGAAATTACCCGCGGTCTGTGGCATGACCTAAGGGATATCTACAGGGGAAAGCCACGCGTCGCCATTTTGGCGCCGTCGGCCACGATTCATTTTAAGGCAAAAGCCTTACATGGCTCTTCAGAAGTGGAGCCCGGCATTTGTTCAAGAAAAGTACCAAAACTTTGTGACGTCATAGCAAAAGAAAAACGAAATTTCTTCCGCGTGTGCTACGCGGGAAATTGCATGAACCAAAGTAAGTGAGCATATGCAATCCAAAGATCACAAAACTGCTTCTTCGCGAAAAAACATGAACCTAATGTATGTGTTTCTAAGCTTACGAGTGTATGCTAATAGTAAGTGTGTCATTAAAAAGGAAGAAAAAATATAATTAAAAAATCCAAAGCATGCATGTAAGTATAGTCCTAAGTGCACTCCATCATTTTTCTCTTTTACAGGTATTTTCAAGTGCTAAGGTAGCACAGGGCAGGACAACATTCTCATGCAAATAAAACTTTATTGGATATCTCTGAAAATCGCATCTGCAGGCAGCTTTCTTCAATACAAGTAGTGTGTTTAGAAATGTAAAGGTCACAAAAAATTTGGCAGACATGAAAAATTTGAATCTGCAGCTTTTCTCCAGCATCACCAAGGTTTCAGTGCAAACAAATCTAAGAGAAAAACGCATGACAGCGTGATCCTACGCTTTCTTGTCTGTCTGTTATTTGCACTGCAGTCGGGTACAAGTAAAGAAAAAAGCAATTTTTCCCTGTCAAAGCGGATTCTCATGAACCCGCTAACGTGAGCAGCGGGACAATACAGGGAGTGGCGTGACAACAAATTGATAGTCCCTATCCGCTTTCACCTGAAGCGTAATGTGAAATTAGATGGAAGCTGGCTTACCGGCGAACATCATTCCGATCGCACTGTGTGCACTGCATGTGAAAATGCCCACGCGAATAACACCACTTCCCTCAAGACTCAAAACTGTTGTACACTTGTTGGTCTCTCTTAATTTTCATTACGACGTGTATTTATAAATTCAGTTCCCTTGTAGAAATGTTGGCAGCAGTCTCACAGTAGTCACAGAAGAAAGACCAATTGGTTCTAATGCAATTGTAATTTTTTTTTGCTGACCAGCTCAAACCATTTGAGTCGAATATGTATGCCAATTGAGCTCAATTGAATTGATGAGCCATTTTGTCTGGTTGGGTTCGATTGGTCGAGCTCAATGGGTGGTGAAAACAACATTGGTTTTCGACCCATCAGCCTCAAGTGGAAAATTTCCGACTGGACCCGTTGTTATCTTTTTTTTACTGGGATCTAACTGGTTGACTTTAGAGGGTTTTAAATATATAGCATACTGATCTTGAGTCTATAGGCTTCATATAAGGAGCCATTTCCAAAAAATAAAAATGTCTAAATATGTCTTTAACGAGTTCTTACGAAAAAGTTTTCTAGATCTTTTTTGGCGGAGCATTAGCACGCATATAACACCTCATTTTGCCTCATTGCCTACAGAACATCTGAAAATGGATTTCTTGTAGACATTACTGTATACTTTTGTAGGCTTTCGTTACACGTTGCGTAGCCCTTGTGTTTTGTGGGATACCATACAATAAAAACACACATCAGCATGCAAGTGAAATGTGCTTATCTATAGAGTGAGGTTAAAACACAAAATGCTTTTGTTGCTTATCCGTTGTTTAAAAAAGTAAAAAAAAGAGGTTTTGGTTTTCATTATTTTCAACCAATTGCAAGCATCAGCAGCAGAGCCGTGGGAAGCTTGAAACCGCGGATTGTCTACACCTGTTCAGAGGTTGGGAACAGTGGTGAACGTGGCGGCTACATCGTCCTGTGCACACTTTTCGGTAAACTGGCCTTGAAGTTAAGGTTGTGTGATCAGGTCTAAAAGCACGTCCTCAGGCCATGTGAACTGTTTTCTACGTGAAATTGAGAGTGTAGATAACTGTAGCTTTTTGAGAAACGCATCCTATATATAGTAATGCACGACTTGAAATCTTAATATTTCCAACTATAGAAGGTACTTTAGAAGCAAATAACGCACGTATATATATATATATATATATTGTAGGGGTGTGTTTATTCGGTGAACCCAGATGATTCCAGCCGCTCAGGGGAGACTCGCAGCGAAGCGTCAGGCGTGGCGAAAGAGCAAGGCAGCGAACCACTTCTTCGTCCTTGAGAGCGGCAGCACGCGACGCATGTCAGTGGTTATATCGATGAAGATTACCACACTACAGTTTCCCCCCCGGGCAGAGAAGGAGCCATCCTGGCGACTCATGGTGCCGCAGTGTATCGCAGTGTTGTACGCGTAGGTTACGAAGGGAAGAACGTGGTCCCAGTTGGAATGAGCGTCGTTGACGTACATGGCCAGCATGTCACTCAGAGTACGGTTGAAGCGTTCTGTCAGGCCATTCGTCTGAGGGTGGTAAGAAGTAGCGGTGCGATGAATGATGCGACATTCTTTCAGGAGGGCCTCGAGAGCGTCGCACAAGAAAACGCGTCCGCGGTCACTGAGCAGTTCCTTCGGAGTCCCGTGGCGAAGAATCAAGTTGTTGAGAATGAACAAAGCAACGTCTCTTGCAGAGGCAGAGGGTAACGGTGATGTTTCAGTGTAGCGAGTCAGATGGTCTACTGCCACAATAATCCACCGGTTTCCAGCAGGAGTAGTCGGAAGAGGGCCATAGAGATCTATGCCAACGCGGTCAAACGGACGAGCAGGGCAGGGTAACGGCTGCAACGAAACAGAGGACTTCTGAGGAGTTTGTCGGCGTTGACAAGATTCGCAAGCGCGCACGAAATGTCTTACGAAGCGGTACATTCCACGCCAGTAAAATCGCAGACGTAGGCGTGTGTAGGTTTTCAATACGCCACCGTGAGCACATTGTGGGTCACCATGGTACGCAGCACAAATGTCGGCGCGGAGATGACGCGGGATGACTAGAAGCCACTTCCGTCCATCAAGCAAATAATTGCGGCGATAGAGAAGACCGTCACGAATGGAGAAGTGGTGTGCTTGGCGGACGAGCGCTTTGGAGGAATGACCGGGAGTAGGACTTGAGAGAAAATTCAAAAGTGCATTGATCCAGGGGTCATTCCGCTGCTCGGTAGCCATGTCGATAGTTGTAAGAGTCGACATATCGTAGGCACAGACGTGGTCAGACGAATTATCTCTAGGCAATGGCGAGCGGGAAAGAGCATCCGCGTCCGTATGCTTCAGCCCTGATCGATAAATGACATGAATGTCAAACTCCTGGAGACGAAGAGCCCAGCGAGCAAGGCGACCGGATGGGTCTTTCAGAGAGGCAAGCCAGCACAAAGCGTGGTGATCGGTCACAACGTAAAACGGTCGACCATACACATAAGGACGAAATTTTCCGATAGCCCAAATAATGGCCAAACATTCCCTTTCTGTGACTGAATAATTAGATTCTGCCTTTGTCAATGTTCGGCTGGCGTATGCCACAACATACTCGCTGTAACCAGGCTTACGTTGGGTAAGGACGGCACCAAGCCCAATACCGCTGGCATCAGTGTGGATCTCCGTAGGCGCAGCCGGATCAAAGTGGCGTAGAATGGGCGGCGAAACCAAAAGGCGGCGTAAAGTGTCAAAGGCTTTATCGCAGGCTGGAGTCCAGGCGGAAAGGTCGGAGCTGCCGGCAAGGAGCTGGGTCAGAGGAGCGATGATAGAGGCGAAGTTCAAGATGAAACGTCGAAAGTAGGAGCAGAGGCCGATAAAGCTCCGAAGCTGCTTCAGGGAGGTTGGCTTCGGGAACTCTGCAACTGCGCGAAGTTTGGTGGGGTCGGGAAGAATGCCGTCCTTAGAAACTACGTGGCCTAAAATTGTGAGGTTTCGAGCGGCAAAGTGGCACTTCTTCAAATTCAACTGAAGCCCAGCGCCGGCGAGACACGTGAGGACATCCTTTAGGCGGAGAAGGTGAGAAGAAAAGTCGGCAGAAAAAACTACGATGTCGTCCAGATAACAAAGACAGGTCTGCCACTTGAGTCCACGAAGAACAGTGTCCATCAGGCGCTCGAAAGTAGCCGGGGCATTGCAGAGGCCAAAGGGCATAACGTTGAACTCGTATAATCCATCCGGTGTTATAAAGGCAGTTTTCGAGCGGTCATTATCAGCCATCGGTACCTGCCAGTAGCCGGAGCGCAAATCCAAAGAGGAGAAATACTCGGCTCCCTGTAAACAGTCCAAGGCGTCGTCGATTCGCGGCAAAGGATAGACATCTTTGCGCGTGATTTTGTTAAGCCTACGGTAATCGACGCAAAACCGGATGGAACCATCTTTCTTGGTGACCAAAACAACCGGAGAAGCCCATGGACTGTTAGATGGCTGTATGACGCCCCGGCGAAGCATGTCGTCCACGTTGTCAGCAATGACTTGGCGCTCAGAGGCCGACACGCGATAAGGACGCTGTCGTAAAGGTGCGTTTGTACCAGTGTCGATTGCGTGCGTAACGACAGACGTGCGACCCAGAGCAGTGTGAGGAAGGTCGAAGGCAGAAGTGAAGTTCTGTAGAAGAGCAGCGAGTTGATCGCGTTGTGCGGGTGGGAGATCTGCGTCAATAGCTTGTTGAAGAACATCGGGTGGTGTCGAAGCGGTCGCTGTATCGCAAGAGCTGAGCACATTAACGTCTAATGAAGTAGGCGTTGCAGGAAGAGTATTTACAAGCGCGGGATCAAGTTCTTCAATACGACCGAGACACTCGCCGCGTAGCAGGACGGACGGGCACGAAAATGGATTTGAGACGTACATTGCACTAAGGCCATCTTCGATCTTGAGGACCGCAAATGGAAGCAGGAGGCAGGGATGGCGTGAAGCGGCGTCGGAAGGTGTGAAGAAGACAGTCGAACTAATAACGCTTGCACAGGAGAGTGGAACGAAGGCAGCAGAAAATGGAGGAATGTCTGTGTCACTGGCGACGAGGAGTTTTGCAGGCCGGGTAGGGACGTCACACAAGACGGTATCACAAAGAGGTAAAAAGGAAACTTCCGCGCGGGCGCAGTCAATAACGGCATGATGAGTGGAAAGGAAATCGTAGCCCAGGATGATGTCGTGTGAGCAGCGAGACAGTACAATAAACTCGATGGTGTATAAGACGTCTTCGATGAGAACACGGGCCGTGCACGCCGCTGAGGGATGAATGCGCTGTGATGAGGCGGTGCGAAGCGAAAAGTCGGAAAGTGCGGTGGTCACCTTACGAAGACGACGGCAAAGAGCTTCACTGATGACTGATACGGCAGCGCCCGTGTCGACTAGAGCGAGTACTGCGACGCCGTCGACAAACACTTGAATTACGTTAGTGGGAGAACACCGAGGACTTGAAGAGTTCGAACCAAGCGCAGTTCTTGCCCCGGGAACTGCGACTGTTAGTTTCCCTCAACGGTGCCGGTAGAACGTCGGAGTGGGGACGGGGAACGGCGACGAGGGGAAGGTGATCGGCGAGCTGTGTACGTTTGATTGTCACGAGATACAAATTCGGAACTGGGCGGATTTCTCGGCGAGGGCTGGTCTGTATTGTAGGAGTAGTTCCATAGTTCAGGTCGAGAAGGTGGAAGGCGTTGGCGGCAAAGGCGTGCGACATGGCCCGGCAGCCCGCAAGAGTAGCAGATTGGTCGGTTGTCCGCGGTACGCCAAGGGTTCGTAGGGCGTTGGCGTACCCTTGGAATAGGGACATGGAATGCAGACCCAGGCAAAGGCGAAGGAAGGTTGGAAGGAGCGGCCTGGTAGGAAAGAGATGCTGATGGCATGAGCGGCCTGGCCGCAACTTGGGCGTAAGTCAGTGGTGCCGTTACTTGCGCTGGCACGGGGCTGGGCGGCAGCACAGGGCTGGGCGGGAGCATGGAGCTGGGAGGAAGAACGTCAGCGATGTGATCTTGAACGGCACGCCGTATGGTAGGGGCCAAAGACGGAGCCATGTCAGGAACAAGGCGGCCACTATCCTGTAACTGAGGGACCAGCGATAGCTGGCGGGCGACCTCTTCTCGAACGAAGGCTTTGATTTGCTGAAGTAAAGGGCTGTCCTCTGATGGGGTAGAACCGCCCAGCGCAAGTGTAGAGATGGCGTCGTCTCTAACACCGGACCGCCGGGTAGAAGCGCGCTTCTTACGAAGCACGTCGTAGCTCTGGCAAAGCTTGATCACGTCACTCACCGTGGCAGGATTTTTTACCCAAAGCATTTGGCACGCGTCGTCAGAGATGCCTTTCATGATGTTCTCGATCTTATCCGCTTCAGTCATTAGCGGATCGACACGCTTGCATAGGTCCACGATGTCCTCTATATAACTAGTGAACGACTCATCGACTTGCTGAGTGCGCTCACGCAAGCGTTGTTCTGCCCGGAGCTTGCGAACTGCAGGGCGGCCGAACACTTCTGCAAAATTCTTTTTAAATGCAGACCAAGATGGCAGGTCTGCCTCATGGTTGCGAAACCAGAGGTTCGCCACGTCAGTCAGATAAAAGATTACATTGCTTAGCTTGATAGCGTCGTCCCATCTGTTGTAGCTACTGACGCGCTCATATGCCGCCAACCAATCGTCGACGTCCTGGTCGGCTGTGCCACTGAAGAAGCACGGATCACGCTGCCGTAGAGCTCCAGAACACAGCACGGTGGTTGGGAGGGGCGACGATGTCGTGGCAGTGTCATCCGGCATGCTGGAAGCAGAGGGTAACGTGCGGCTTCTTAGTTCCAGGGTGGACGGGAACGTACCCAGCACCTCCACCAATTGTAGGGGTGTGTTTATTCGGTGAACCCAGATGATTCCAGCCGCTCAGGGGAGACTCGCAGCGAAGCGTCAGGCGTGGCGAAAGAGCAAGGCAGCGAACCACTTCTTCGTCCTTGAGAGCGGCAGCACGCGACGCATGTCAGTGGTTATATCGATGAAGATTACCACACTACAATATATATATATATATATATATATATATATATATATATATATATATATATATATATATATATGTGTGTGTGTGTGTGTGTGTGTGTGTGTGTGTGTGTGTGTGTGTGTGTGTGTGTGTGTGTGTGTGTGTGTGTGTGTGTGTGTGTGTGTGTGTGTGTGTGTAGAGATGCAGAAAGAATATATCATGTATAGTTCCATCCGTAATGAAACCAAGTGGGATATCCAGCAGATAGCCTAGCTGTCAGGACATCTAGAATAAGAACATCTCTAAGTCATCCCTTGGAAGTTCTAGTAGGGATGAGGATATGGGACTATGATTGGGATATCTGCAGGACCTGTTTTCACTGGGTTGCTGCCAAGGAGCAGCTCTTGTTTCAGCTCAGGTATGTTGGCAGTAGCTTTTCTCAGTTGTTTGCAGTTCTCTGATGCTGGTACTCGTGTCACAGCAAGAGCGCCCTGGTTGTAGGCTTCGTTTGCGAGTGCAGGCATGAGACACGTGCCATGGCACATGACCAGTGTACATTGACAACCGCAATTTTGTTTTGATTTGAAACGAGAGCGCCAATTATTCCTCACCGATTCCTTCATCAACAAGAGTGGCACATGCCATCGAAGTGGGGCCGTGACATGTTGGTATGCAGTACCTGCAATGGTTAGTGTGTTACACATATGCACATGAGCTGCAGGTGAAAATTTGCTTGCGATGTCTGCTGGGAGCACAAGTGTGTGTTGTAAGGGCATTTATGAATCACGTGCATGCATGACCTGCGGCAGTTTGCTGGTGACGTGGTGAGTGTGCCACAGGGGTTGGAAAAAGGAATAAATTTACTTAGAAAGACAGGCCGAGCCCAGGAAGAGGAAAGGGAAATTAAATGACAAAATTGGGTCTGTTAGGTCTGAAACTTGATCAGTTGATCCGTTCTTAATGGCAGTGGGTGTGGTTTGCTTGCTTAGAGGTTTTCTCAGTAGCATTGTGTTGCATCACAAGCTACAAGTGCCAAAAAGTGCAGTGCCATTCAGCACTTCAACTAACCATTGCTGTAGCAATTAATGATGCTGAATTTAGACTGTGGACCTGGTGCTTGTTATTGTGCTCTAGAGCATGAATATTGCCGCCAGGTGTCCCCGGGCGGCGCCTTGAGGACAAAGAAGAAGTGAGTCGCGCGTGCTCTTGGCAGCTGGACTGCTGAATTACACTTAAGTCTTAATGTAAACAAGTGCGCTTTGTTACCTTTTCCGGTTACTCAACAGGTACACATTTCATTGTCTTATCGTCATCATGTCATTCCTCAGGTATGTTCCCTAAAGTATCTCGGGGTAACTTATGACTCCTCTCTCTCTTGGCGGTCACATATAGATCAGGTTGCTGCGAAAGGGATTCGGGCGGTAGGCCTTCTGCGAAGGATGAGTAGCCCTCGCTGCGGTATGCGCAGACATGCTCTTCTGCTGATTTACAAAATGTATATCCGGCCAATCTTGGAATTCGGTTGCGTTTTGTTTTCTGGAGCAGTTGCATACAAACTGCGCCCACTTCTGCTCTTAGAGCGAGAAGCTCTGCGCCTGTGTTTGGGTCTCCCTAAATACGTGGCAAACAATGTTTTGTATCTGGAAGCGCGGGTGCCGTCTCTTACTGCAAGGTTTCGCCTTTTGACAGTACAAACGTTTTTAAAGTTTTGCGACTCGGAGCAGCATGCATCCGAGTTGATCTTCCTAGGGCAGCGAGCGGAGTTCTTGGGTGTCGGATGGTCTCGCCTTCAAACTCCCCAAATCTGTTTCGTTGAATCTTTGCTGGGCCCACTCAACGTGCGAATACCTGAAATTGTTCCGGTGCGGTCCATCCCTGCAAATGTGTCTATCATCTACGATGACATTTATCCACGTAATGCAAAATTACTGCCTTTCTCATGGTTAAATGGTATGTTGCAGGATTATTTGCCGACCTTCAGCTCACATGTTGCAATTGCGACTGATGGCTCGGTGTGTGCAGAAAAGGCAGGTGTAGGTATTTACTCCCAGTCCCTTGGCTGGTCTTTTTCTCTCCGTCTCCAAGATTTCACTCCTATCTATCTGGCTGAGTTTCTAGCAGTGGTTCTCGCTCTGCGCAAGGTACCAATTTCTTTATCAGCAGTAATAATAATTACGGACTCATTATCTTTATGCACTTCCCTCTCGGTGTCCACTGAATCGCAGCTCTTTCGGATTCTAAAATTCCTGATCCCTCCACACATCACATCAATTCGATTTCTTTGGGTTCCTGGCACAGGGGTCTTCTATTAAATGAATCAGCTGATGCTTTAGCGAAGGCAGCCCTGAGTGGACCGATTGTTGACCCGCTTCCAACAACTGCTTACATCACGGCGGCACGCTTTCGACGGTACACTGTAATGAACGAATTGGGCGCATCAGCGCTTACTTCCTTGGACGACTTCCAGCACCTACTGTTACCATGGAGAAGCTCAGTCTGGCGATCGCGCAATCTTGAAGTTTCCTTCACGAGGCTTCGTTGCCGAGTGCCGCAACTAAATTTTTACCTATACAGGCCTGGTCTGGCGATCTCCCCATTGTGTCCGTATTGTGCGGAGCCGGAAACAATAGAGCACTTTCTTCTTTTTTGCCGTCGCTACTCATCGATTAGGAGGCGACTATTAGAAGTTCCAATACAGAATCTCAGTTTGCGCCTGTCCTCTGCGGTTGTTCTGTCTCTTGGCGCTTCTATGCTTGGCCATACCAATGGGAATGTTTGCTCTGCCGTTCAAAATTATCTACTAGAATCAAAACGTCTACCTTCATGAGCTTTCGTCGTGCCCATCCCATTATCAGCTTCTGTATTTCGGTTTTTACAACCACTTATAGTAATCCCTACCCCTTCTTTGCCTAAATTTTAGTTTGTATGACCCCCCTAACCTTCTGCAACCACCTCGGCTACGAAAACTGTGCGATCCAAATTTTGGTAGGTCATCCCATGCTTGCCACATGCAACTGGTCATTTAAATAGTCACCGCCTGGTTATGGCCAATCCCCCTTGTGGGTATGTGTCATTGTGTGAGGTCAACAACAACAACAACACTGCTTGATTTCTTGCGGCCTGTGCCTAGTGTCGTCCACCTCCGTGACGGTCGGTTGGAACTCCTGATTACTAATTTTACGAGCGAGCCTCGTCCCCTTTTCCGAACTACTGCCGTCGCGTGGGCCGACCAGTTGACCGATGTTACTGAGTGCTTTGCGTCCGAGGCCATGGACCGTCCGGACACGTCCCTGGATTGCATCGATATTAGCTCCGGACTCTCTGCGACTCAAGAGCGTGACCTCCACGCCCTACTGCTCCAGTACAAAACGTGCTTCGCATCCTCCTCGAAAGTGCGGCAAACGACGATCACGAAGCATCGGATCATCACTTCCGATGACGTTCGCCCCATACGACAGCAGCCGTACCGCATTTCCCCGAAGGAACGCGACGCTATCCAAACGCAGGTGAAGGAGATGCTTACAGACAGCATTATTCAGTCCTCTAAGAGCCCGTGGTCGTCGCCCGTCGTGCTTGTTAATTAAGAAGAAGGATGGGACACTGCGCGTTTGCGTGGATTACCGTAAGCTGAACGCCATAACGAAAAAGGACGTCTACCCGCTGCCCCGCATCGGCGACTCACTCGACAGACATCGCCGCGCCAAGTATTTTTCGTCGATCGACCTAAAGACCTGATATTGGCAGATTGAGGTTGATGAACGTGACCGCGAAAAAACGGCCTTCATCACACCCGACGGCCTATATGAATTTAAGGTGTTGCCCTTCGGCCTTTGCTCTGCGCCAGCGACGTTTCAGCGCATGATGGGTACTGTTCTGGCTGGCCTCAAATGGCAAACCTGTTTAGTTTACTTAGATGACGTGGTGGTGTTTTCAGAAACCTTCGACCAACACCTTGAACGTCTGCGGACCGTGTTGGATGCCCTGCGGTTGGCCAACTTGACACTTAAACCCGAGAAATGCCACTTAGGCTGCAAAGAGCTCAAGTATCTCGGCCATGTTGTGAGTGCTGATGGCATACGACCCGATCCCGAGAAAACTGCCGCCGTATACCCAAGGTTCCCCGTCCTACTACAAAGAAAACGCTCAAGCGCTTCCTGGGTTTGTGCGCCTACTACCGCCGTTTTATCGCCGACTTCTCCAAGATCGCTGAACCCCTCACCCGTTTAACGTACGTGACGATACACCGTTCGTGTGGACTGCCGAGCAACAGGCTGCTTTCACAGAGCTGCGCCAACGGCTGCACACTACCCCTGTGCTGGCTCACTTCGATGAGGAGGCTGCTACCGAGATACACACCGAAGCTAGCAACATCGGGCTCGGTGCCGTCCTCGTTCAACATCAAGAAGGCGTGGAACGTGTGAGCGCGTATGCGAGTCGCACACTCTCGCGCACCGAAATCAACTACTCCACCTCGGAAAAGGAGTGCCTCGCTGTCGTCTGGGCCACGATGAAATTTCGGCCTTATATCTATGGTCGTCATTTTAAAGTGGTCACCGACCACCATTCCTTGTGCTGGCTTACCAATCTCCGGGACCCATCAGGCCGCCTAGCACGCTGGAGCCTTCGCCTTCAAGAATTTGATTACACAATTGCCTATAAGTCCGGACGTAAACACGAAGATGCCGACACGCTCTCACGCGCACCTGTCGAGCAAGCTGGTGACAGCGCAGAGGATGACAGTCGTTTCCTAGGTGTGATCAGCAGTTCGGACTTCGTGGCAAAGCGGCGTGCTGACGCTGACCTGCGGTCTGTCATGGATCACCTGGAGGACCATGCATGCTTCCAACGTACCTCGACACTTTTCAAGCCACTTGTCCTCTTTTTGCATTCGCAGTGGCGTACTGTTCAAGAAAAACTCCAGCAACGGTGACCGCGGTCCTACCTCCTAGTCGTGCCATCAGACCTCCGCGACGACATCCTTTCGGCGTGTCATGATGAGCCCACCTCTGGCCACTTGGGATTTGCACGCACGCTCGCTCGAGTGCGTCAAGGCTATTATTGGCCTAAACTTGCAAAGACCATCCACCGCTACGTCAGAGGTTGCCGTGAGTGCCAGCGTCGTAAGTCACCACCGCTCAAGCCCGCAGGTTTGCTCCAACCAATTGCGCCACCTCGCAAACCTTCTGACCAAGTCGGCAATGATATTCCGGGCCCATGCCCTGTGTCGTCTTCTGGCAATAATTGGATTATAGTTGGGACTGATTATTTGATGCGCTATGTGGAAACCCAGGCGGTATACCGCGCAGTACATCATCTGAAATCGCGCGCTTCTTCATACACCACATTGTTTTACGACATGGCGCCCCGTCCTCCGTCATCACCGATAGGGGCACCGCGTTTACAGCGCAGCTCGTGCACGAGGTGTTCCAGCTGAGTCGCACGAACCACCGCAAGACTCCTTCATATATACCACCCGCAGTCAAACGGGCTCACGGAGCGCCTCAACAAAACCTTAGCAGACATGCTCGCAATGTATATATACGTCGACGTACAGCACAAGACTTGGGACGAGATCCTTCCATATGTGACGTTTGCCTACAACACGGCGATTCAGGAAACGACTCGATTTACGCCGTTTCGCCTCGTCTACGGCCGTGATGTCCAATCGATGTTCGACGCCATGCTTCCGCGCCCCCTGACGACCAGGCGCTCACGCCAGACGCCGAGGAATTTACCCGGCACGCAGAGGAAGCCCGCCAACTGGCCCGTATGCACATCCGCCGGCAGCAGGCAACGGATGCAAAACGCTACAACCAACGACATCGCCACGTCGAGTACCACCCCGACGACAAAGTGTGGGTACGGACCCCGGTACGTCGCCCCGGCCTGTCGGAGAAGCTTCTGAGCCGCTACTTTGGACCCTACACAGTGCTGCGACGCATCACGGATGTGGCGTATGAAGTCCTTCCCGATGGCACTCCGCCCAGTTCGCGCCGTCGACCGCAGCCTGAGGTGGTGCACGCACTGCGTATGAAGCCGTACTTTACGCAGTAACGGGCACCTCGTTCGCTCCAAGTGCGCCCACGTATTTGCTTCCTTTTTTTTTGGTGGGGGGGGGGGGGGGGATAATGCCGCCAGGTGTCCCCGGGCTGCGCCTTGAGAACAAAAAAGAAGTGAGTCGCGCGTGCTCTTGGCAGCTGGACACTGCTTGATTTTTTTCGGCCTGTGCCTAGCCTCTTGATTCTGCAGCCCATTTGTGACAATATGAATTCAAAAATGAATCTGGGAGCTGAGTAGTTTGTTCATGTGCCTGGTATTTTCTCCCTGCAATCTGACTTTTGTGCTCCCAGTCTCTGTGTTCAACTCTGACAGCAGAATGTGAGATCAGAAGGCCATCACCTCTGTCTGTATGTGGCTTTGCATGTTCCCTTCTCAGCTGTGTCCTTTGTCACATGCTGAATTAAATGTCATTTTTATCCTTCAACACACTGCAGTTTCTCTATGTGCTACATGTAGTGGATTTGAAAAAGGAATGTCTTCAGGGAGCGATGACAGTGAGAATGTGACAAGTTGTGAATGTAAGTGAATTCATTTCCTTGAAAAAAATCCACTCCAGCTTGCATCTGTGTTGGTAGCACCAATGCTCACCGATTTAATGATTGCATCACATATTAACATCAGCTGGAATTTCTTTCTGAAGGAACGCACGAAGGTGGACCTAGATATTATTAAATGAAAGAAGATGCAGCTCACTACCATTCAAGACAATGCTTCACAGGACATTACATTCTCCAGTAAGCACCTTGACATCCTGCCACGACAGATCCAGCTTTACATACCTACATATCATGCTCCCTCTTTCGCACGACCCGTGCTTCTGCTGTCATCTTAAGAGCACCTGGAGCACGTGCAGTGATTTCACCAGGAATTCAAATTGGGGAGGGGTTGTTGCAGGTATATAGGAGAAGCGGTAGTTATTTTTAATGTCTTATTTGTGTTGTTGACATGTTGCATAGGAACACTCATGACAAAGATAACGAAGAATTACTTAGTTCACATTACACGAAGACTGCATAAAGTGTGTCGAGAAACTGTGCAGTAGTTCAAGCTGCTAGAAATAAGCCTTATTAAAAAACTAGCTGTTCAACAACATTCATGTAACACAGACATAGAGAATGTTAAAACATGCGCCTGTGCCCCAGGCGTAATAGATCAACTCAATAATTAAACGCACACACCAGGAAGTCTCATCAGCTGGCACTGGTAGGCGGGAAGTGGCTGAGGTTGAAGTATAATCAGGCAATACATAGAACTGACAAAGCTTTTTTCCCTACTGGGAAGCAGATTACAGGCTACGGGGACGCAATGTGCATGCCAGCATAAACACCACAGTGGTGTGTGAACATGCAGCATCTTGAAAATCTGAAAGCTATGCATCTGGGCCATGAGGAACAGTGTAACGGAGGGCTCTCAATTAATTTTGACTGCTCGAGGGTCATGCACCGACATCGTACAGCACAAGGGCATCTTAAGCATCTTGCCTCCATAAAAAAGCAGTCACTGCAGTCTGGAACCAATCCCAAGACCATGGGCTCAGCATCCAAGCACCAAGCCCCGGAGACCTACCCAGTGATGCAAGGCTGTACTCGGCGAGGTTTCCTCCATTCGACATCAATAACATTTATTCCCCAACTACACGAGTCGCAGTGAATGACAAAGTAACAAAAATTTAAGCTCCACCTGAAGGGTATGACAAGATAGCATAATGGGCTAATCCTCATAGTATATTAGTATATACATAAGGTCATTCTCTACTTTACGTTCATAGATCCCTGGAAGTCCTCATACCACTCCTGACGCAGTGGTGCAGAGCTTAAGATATGCGACACTGCCTGCAATGGCAGGCACTCCCAGCGGTAGGCCTATTGTGACCAATGTTGGTCTTCCTGAGCGACCAATCATTAATTTAACTGCCACCTACTACGGTGGGCAGTTTTCTCACTATCCGCTGGGCAGATTGTGATGACGCTCCAAGGTCACATAACTGGGCGGCCCACCTGCCTCCTAGGTTGCTTTGTGCAATGATGAAGCTGGATTTTCTGTGCAATGAGGCCTTTAATGCTTATTGCGTTAAAAAAAGAAATGGGTCAGGAGCCTGTTTCACAGCCTTTTCTTGGTCCTTCGAACACATGTAGGTGGCTTACTGACCGAGAGTATTATTAAAGACAGAACAAAGCAAGCTACAGGCAGCGGACAAACTCTTTATTACAAACGACTGTACAAGATCAAGTATTTTTTGTGAGGGTTTTATACTTTTTTTACCTTCTGCTCCTTGAACGGGAATAAAATACAAGCTTCCAAGGCTTCCAATCAAAGAAAGACAAAACAAGGACAACAATAAAACAGTACAGCTCAAAAGCATGCTACGATACAGTTTGCAAGACTTTTTTTTAACACAGCATGCACAACATAATAAATGCACGCACAGTTTGTTAAAAGTAGTTCACACAAGAAAAAAAAACTTCTCAGGAGACATGCTCGTCACAGTTTTAAAGCTTGCCCCCCCTGACAAGCATGCTGGCACTCTGACCCAGCGCACGCACGTGTGTTCAGGTGACAGCCAACAAAGCCTATGTACAGTGTTCATTGTTGCATGTATACACAGCTATGTACAGTTGCAGCACAAAGAAAGCTGCTTCACACCTGTCGCTAGACACAGACCACACACAAACACATACCTTTTCTGCTCTAGCTTCCTAACCAACTCGACAGTTGAACAGGCACCACTCTTTTAAAGAGGCCAGCCGTTTGTTACATCAATGCTAGGCCATGACACAGTCAGCCAGGAGTGCACATAGATTAAATTAAGAGAAGGAGAGTTCCAAATTGTGAATGCAGCGCTTGGTGATGACCACAAACAAAAGCAGCTACGAAAGGGCGTGATAAGTTTTTCAAACACAGGTTACTACTTCTTAGGGAAAGCATACAAAAAAAAGTGTGCCCTCAGGTAACACTGCGACAATCATCCATTGAGGTGGAGTTGGCAGCAAAGGATAGCTAGTCATTATCTTTGTACATTGGCCAACTGAACTGGCTTGCAGTCTCAAAAGAAAAGCTCACTCAGAGATATTTTGGATAGTGCATTTCAAAGCAGTCTGGCAACAATGAAAAATATATATATATATACATGAACTATTCAGTAACTGCAGGAGGCACAGTTAACACAATGACACGAGAGGCAACAAACTGCTCCGATGACAACGGCTGGCCTTGCCAAACAGTGGAACCTGTTCGCAAAGCGACACACTGGCAGCATTTCTACTATGCATGCAGATCCCAGCAGGCTCAGGTGGCATGTACTTCCTTGACGGCAAAGAAAAAGGCCGCATGGCATGGATTCTTAGCTCTTTTTTTTTCCCCTCGTCTACATTCAGCATCGGTGACGCCCTACAGTTCTAGTAATGCACAACCATTTGCGTTATTTATACAGTTTTATATAGCAGCAGAAAAGGAATTATCACAACACTTCCAAAACATTCACAAACAAACAGCCTACAGCATTTTTTTTTTACCCTTCTACGCTTTCTGAAAGATACCCGCCTGCATTAAAATCGTGCTGTTTCCTTAGGTATACAACAAGCAGGGTCATCAAGGAGTTTCTGCATACTAGGCTCATCTAGCACAGACATAAAAAGACACTGCCAGTAGTGACCTCTACTTTGAAAACAAAACGGAAGCACTAAAATAGGCAACATGCAGCACAAGAGCACAATAAAAATGATGCCGGTACAGCCTCACGTTCACTAAATGAGATGGACGACAAGGACAATTGCTCTCGTATACTACAGAGCATGACATGAGCACACGGTGAAACGCTAAAGGCATTAAGATCAGTGAAGAACAGGGAGCAAGAAGTACCCCTTGTGCAAACCGAAATGAAACCTAGTGAATGTCTTGCAGTCCCTAGAACTGCTGCCCGGTGAGCTCAAACATTGCAGGATCACTATCACCTCTACTGCACAGCGTCTAAGCGAATTCTGAGGGATTACACACTACGATGGCCCAGCGCTACACCGTACATACCCGTCCACACATCTCTCTCCCTCCTCAATGTCCCGGTACCACTGAGCACCTGGCACTGAACACAGCCATATTTGCAGCTATCAAAAAAAGGTCAAATGAAAGGGACACGCCTAGGGGAACGGAGCTTAACAACATAACCGTACATAATATACATACACACTACTACAGTGGTGACTCATTCAACAAAACAGGCACTTCCAAGACCGAAACAGTGCGTGGCACCAATTGCAAACCATGCAATTACACTTTGGTATATGGTATGTATTTCATCCACACGCTCTGCCACTCCAAAGGAACCTCATACTCTTTAAAAAATGAAGCATGCAAGAGGAGGGGGATAAAAGCCAAAAGGCAGAAATAAATGGCAGAGTGAGTTTGTTTCAAGCTTCCACAAAACATTTTTTTTGCCTTTTCTTTCATTTCCTATAATAATGGGGTAAATAGCATTGCATTCAGTGTGAATACAATGTACACAAGTGTTCCCGTTGCATCCCCTACATTTCATAGCGTGTGCTACTAAATCAATAGCTTAAAAACAGGGCCTACTTTTTTCATTTTTTTTCAAAAGCCCAGCCCTAAAGTAACCATGAAAACTCGCGCAACCCCTGGTCTCCAATGTGCCAAGTGGCACTACAAATGGCACTTAAATAAAAAGCTGCAACTGCAGTACTACAAGAAAGCCTTCAATCTACGCCTCACTGCTCAAAGCACTTCCTTTCCAAGATAGCTCAGAGCTGCTTCTCTAGAGTTGGACCTCAATCCACAAAACGGACAGGATTGTCGCACGGACTACTCCATTCTCAAAAGGCAACTGCACATCATGACACAACCCGTGTGAACATTCACAGTCCTGTCTTCTCTGGTGCACTCGATAGCTGGTACACTAGAAAGAACGAAAATGTACACAGCTTGCAAAACAAAAAAAAGAAACTATGAGAGTGCCTCTTTCCCGCTATTTTCTCAACTCTTCAATAGTGAAAATGTCGCATTTTTGATGTTGTCGGATCATAAGTGCAAACATCCTGTGGCAGCCACATTCAACAGAACTCTTCTTCGCAATCAGACAGACTCGCAGCAAACTGCACCAAGTTACACAACAGCAGTCTCACTTACTTCCTCTCTCAAACATAATGAGGCCAAAAGCCGTAGAGCATAACCGATAGGCTCAAATGCTCAACAGGGAGCTTCAGTAGCTGCTAACTCAAGTTTTTTTTTTACTGTGATAAGCCAACTTTTCAATTGCACGATAAAGCAGCTGAATCACAGCCCAGACAGGACTGCGAATCATGTATCTGAATAAAAGAGAGAGGGACTTGAAACCTCTTCAAATGAGGCAGAAATGATGAACGGTCAGGGACCGTCTCTACAAGAACAAACCGGAAAGAAAGGTTCTAGTTTATAACAAGAACAAACAGGGAAAAAGAGGTTCTAGTTTTCTACATGAACAAACCGGGAAAAAAAGGTTCTAGTTTCAGCTACACAACACTCCAGCTTTAACTGCCAATGCTACGAATATCCCGCTGTAGGCTTCACCAGCATTAACAAACTCTGCCCCTACCACATCAGCTACAGACCAAACAGACAAGGAAGAAAATCAAACTAGGCCAAACACACGAAGAGGAACCAAAAGTAATTCTTATCAGTATTCGAAGAGAACAAGACATGAGCAACACAGTCACTAGGAGCCCCGTGGCCTCGGGTTCGGAATGCACAGCGGTTCAGCATTCATCAACTGCTTTTACTTCAGTCTTTCTCACTCAGGCTATCTGACTAGTCAACGCGGCAGCGGTAAAAAGCGCGGGCATGTTAAGGACGAGGGGGAGGGGTGGAGAGGAGCTGGCGGCCTGCCGAGGTTGTGGCCTCTTTAGACATGCACAGCTTGGTCCACAGACAACTACTGCACTGAACCAAGTGCCTGGCGCAATCAGCCTTGCCGCGTGCACATAAGGTTTTATCACAAGTTTCCCCGCAACACCTGTCTGGAGTCGAGAAAAAAAAATGTGAAGAACAAAGTAAGCGTGGCAAATAAGTTATTTGGAGAAAGGGGTCGGAGGGCTCTGTAACATGGATGCTAGCAGAACGCTGGAGAAGAAAAGACAGAGGACCGACGATGCACAAAGCGAGGGGGTTTTTGCTTGGCATTCCTGCCTCGGTTGCACAGTTTTGACTCCTGCAGCTAAGCTGCCAAAAGTTGCTTCCGTTCACTGTTACATTTTTTTATTGCGAACAGCCCACAAAAAGACTGATGGTTTATGAGGCTGCTTGATTGCAAACACCATGCTGCAAAAGACATGGAACCCATCATTATATTAATTAGCTGGCACCTTTTTTTTTCTCTTTGCCGCTGAAGTTGCAATGAGCAGGCAAGAATTTCTCACAGTGTAGGTTCACAGTAGAAGTATGAAGAGGACACGGCATTGTGCAGGACTTTTTTTTTTCATACTAACATAATGAAAAGGTGAGAAATGTGCGCATCATTGGAAGAAAGGGAAAGGACATGATGGATGGTTGTGGTGAATGGCTGAGATGCAAGTTTGTGAAGACGAAGAAGTCCAGCTCTCTAAACAACCATGAATAAAATTAAGGCGGCAGGCAAAAAACAAGAGACAAAAAATGGGCGATGGAGCCACCCAGCAGTAGCAGCAGCAGCAGCATGAAGCACGCCGGTGAGAGAGGATGAGGCGCAGCAAGGAGGATGTGGAGGGGGTGGCGGAGTAGTGCCTCTTCTTCTTCCTCAGGTCGAGTCATAAGCACACACAAGGCCCTCGCTTTGGAGCACATAGAGTCGTTTCTCCACCGCATCCTTGTCTGAAATGCCCAAATAGACAAGATTTGCATCAGTGCACTGTTTGTGCGTCAAAAAAGAATGTGTGAGCATGCTAAGTGCTTGCTGTGGTGCTCAAGCTTTTTGAGGTCTTATCTGATATCTCCACCCGAATAGAAGATGAATGACGGGTTCACAGAATACAGTTTTTTTCCTTCATTTCCCCCGATTTCCATGAGAAATTTTTATTACTACTTTACCATGCCCTCAAATCTCTTCTGTTCATCTGCACTGAAGTATTGCAGCCTGCATGCTCCCAATGAGTAAACTTGTCTATTACAGAACCCCGGCCTGTTGAGCACGAACAGTGCTTGAGCGCAATGACAACCAATGTTGATGCCCCCCCCCCCCCCCCCTCTTTTTGAGAGTGTTTACCGAGAAGTGTGAAGTGTTCCCAAAATTGTTTCACAAGCAACTTATAAGTCCCCACGGGATTTTTCTGGACTCTTCATTCACTGTATTAAGCATACGCCCAGCCATGCTTCCAGCGGTGATGGCTGTATTCTCTGTTAAGCAAAATTACTGCTTTTTCTGCACAGACTACAAAAACTCAAGCTTTGCCTTTAAGAGTAGAACACAATAGCATTATCCGGCTGCCACTTTATCGGCAGCTACGTGTGAGCGTGCCCGTGGGCACATTCCAAAACGAAAATTTATTAGTCATTGGTCTACTTGTTCACACTTGCGATGCCATCGTCATCGCTGCTGCGGTCCCACAGCAAGTTGTTCTAACGTCATAGTCCAACAAAATCCCCGCTTTGCAAGCAACCACAGCAGGTCGTCGCCCTGCAAAATCCCGCACTCAGCAAAGAGCCACACCACGACATCACATGGAACAGCTAAAAATTTTGCCTCGCTACAGCAGCCACACCTGCTTGTATCACCCATTCTGAGACATCGAACTTGCGGCCTGGCGCAGTTGTTATTTTTTTTCGGCGTAAAGAAATACAGCCATCTTAAATGTAGTCGTGAACGAGCGCCAGACACTTCCCGGACCCAGAGCACAAATGACGATTGACGAAGCACTACATTGAAAACTGGTAAAACATGGCCAGCGGTCGTCAAATGCATCAAACAAAGCCAAAAAGAAACTACGCATGAGCAGCATCAGCTCTTCTATCAGCTACCGACACTCCCCAGAAGCAGTGCTATTCCGAGTGGCAATTCCGTCGCAATTGGAACAATGGCCCTTCCATCGATTATCGATACTCCCTTGAGCGCCGAGTACACAGTTGAAATTAAAAAAATAAAGAAATGAAAAAATATTTCTGAAAAAAAATGCGCAGAATAGCCGTATGCTACTGGGTAGAGACATAGAGAGAGCACAAAATAGCAAACACACTATAGCATCCCTGATACCTCGTTTGTCTCGCCTTTATATATGGTGCCATTTTTTGGTTTCAATTGTAAGCCAACCACCCCACTTCTGATTCTAAAATTTTAGAAATAGGTGGACTTACAATCTTGCAAATATGCTACACAGATGCATGAGCACTTTCTTCTAATTTTGTTTACTCAACGTGAAAAACTGCCATTGACCAGCATAAAACAATGTGGTCTAGCAACACTGGCATTCTGGCGCCTGCGCATGCTACCTGCCCACGCTGTGATTTTCCTTCGAATGCGTTTACACTGGGCTCATGTCTTATTCCCTGTCAGCAGCAAGCAACAGCACATATGCAGAAGTGAACATCAAGTGGGGTAGTAGTGAGAGGTAGTGCTCATCCAAGGCCAGAAGCTGTGAAAGGATGCATGAAAGTATAGCTTCAAGCTGTCTTATGTTGAGGAAGCATCAAGGAAGCCTTCACTGAGGGCCCCTAACTAAGCAAGCTTGGCAAATAACATCAATCAAGGCTTTCTTGCCGAGGTAAGGAGGGTTTCAGAGTTGGGGCTTAGAATATGATCAGCATGAGTATACTTCTGAAATGAGCTTTTGTATTCTCTCTGCATTCGATTTATGTGATGAGTGAGACCTTCTAAAACCTGTTTTCACAACTGTCGGCAACACAATGCAAACCAAGCAGACCACAGAAACGGCTCAGCAGAAAAAAGCTACCTGCGTGGTTTCTCTAAACCCAGCTGTGCCGCCTTTAAACATTTCATGAATCACCTGACTACCCAACACACAGCTCCAACACACTTGACTTTCACGCCGACAATCTTTATTCCGCTGCTCTTCCATCCTATTTGCGCCTCCCCACGCTGTCCTGCCTCTAGTACCTTCCTGTGTCACTGCTCATAACTAGGTCTGTTGCAGATGCCTTTACTGCCACACACTACCCCAGGAAAAACACCTTTCATAGTCCTGTGCGAATATTCCGTAATTTCGAACATTCGGTCGGATAGTAATGTATTCGATATTCAATTCGAACCGAATGTTTGGTATTCCAAATTTCTAAGTAGTATTTGTCCCGAGCGAATAACGTTTCCGGAACTCTTGCTTTGTACTCGGGGATCGCAATGCGGTACACGTGCAACAAAAGCCTCGACTCCGGCTGTGTGCCTGCACTCCGGCACGTATGCAGGAGCCGGTCTGGGCATGCTTGCAGCAACAGACGCAAGCAGGCGGAAGCACAGCATCCAAATCTGTACTTGCCAGGTGTCTGCGGCCACGTTACCCGCAGAGCGCACGCACCGTAACCGGCACGGATAGTGTGCATCAATTGCGTGATTTACCACATCGCACTCCGCTTCCGCGTGCCGCTAGTGCACACACGCTGAGTGGTCCCGGCAGGGCAGGCATGCGAACAGCTCCACTGGCTGGCTCCTGTCACCTTGTGGCGTCCTCAGGGCGATTTGCACATGTGCGGTGACTCCCAGCGGAATCGAACCACCAAAGCAGGCACGGATCGCGGTATGCTAATTTTATTTCATCGGAGGAGGCGTGGTTCTCTTTATTTTTGAGGAACGAGTTTGAGCAGACTGCAGGTGCTGCAGCCGCTATTTTCCGCGTGAAATTCGCCAATCAAGCATGACGGCGCGAGCTGAGAGGAGCAAGCACAAGGCACATTGTGACGGGTGCCCCTTTTCGACGCCTGATGCGGGGTGGTGCTGAGAGCGCATTGCGTACGCCTAGCTGGTGTTTTTGGAGTCGCCGCTTAAAAGCAATAGCTGCATAACAACGCAATCGCAATTAAGGCCAGCACACCAGGGATTTCATAGCTAGGTCTCACACTCCACATAATTTGTCGGCTCTGCATGTAAGCCAACTCCCCAATTCCTGGTGGCTACTTAATCAGGACATCGACACAGCCTCAATGAGTGTGATATAGTTTAATGCACTCTCTCTCTTTTTCATGTAATAGTCTTGTGTGTTTGAAAAATACACGATTTTTAAAATGCCTATTGTGCCATTCAACCTTCTTTTGTGTGCTAGGACTAATCGCAATATTCGCTTCGAAATTATTCGAAGAGAATTACTATTCAATTCGAAGTCGCTCTGAACGAAAAAAGCCACTATTTGCACGTGTGTAACGTTTCGCATTCAGTTCATACTATGGAAGGACCTAAAGAGGTATCACTTCAGACCTTCACAACGTTTGTCAAATTTCAAGGCTAAGCAAGTGTTGGTTGTGGAGCCAACCAAAGAACAAAAGCTGTAGAACTGAAAACACGCTTGCAGAATATACCTATTCAGCAGCCAACAGGAAGTCAGTATTGTAATATGGCCACTTTCAGGCATCAACTTTTATGCACAAGTGAAAAAACAACATAAAAAAATAAAAATTAATGGGAAGCCAGACTCACATCGGTTGAGCAGTGCCCTGTCTGAATCGTTCTCCACTTGTTGTGCCAGGCTGTGCAGCAGGATCTGAGCCGTCTGATAACGCCTGAAGCACTGCATAGATGAAAAGAAACAGGAAGATAAACAAGATAGCCAAGGCAACTCCAAGAGCATCCCCTCAACTGCTTGGCTGTGGTGCTGGCAAAATGGCACCCAGAGGCATAGCAGAACCATCACTGGATTTCTTTTTTAATTTCATAAAAATGTACAAACAAGGCAAATGGATGGCCACACAACAGGCAATTACATGGCAAATGTCTGCTCTTCATACAAGCTGCATTACGCATTCTTCCTGTTGTATTAAACTAGTGCAACAACTAACTAGACCACCTATCAGCCCTTCCATTGGTCTTTGAACCTCTACCCACACTTCTCGAATTTATGGTACTGCAGTCAAACCCAGCTACAACTAGCGCCACTACAGCTCAGGCCATTTATAACGTAACCGCTTATAATGCTGGACCGGATTATATGCGGCTTTTTGTGACAACCGCTTCGCTTCCCATAGAGTTCACTGTATTGGCGTGCCGCTTAATACACGGCAGCGCGTAACAGGAGAACGGGTATAGTGTGGTTTCTGGAAAGCCTGGCGGCCTGCGAAACAGCGTGGGCACAGGCGGGCGTGAGGAGCGTACTTCCCAGATTGCGCAAGAAGGGGGCGGGGGAGCAGGGGCAGGGCGGGGGTAGGGCGGGGGAGCGTTGTCAGCGTGGTTCAAGGCAAGGCAGAAGGCAGGACAGGATGGCAAAAAAAATTAAAATAGAGGCCGCAAAGCAGTCGTTTTTCCTCCCACTCTCCGATGTGCCTTCGTTGGACACATTGATTGTACAAAACTTGAAAGCACGTGATGGCATGGTCAGACGGGCATGCTGGAGTGGCGACCGCCGCAGCGGCAGCGAGCCCATGGCATGATGCTGCAAGTACTGCTCGTACCGCGCGCACGTGCGACAGCAACTTGTCACACCTGAGCCCATGAGCGAGATGTGTGTCATCGCGTGTAGCGAAAAGTTAACAAAGGCAAGTCAGCTGGCAACGTGAGCAAGTCTACCAGCCTGGGCTGTCTTCAGTTCCTATAACGTCTGCTCCTCCGAAAGCCAAGAAACGGCAAGCTCTCGAAACCAACCAGAGCATTGTGAGAAACGTTGAGAGCAGTTTGAAAAAAGCTACAGTGTCACAAAAGTACAGTGTCGCCGACGCTACGTACTCTGTCCGCCATTTCACAGAACAGCGACAAGTTGCGACAACAGCTGCAGGAAGACTCCGCGTCGCTTGCAACGAACCGGATTCCCGTGTGAAAGTATGAAGATGTTGCCGCTTTGTTTGAATGGTTTCGCGAGCTCCAGACCCAGAGCATGCCTGCGAGTGGTTCGACATTGCAAGCCATGGCCAGGTGCCTTGCAAACATTTTGGGGCATGATGGTTTCAACCAACCCATTCAACATTTGGATTTAGCGTTTCAACGATCGGCACGAGATAAGCTCCTCGTCGTTGTCACCAACCTCGACGGCGTGTGTGAAGTAACCGCCACAGATGAAGACATCGTGGCAGTGGTGCGCGGTCGCAATAAGCCTGTATCCGAGGATGAGCCCGACGAAGTAAGTGAAAGTGCAGCAGAAGCTTCGTGCAAAGACCCGCTCGACTGTTGCAACAAACTGCACTCAGAGAAACCTCAGTGAGCAAGTGCTCAAGTGCCTCACTGTTTTTGAAGATGAAGCCATTACCAATGCAGTTCAATCATTCTTTCATTCACTATGACTCTTCGACAAAAAGATCAAATAAAATTCTTTGTTGCTTGTGATCGAAGTGTTGTACGCCTGATGTGTTGTCAGGTGGTCTTTCAAAGGTAGGCTGGCCATTCTGAAAGTGCGAATGCACGAAAAAGCTGTGTTTTGGCTACAGTGCAGTACCGCTTATAATGCGGATTTTCCAGACTCCCATGGTATGCGTTATAAGCGGTGTATGCTGTACAGCGAAATTTCTGCCCCAACGAAGTATTTTTGATTCCCCGTCAGCAAACCATACAAGGCACCGCATCCGGCAGAACTCCTCCGAAATCCTGGCAGTCATCTCCATTGTCATCTAGCGACACTGCATCATCGCAAGGCTCACGCACAACGGAGCCACTGTGTCTAAAACAGCTAGTGATGACATGCGCGGGCGTGTTGTGCCAAACGTAGGCAAGAATGTTGACCGCGCTCAAAACATTCACGTTGTACTGCTTGCCGACTACACGGCACAGGAGCATACGTTCCGGCATGCGCCTGTGGTCTTTGGTCTTGACATATTGAATTATGCCTTGGTCCATCAGATGGAGGGTCGATGTTGTATTCGGCAGCAAAAAAACAACTTCTATGTTGTCCAGTGCGGTGACACTGTTATGCGCACTGAAATTGTCCAGCTTCATTAATACTGTGCGGTTCTTCGTGGAAAACTGTCAGTCTAACTTCTGCATCTAGCCTCAAAAAATTTCCGATGTCATCCAGGCCTTTTTATTCGCTCGTTATTCCACCGGAAGAGCAGGCATGTTCTTGAAGCACCGTGGCTTTTGTGCCTTTCCAGTGACGACAAGCGGCAAGCGCTCTGTCCTTCTCATGTTGGCGGCTAAAAGAATGGTGACTCGCTCCTTGCTTCTTTTGCCACCGATGCACGGATCTCCTTTCATGGTCACAGCCTTGTCTGGCAAAGCTTTAGAGAAAAGTGCTGTTTCATCAGCACTTTTATCAATATATTATTTGGATTGTAGGCGGTGATGTGTTCCGAGCACCTGAGCGTTCTTGCAGTTGTTGGCAGCGCCTTCGTTGACAGCACCTCTCTCGCCGTACACAGTCTTAAAAGTGAGGCCATGTCTCTCTGTGAAGCGTGCACATCACCCTTCCGATGCTTTGAATGCATCGATATGCATCATCAGTGCAAACCTCTCGGCTTGCGCCATGATGAGAGGGTCACTCAATTGGCAGGTTTGCATTACGCAAGTTGACCACCCCCGAAGCAAAGCCTCTTTCAACTCCGGATGAGCTGCAGTTCACAGACGCTTTCGTGACGCTTGGAACTTCTCACTTTCGAATGCCTGGAGAATGTGTTCATTTTTCACATACGTGCCCAAGGTTAGTCTTTTCATGTCTTAGTTCTTCACGGCTTCTTGTGCCCGTCTCTTAGGGCCCGTAAAATTTCCACTTTGTTAGCAAAGTCCTAGGCCTTGTGCTTCGGCCATTTCGCCGGTGTTGCCATCGACGGAGAAGTGGTGACACGGGCGCAGAACAGAAAAGGACCAATGAAGTTCAATAACTGTGCTGCGCTAAATTCAGCGGTCCTCAGCAAAACAACGTGGAAGGCTACAGTGTACTAACAGCAACAAAGGAACAAAATGGCCCCGTCGATAATGCCGACACGCGAAAAAAACAAGGAAAAGTGCTCATCCAGCCAGAAGTCGAGTCAAGTTGATTAATGGATGTCCATGGCGACGCTACGTTTGGGTATCACTTTAGTGAAGCGTATGCCGTATTTTCGTTTTTGAGCCTCGGTGGCTGCCCGAAGTCATTCAATTTATCCGAGGTGGGGTGGAATCTGTCTGAACTAACGAGTTTCATCCCATAGACTCCTATATATAATTGAAGGAACCAGGCGCGGAGGTCGAATTATCCTATTTTCCAAATTAATCAAAGTCAAATTAACCAGCTTTCACTGTAGCGTTTTTTTCCTTTCCTTTCTGGTGAACATGGGCAATGATCTAATATGTGCACTGCAGTGTAAATAGCAGTGTGACGGTGGTTCTAGGCAGAGTCTCACCAGAACAACATTCTGAAGACTGCAGCATTGATCTTGAGGTACATATGATCCCCATTCAATGCGCAGTGACGTGGGCGAAGGCGCGCTTAGTCCGTGCCGAAATGTCTCCAGGCACCCCTGTCTCAGTATGGATTCTCGCAGGACAAAAGCAGGGGCACTTTTATGATGCATGCGGAAAAAATATAAACTCTTACAGAAAATGTAGCGGGTGTGTTTATTACGTAACTACATCCACTGCCCGAGGTTTCCGGAGTAACGCCACGGCACAGACTGCGAAACGGCAAAAGGCCAAAGCAGACAGATTTTTGGAAAATAAACGTTCATGAGCTATCCAGTCCAATCACCCGGCATCCTGGCCCGATTTCACGACAACGAAGCTTCTGCCTCAGCGAAATTTTTTGTGGGTGCCATGAATTTCATTGTAGTGGGATTCAACTGTACTTGCGCTCTTTATGTTACTTCCCTGACAAAAAATTTGTTCTATAGCATGATTTGCAAACAGGCAGGCATATATGGTAACCCTAAACAGTACCAAATAATAGCGAGGCTTGCTCTTGGCAGCATACACACAACTATGTTGGTGCCAAAGGGCGCACTTGCCTCTGTGAGGGTGGCGGTGACTGCCTCACGGCTGTGCTCGCTCGACGTGCCATCGAGGGCGCCTGTATACTCCTCCGTGTGAACATACAGCCCACCCATAGCAGCCGTCTGGCACTGAAAGATCAAGAAGGAAGCGGTAAAAGGCTGACTGCATTGCAATGGTCCAGACCACTGTTTCTCAAACAACTTCTGCAGGACTCTTGGGTTTCTTAAGAGTGCATTTTGGTTCCCAAAGCACCTGCGTAAATGCCTGTACAGCAAAGCATTTCATGCTTACATGTACTCTCGACCGCAAGAGAGAGTGCTTTTTTTTTAGTGCTGGCCAGCCTCCCGTTGCCTCTCTCCACCACCCCCTTTCGTGCAGCAGTGGAGAGCAGCTTACCATGTCAATGGCATAGTTGTAGAGTAGACGATCGGCCGTCAGTGGGGGTGGTGCCGACGAACCCGCAGCCTGCAGCACCCCCTGCTGGGACAGCCAGCGGCAACAGTCCATGCACCGGTGCAGAGTCTGCTGCATGCCACGCAGTAGTTGCCGCACGCTGGATGATGCCCGCAGCCGCCTCTGGGCCACCTGGTCCCGTGCCAGGTTTAGCGCTGACGCCAGCAGCATGCACGGCCCGCACGTAGAGCACCAGCTGCTCTGCTCGCCGGTGGCCCTCGCCCAGCGCCCTTGCCACCTGCTCCTCCGGGGATGTGCAGCACTGCCACATGGGGAGAAGGGAACACTGCCGTTAGCATCCTATCGTGGAGCACATGACCATTTGATGAACGCACTCCGTTTTGTACATAGCATGCAAAGCAAGAGTGTATATCATGAATGGCCATATATTCATGCCCATTCGGTGTTGATTATTTGTTTGGTTTAGTTTGGTTTATGGGGGTTTAACGTCCAAAAGCGACTCAGGCTATGAAAGACGCCGTAGTGAAGGGCTCCGGAAATTTCGACCGCCTGGGGTTCTTCAACGTGCACTGACATCGCACAGTACACGGGCCTCTAGAATTTCGCCTCCATCAAAATTCGACTGCCGCGGCCGGGATCGAACCCGCGTCTTTCGGGCTAGCAGCCGAGCTCCATAACCACTCAGCCACCGCGGCGGCTGTGTTGATTATTTGTCATTAGTGGTGCACACAACTGGGGTGCAGGTAGCACAACCAACAAAGTACAAGTAGGCCGATGATAATCTGATGCACTCCCAAGTCCTTTTACCTGACAAAATACTATTAGTGGTGGCCTAATAATACTAATTAATAAGACTAATAATAATTAGCGGTGCACTATAAGATACTATAGTTATTTAATTTGTGCACTTTTTTCTTTAAACCAAGGTTTTAAGTGAGGGAGTGCGCAAATTATGCGGAGATTTTGCGAACAAGCCCTAACAAAACTCTTCAAAGGTCATAAAATACAATATATGCCGTATATTGCTGCCAATACATCGACCCCCGACCTTAGATTGAAAAATTACATTTTGAATTTAATTACATTACTAATTTCTTTCAGGAAACTTTCAAAAATGTAAATAAATTATATCATCAATTACAGCTCACAAAAAGCAATGACCCCACTGCATTACAATTACTCTCAGAAAGTAACTGCGAATACTTTTAAATTATTTTTATTCTTCACACATACAATAAAGTGCACTGGGGATGCAGCTCGTACAATCACATCAAATTTTGCACTTTACTCCATCGTAGGAGTCTTCAAAGTGGGGGCCTGAATTTTGCTCTGCTTAGAAGATAGGTGCCTTTCATCAGCTGAGTAGCCGTTCTACTGATGCATTTTAGGGAAACCCCGTCTTGTGCATGGTGAAATGCTTCATCAGCCTCTGGTACGAAATTGCGTGTGTCAATATGTGTGTCAGTATGTTGGTGTTCGTATGAAGGGTCAGTAATTGTTTATCTTTCCCTTTCCTCCAATTCTAAATATAACAGGCTTAAACCAATTTTAAAATTACAAATTGGCCCAAGAGAGCGCGCAGTGAAGTGTACACACTAAGAGAAAAATAAACAGAAAGAAAAGAAAATCGCAAAGTGCCCTTGCAGCCGGGGAAGCACCCCTGAACCTCCCAGTGAAAAGATAGGAAGGAACGGAATGCTAGCCAGAGGGAAATGAGTTATGTGGTTGGGGTAACGGGTATGTCAATGGGGCTTCCCGCCAAACGCGCCGGTGCAGGTCCTTGCTCAATGCCAGCCTACCTGCCGCCAGTAGACAGACTCGGTGAGGGCCGCGGCCAGGGGTTCCGCCTTGGACCGAGCCAGCTCCACTATGCACCCAACCAGGGCATCAATGAAGTGCAGCTTGGCAAGGGTCTCATTGTGCTCCCGCTGCAAAGGGTGGGAATGCATTCTTCAGTGGTGCACATGCTGAAAACTCTGCAGTAAAACCATTAAGTCGCTGTCATCGCTTTGTGCAACGCCACAAATTGGCTCAAATATCTGTACACAGGGGCACTCAGATAACCTGTCTTGTTAGCAACGTCATCGTATTTACGTATCCTACCTGCGTCAGAATCAAAAGTGAACATTTTTGGCAAACCTAAACAGACTGTGACTGTGAAGAAGCTTTCCTCGAGTATGCCTTACCAAGTGTGCCAAAGCTTCTGAGGTGGCCTCCACAACCTCGAACACATTTACAGTGTTCCCAGCTCCCCCCCTCCAGCCACCTGAATCAAGAAAAAGAGACTCACATCCAGCAGGGTCTCCTGGGGCAGCTCAGGGGGTGGCACAAAGTTCGGCGGCTCGCCCGTGGGTGGTGAGGTGCCAAAGGGGAAGCAGCAGGGGGCCACTGCGGTGGCCCCCGGTGAGCCCAGTCGGCCACCAGGCCAGTCTCCACTGCCCGGGAACAGGGCACCCATGCTGCCCGGTGGGCTGTACGAGCCTGCACCATGCACGCTCCAATGTTAAGAACGCGATAGGGAGGAGGAGACAGCCACCTAACATGAAGACCACAAGGGGCAATAGGCCACAATCCTTGGGAAGCGTAACAATAACGCAGTCACAAACGCAGCAGTAGCACTCAGTACTCAGCACAGCAGGTTACAGCAAGATCCTGCGTACAATACGAGGCTTTTTTCCAGATTTTAGCATGTTGAATTTTCACGTTATATTATATGCGGATCCGAACAATTTTCAGCCAAAATCCGCAGTTCCGGTTTTGCTATTCCAGGGAGAAGAGGCGCTACCTAGAAGTGGTGTAGGTTGGTTGTTTCGAATTCAATGCCATTTCAATATGCCGACATGACCTCAAGACACCCACACTATCAGAAGGAGGGTGATCACACCTTACACGATGTCGAGACCACAGGAGCAGTACTTGGCTGCTTTTAAATGGAAAGTATAATTGTAGATGCTGAAAGCGTAGGCACAACTTCAAGCACTGCCACATGGACTGGATGAGCTGGGGAAATCCTGCGGTTACTGCCACCGGAAAAGGACCTTTCCAGCTTTGCTGTCCAGTTGGGTAGGGAACGCTTGGGCCCAGCATTCCCGAGCAGCTGGTCAGTCAAGATTTCAAGAAAGACGGGATATCGAACATGCTCAACGGTACTGAGGACGTGTTTCGATGCAAATGCATCTCTGAAAAAAGTCCCTCAGAAGGCAGTACACCTGACGATGACGATCACTAAAACCGACTCCGAAGACTTCCGAAGCATGCGCACTCACCCGTATCCCGTAAACTGTCCGCGCATGCGTGCAGCATCCAGGTCTGTACCTGCCAGATATTTGGTGCACAGGGTACACACATCGCACACGTGTTGTACCCAACAAGTCAGCGTATGCCAATTGGCTTCCGCGACTTCCAGAACTAGACTTCGATCTGACTGCATTTCCTTATCCCGCATTGTACACAGGTGAAATCTTCTTTTTATCGTTTTTTCTAACCCCCGATTACACCTCGAATTGTGTGTGGGTTTTTAAGGTAATCTAGCTGGACCAATGCTCATCCTCTCCACTGAAAACAGGCAATTTGCAGCTTCACTGGCAGTAGCAACAACAAAGTAGCACTGCCATCTGCCCAAATGGCTGCAATAACTTTGTCGTCCTCTGTCTGCACTGCGCTCAGCTCAACAATAAGGAACCCTGGCACCCTACCACCAGTTCTCCTCCACCAGAGCAAGGTGAACAAGGCACCCATCAAGAGCAGCCTGTTCAGAAGCCAGGTTGGCTCCCCGCAGGAATGCCCCGTGGTCGTACAGCCTGCCCCCAGCACTGCCAGACTTGTGCAGGCTACCGTCCAGTTGGTCTGCAGCAGGGGAACAATGGAACGGTCAGCTGTCTTCTGTCCTTCTTTATGCACACACTACTGCTAATACCGCAGTGCAAAGGCCACTGACAACATGAATGAATGAATGCGCTATTTATTTAGAAAGGGAGGCTCGAGGCCATTTGTTGAGGAATTGGGTAAAGTTGCCCACAGCCAATATTAATAAAAAAGTACAGTATGCCAATGCATATGAATCACCAGTGTATCTTCCTGGTAAAAGTAGGTGTTACCATGATGAGAGTGACAGCTACCAGCTGAAGGTGAATTATCATGAGTCCACTGCGCCCACTCATGGCCCTTATATCAACCATCATTTAAACCCATACAGACAGAGCGTCAACTGTGCATGTACCTGATCCACTGCTGCTGTCCCTGCGCATCTCGGGCAGGGTCATAGCCCGGGTGGCCAGGGCTGTGCCCCGCAGGCTGTTGAGGTTGAGGCCCCGACAGCACCGATGTCGCCCTCACGGCCAGCCAGGGGCGAGCCCAGGATGGGCGGCAGCTGCTGGGGGTTCCCATTCAGCACCGCCAGCTGGTTCACGTTGGCCATGCCACACACTGCACGATGGCAAAGACAGGAGACTGTGCTGCACAGATGCCCGAGACGATGGGAACTACACCAGCACCACAAAAAGCACCCAACATTTTTTTTTGTAGCGCAAGACCACTCCTCTCAAATTGCAGCCACTTGGGAGAACACTGGTAAAATTTTTTTTTGGACTCCAACACCAAGTAAACACAGCTGTGCAGCACCAATCATGTCTGTACAAGTCTCTGTCACAGTCCAATGCGTAAGACAGTGTGGTTACCTCGTGTCACCACCTGCTATGCTGCTTTTAACGCTCCTCAGTTTCCGCTAAGATTTCCTACACAAGTGAAATAAAATTAGTAGGGCTTCACAGTGAGAAGCACGGAAGTTCTAGCTGTCACAAGGAATGTAATTGCCTAGACGGTGCCAGTACTCTCTCTCCACAGCCAAGGTCTGCATTTTCCGCAGACTGCCCCAAACTGCAGCATATTTCTACAGGAAATAGGATCACAGTGACAGCTACGATGACGTCCCGGCAAACAGCAGAATGGGACAACATGCAACAGTCCAAAGAGCCAAGCACAGCAGACCAAAATCTGCAAGCACGCAGCAGGACAGTATACTAGCTTATTTACAACCACTCACAAGATTTGTCAACTCACTCAAAGATACCAAGACAAATGAAGGACTCTATTTACCATACGCCAAAAACAAAATGCGATTCCTAGAAAAGCAAGCTGCTCAGTTTGCTGCTTTTAAAATATCGTGAAATTTCTGACTACACAAAGTAACTTTTAGCTGCTGCTGCTGCTGCTGCTGCCTTTGTCTAAAATAAATCTCTCTCCATGGTTCTGGCAGTGCAATGCCGGCTGTGGTTAGACGGCCATGGCAGGGAAGGGTATGCTCACAGTGTCGTCGCAGTGGGCATCCCGAGGTAGCGAGGGGTATGGAGTGCCTGACCCTCGGTGGGGTGCCTCCACTCAGGTGGCGCCGACGACCACCCCCGGGCGGAGTCCCAATGTGGAACTGCACTGCAGGGAGGAGGAAGGACAAATTAGTGCTGTCGTCCTGGCAGCATTCCTGTGCATTTCACAGGCAAGGGAAAACAAGAGATATTGAACATATGCAAAATGAAGATTTGAGGCATGGTAAAAAGCAAGCTTTTTTTTCAGTGGCACCCTACAACTAGAATCAATACGCGGCAATATGACTCATTCCTATCGGTTTGCTATAGGTTACAATATACTGACATGGCACACACTCAGTAAAATGACTTTAATACCTATATCAATCTGTTTCCAGCCTCTGCAAGTGGTCTAACTAAATGTAACAACCCCCCCCCACACAAGTTCCTCAACAAGTGTACATAGATACTACTGAAGTTGCAATACGACAGGTGCTTCTATACATCCACAGGCCAGGAGGCTTGATTGGCCTTGCTGCTCATTCAAGTGTGAATGGTAGAAATGCCCAGACCTGCTGCGCAACAGCAAGTGGCCAGAAGACACTTTGTGAGGGCACACGTGCCATTCCACACCTCTCAAAATGCAGTGATACAGACTTGACACTATCAACCAGATGGTGAAGGAACAGCATAAGATACCTCCGTAGTCCATTTTTCCACTACATAAGAAATATTCTCCATTCAACAGAAATCGACCACTTCAAGGTCAAGCTGCATTCAGTGCCTGGAACAGTAGTGGCAAAAAACTGCGACGCCACCAGAAGCAGGCCATCAACAAAATCAAGCTTGTAAAAGCTCCCAGGCCTTTGTGCACAACTCGTTCAACCAAATGCACCGTAATGTGGTTCTTGGACACCATTTAATTTCAAGTAATTGAAACTTCTCGCTACACGAATGAAATGCCGTGGCCACCCACAGTTTAAATCATGATGCCAGTATAAAGTACAGCTGTTGTGCACTCAGCTGAAGCCCGGTATACAAGCAGGTTCCACCTCGCTAGCTGCAACAGCCACGTACCTGATGGAGGGGACAGGTTGGAGAAATCTGGTGTCCTGCGCCCTAGGTAGCTCGAGTTCGACCCTAGCGAGTCTTTCCGTTCCAGCTGCATCAGCTTCACACAACCACAGTAAAAAGAAGCTATAAGCACATTCATGCCGCAGTACCACAGTCAGGAGCAACTTTTCATGGTGTGCGCCTTGAGAAAATTAGGTGCACCCAGTGAAATTCCGCATTATTCTATGCATGCGCATAGTGCTCAGAGAGCAAAGAATACAGTAGAATCTAAATGATACTATAGTGACTGACATGAACTTCAGCATGATACGAATTTGTAAAATTCCCTGGCCAAAGTGCATTGTCAACAATGGGTGGACTTTCGAATGTTTCACACATCCTCCCATGCGTGCCACTACACATGATACGGATGCGAGAGCCACGAGCACATTGGCGAGAAAAAAGCGTTTCCCTTGCTTAGCGAATGCCATGATTGCCAGGCACAAAGTACGCACTGCAAGCACTGAGCAATGGAGCATGGCATTTCCTTTCATCACCAACACTGTGATCACCACTTGCACGGTATGTACAGCTCTAACAAATCTCATCAGTAGTAAAGAACTATGTGTGAATTCATTTCCCGTGCTTCCGCACACAGATTTGTTCGTTTTTGGATGATGCAAATATTTTTCATGACCCCGTGAGGTTCGTATCACTGAGATTTTACTGTATATGAGATTACTCAGCAAATTTGCAGAGTGACACCATGGCAGCAGGGCTTTAGTACAAAACTTGTCTTTGCACAAAGCTAGCCGCATTAAGTGGTGCATTATTTTGTTCAGTAAGGCAGCCAGTTGAACACGCTTTGCCAGTAAGGGTGTCAAGAGCAAAATGCATGACCCCTTATGCAAGCCTTCACAGCGACAACAAAATACCACGGAAAAAATCACATGCAAAACATATAAACCATCTGTCATACACCACAACAAGCATGTTTCTGTCAAGTCCTTCTTATGTTGTTTGTAAAATGCTGATCAAACCTATACTGAAAACCGCAGATCACTTTAGTGATATGTTGTATATCTTGCTGACGGAAACTTAGGGGAAATAATATATGTGGCTGCTAGTCCCCATCTTATCTTGTCTGTTCTCTGTGTCCATTGCACATACCAGCACACAAAAAGGGGCACCAGTATTTGCAGCAAGCATGACATGACAGTGCACCACTTGCCTTCAGAGGAACATACCTAACTAGCAGTGCAGAAACATCAAAATCATGTTTTCAAAGCTGTACAGGTACAGCTATACAGGTCTGTCATGAGCCTTCACTGCCAGAAATTCATGCAAGATTCCCTGAACGAAAGTGGCGAGAATTATTTATGCAATATTATAGGCAAGAGGAAGTCCCTGCATTTTAAAGTTTAGGGACCATACACGAACTGGCCTAAATACATGCGCTCCTCCGAAACATGCCGCTTGATCCTATGCATGCCCTTTATCCTATCAGAGTCCTTTTTTTAGGCATCGTCATCAGGCAAGAGATCTCACCCGTGGCGATGATGAGGTACCAGTGAGGGGTTCGGTGGGCGAAGCGGCTCCTTCCGAGGGCAGAGCGGCGACAGTCGCTGTGGCTCCGCCGCCGCTGCTGCTGCCACCACTGCGCTGGATCTGCTCAAAGGCCCGCTTCTGTGACGGCACTGGTATCGGCTCAGTGCGGGGGCCACATGGAACCCTCGGCTGAGGCTGAGCCGGCTGCGGCTGCTGCTGCACGGGCAAGAACGATGGCCGCGAGGAACCCTCGTGGCTTGTGGGGGACGCCGGCACGGAAGCCCCCGAAGCCATCTTTTTGGCCGGGGTGCTCCCAGAGTCCTCACAGGGCCACCGGGTCTCTCCTGTCCCGCCGCTGCTTGCACGAGTGGCAGTTGCAAGCCACAAGGAACTCTTAGGCTGAGCAGCAACAATTGCAATGAACAAGACACCCATACCTGGAGAATAATCAGCAGAAGTGAAGAATAGAAGAGAAAGTGGTATATCAGATTTAATGTTTCAAAGATAAACAGTTGTTGCAAGAGACGTCCGTCGTAGCAGAGACCTCCATATTAATTTCGACCACCATGGGTTTCTTCAATGGCAATAACATTGCTGAGCACACAGCCAATTCTACATTTCGGTGCCATCAAAATGTAGACACCACATTCAAGATTCACTCCCATGACCTCACCCTCAGCTGCTAAACACCACACAAATTAAGCCACCCCGCAGCAAGTCACAACAAAGGGCTCTCTCTGGCAAGTCCAAAAAGCATTCTTTTTTGCTATTTTGCATTTATTTCAGTCATGTACAATGGCTGAGGAGAAAGGAAAAAAAGCCGCGCACGCGGCTTGACAAAGCTCCCATCACCCGTAGCGGCTTGGCACGGCGATGACAGGCAGCAGTAAAACAATAACAAGAGAATGCATGAAATAACAAATATGTACAATATCTTCATAACAGATCACCAGATTAGTCTCGGTACTGTTACACACACGCAAATGATAGTTTAATCACAGCACATGGATACTTAGTTTATTTTACAGTTGGATATGATTCATTGTTTTGTAAGAACATATTTCTGACAGCGTTATATGAAACGGAAAGAATGGATTGATTAGTGAAAGCATTTCTATTAAGGAAAGATGGCAACACATACCTGAGTGTTTGAAAACCGTAATTTGTGCGTGGACAAGGTACATACCAATATTCGTAGTGTCTTGTGTTGTGAACAGCGGTATTTTCCCGTAGATTCGCAAGGTCAGAAAAAAATGTGGTGTCACTATGTACCTGAGATTTTTACTGCTGAATTACACGGTACTGGTGAATAACCCTTGCATCCATAATGCGGTATTTTGCAAATAGAGCACTCGTATGTGCTAAGTATGTGGCACCCGCAATTGCTCTGACTGCATTTTTTTGTAATGTCAAAACCTTTTGAATATTAGTTTGCGTCGTTGTACCCCAAACCAAATGACAATAGTTAACATGAGAGTCAAAGAGGGCATGGTAAATAACAAGTTTTGTCCTAGTAGGTATCATGCACTTTAACCTTCTGAGTATGCCGACAACGCGAGCTAGCTTACTCTCCATTTGCTCGATGTGGTAGTCCCATAACATAAATTCATTGAAGTGAACGCCAAGTGTTTTTACAACATTAGTTATTTCTATTATATTACCACCCAATACTAAATCTGTATGTACAACCCATTTGACATTTTTAGCTCTAATAAATATCGCCTTCGTTTTCCGTTTGTTTATTAGTAGGGAATTTTTTTCAGACCATGAGTTAAGTTTTCCCAACACGCTATTAGCCTTTTCTACTATATCATTCGCGTTGGTGCCGGTCAGAAATAAAGTAGTGTCGTCAGCGTAAATTACGTATTCTGTTTCGGAGTCAATCTGTACTAAATCATTAATATATACATTAAATAATAAGGGACCAAGGATACTACCTTGAGGTACACCATGCTTTATTTTATTGTAAGTAGAGCGATGATTATCTATAGAAACGTACTGATATCGGTCAGTTAAATAGCTGGTGATAAGAGATAGTGCTTTGTTCCGGACACCGTATGCAGAAAGTTTAAGAAGAAGAGTTTCGTGATGAATCCTATCGATGGCTTTGGAGAAATCTATGTATATTCCAAGGGTTATTTGTTTACATTCAATGTTATTTAAGGTTATTTCTTTTTGCTTCAAGAGAGCCATTTCAGTAGAGGACTTAGGTCTAAATCCAAACTGTCTTGGAGTTATCACGTTGTATTTTTCAAGAAAATTGGAAAGTCGTAAATGTATTGTTTTTTCCAAGCCCTTAGAAAAAATAGGCAATATAGACACTGGTCTATAATTACCAAGATCGTTTTTCGAACCACCTTTATATAGAACAACTACTTTTGCTATTTTCATGTCCGAAGGGAAAATGCCGGTTGTCAAAGACAAGTTATAAATATAAGTTAAAATTGGGCAGATAATGTCCAAGACGTACATAACAGGTTTCATTTTCAGTCCAAAAGCATCTTCACTGTTTGTATTGTTCATGCCTTTATATATATTAAGCACCTCATTTTCGTCACAACATGTTATAAAAATACTGTTACTTGTATGATTCGTAATGTAATCCAATGCCATATTGTTGTGTTCACTATCAACAAGTCCACTGAAACAGCTATTAAACTTATTTGCGAGTGCGAGTCCACTATAACTAATGCCTTCCATTGTAATACTGTCAATTGTATTTGTAGAGTTAGGGTTCAAGACTCGATTCAACCTATTCCAAACTTTCTTTTGATCGGTCAGACCAGCGAACTTGTTAAGGTGATATGCATTCCTCGCTTTTCTTAAAGTTAAGTTCAGTTTGTTTCGGTACCTCTTGAACGTTGCCCACGATTCTGGACTGCGACTTTGTAAGAATTTCTGATAGAGGGAATTTTTCCTGGCAATCATTCGAAGAATATGCGAGGTAATCCAGGGTTTACGAGCTCGTTTTGGTTTCTTTACATCTTTGTACGGAAAACTGTTACGATATATACAAGCGAATATCTTCAGAAAACAACTAAACGCTATGTCAGCAGTCAATGCAGCAAAAACTGGTTCCCAGTTGACGTTCATTATTTTGCGTCGAAATGTTTCTAACGTGGTTGGGGTGATCTGCTGTATTTTTACATTTGTTTGTTTACAGGTTGATTTTAATACAGGCACACTATTACATACGATGTAAACAGGCAGGTGGTCACTAATAGCATAAATAATAACCCCGGTTGAGAGCACATTTGTTGCGTTATTTGTAATCAGCAAATCAAGAAGTGTTGCCGTAGTGGGTGTTATGCGTGTAGGTAATGCCACAACGTTTACAAGACAATATGATTCCATTAGTAATGATAGTCGTGACTTTCTGGGTGTATTTTCATGCATATCGACATTGAAATCACCACCTATATATACAGTGTAATTATATTCAGTGGCAAATTGAAAAACATGCTCCATATAGTGAAAAAAGTTTTCAACACAACCATTCGGGGGGCGATACACAACAGTGAAGAGGTTCTTATTGCTACAAACTGAGAGCACCTCATAATCAGGTGTAACCGAAGTAATCTCATCAACCCTTTCACACTGAACACTATCAAGCACAAACAAAGAAACGCCTCCACCTCTTCTGCTTGTTCTGTTTAGGAAGTAAGACTGATAGTTGAGCAGCTCAGGACAATCAACTTTGTCTTTGACCCATGTCTAAGTAAGCATTACCACAGAGAACATGAATTTAAATGCTTAGTATCTAGTACCTCCAGGAGATCTATTAAGGTGTGGTTTGGTTTCTGGAGTTTAACACCCCAAAACAACCCAGGCTATGAGGGACGCCAAAACCGCCACCAAACTGCCTGGGGAGACCACAGTCTCGCCTTCGCGTCCCTCTGTTTTTCTATTTTCTACTAAGCTCTGTACCGGACTCGACGCTTTTCGCCAGGCTCCAGAGTTCTGTAATGTACACAGTCCTTTGAAAAAATTGATTTTTGAGGACAGGAAATGGCGTAATATCTCACATCTCCATGGGCACCTGAACAGCGCCAAACAAGAGAGTGAAAGAAGAAAGAGCAATGGACGGCAGTGGATCATTTCGACAACCTGGGGTTCTTTAACATGCACTGACATCGCGCAGTACATGAGTCTCTGGCATTTCGCCTCCATCGAAAGGCGACTGCCACGGTTGGAACAATCTACTATGGATACTGTATGATGGGCATTACTATGAAAAGGAAAATATTCTGGCGCATATTAAGGACGCATACGCCAAATGAAATGGGAGCTCCCACAGTCACCCAGGCATTATGTCAAGGCTAACTTCTCCTCTTACATGCCCACCTAGATAGCAATGTTCTCTGTCAAGGCTACACTAGACATATGGAAAGGGCAAAGCATTACACACTTCATGTCATAATTATGGCACTGTAATGATTCCAAGGTTAGATTCAAAACGTTAAGTACTATACAAGACTGATTCATAGATGGCCAGTGCAGGAAAGCTGCCCAGTCAATAACTAAACTTGTGAAAAATTAGTTTTATGAACTAGCGCCAGCTCCACATTGTGTGATTACAAGCAACTATTCAGCCTCTGCCTTGATTTGTGCACTTGGGTTTTCATGACCACAATGCCTCAGTGCTTTCATCATTCTGTCTTAACATCTACTAGACATTGAGGAGCATCTAGACATCAAGTACAACAAAACATGAAGGCCACTGAACATGATTGGATTCCTTCATGCCTTCCTCATCCCAACTGTTGAGAACCTCATGAAAAGCTAATCAATGCACATTAGTGTGCTGTCCACATTGAGCATGAAAAAACATTCGTAGCAGGATCAAGAGGAGCTAAATTTAATTTTAACTATCAATAGCGATGTGTACAGTTCACACATTCCAAGAGGAATGGTGAACAATACAACAGCACAACAAACATTTATGGGCGCTACAAAAGTAGGTTTCGAGACTGCCTTGCAGACTTACTTTGCTGGTCTTCTGCAATCGAAGCTGGCACAATGACGAAGTCCTCTAGAAATTGAACAGAACAGACTGTCAAAAGTCGCTTTGGGGCAGAAAATACACATAGGCACAGGGGGATCAACATCTTAAATAAAGCAGAAAATTATGTTTAACGACTTGAAAGAATTTGTAGGTGGAGAGTAATCTCCAGATTCTTAAAAGAATTAAGCATTTGATGATTGTTATGATGCTAAAACAGTGCAAAAAATGATGGACAAGAAGAAAGGTAGACATAGGACGATAGTCAAAGTGACTGGTAAGGAGAAATGAGCTTTTAGGCAAGTCAGTTTGAATTTTCAGGCACAACCACTACGTAAAAAAAAATTATATTCACAATAGAGGACACATTGCAGCATCTGCCCTTCCATCCTTGAGTTCTCTCTCCTTAACACTACTTTCTTACACAGCAATAGGTGTGCGCGCCTATCAGCACGGTACAGAGCAGAATATGTAAGTTTCCCACTCGTGCAAGCATGAACACATGGTCATGTAACAACACTTCGAAAAGACAGTGCAAGAAGGAAGCCCTTGCACAGCGTAATGCCATGGCTGCAGTTGAAGTACAAACCTCCCGCACACTTCAATATGAGCGCATGTGCTCAAGACCTTTAGACTCCTTGCGGAAAAAACTCTCATGCGTGTGAGCATAGTTGTCTTTCCAGCTGACTCCAAGAAGCTTGGTTATTTGCGACACTACGAGGCTGCACTAATATAGAGTGGAGCTGCTTTGGTACATTCTCGCTCCACAGTCTTGGAACACCACCCAAGAGGAGGAGATTTGTTTTGGTTTCATGCGGTTTAACGTCCCAAATTGACTTGGGCAATGAGGAATGCCACAGCAGAGGGCTCCGGATAATTTCGACCACCTGGGGTTCTTTAACGTGCAGTGACATCGCACAGTACAGGGCCTCTAGCATTTTGCCTCCATCTAAATGCAACCACGGCGGCCGGGACCGAACCCGCGTCTTTCGGCTCAGCAGCCGAGCACCACAATCACTGAGCCAAAGCGGCGGCGTGAGAGGGTAAGAGGCATACATAAGGCTCTCACCTGGTCTTCAGGGGAGGAGGAGGACCAGGCACTCTTGAGGGCAGCTGCCTGCGTTGCCGCCGAGCCCCCCAAGTCCTCCCCACATCAGCCCTGCGGGGAAGGGGGCAGCTGTCCCGACATGGGAGAACCCCAAACTGTGGCAGTGGGCGCCACTGCTCCCCCGCCCACATCAGGAGGAGATGCCGACCGCCTCGATGGCACGGGCATGGGAGAGCCTGCAACGCACAAAGAAAAGCCCCACTAATTAGAGGCACAGCCAATAACCACCCTCATCATCTTCCATCACTGTTCAGTCCGCTCCCGCGTATTTTGCTAGCTATGCTTTAGTTCCAAGTTTTGTCTGACATCATGAATCTTGCTGCCAGTCCGGACACTCCACCCGGGCAGTCCGCCCGGACAGCGATAGGTGGGTTTAGACGAGTAGACAGGATCGCGGATGGTCCGGGCGCGCCAGCGCTGTCCGCGTGCCATGTGACGTGAACGTCACTGCTCTGAGTGACCATGAGCGGGCGGCGCGGACTTTTCCGGGCCTGGACCGCGGACCGAGTGAACAGCCCGCGGGGTTGGCGGCGGACCGGGATTGTTTTTGCTCTTTTTTTGCTTCCAGGTCAGCCAACGTTGGCTCGAGCGCTCGTCTGACAAGCTACACGGAACGACGTCGGCTCTGCTCGATGCTGGCGCCTTTCGTCTTGGCGCGCTTTCCGCCGTGTTTGCAGCTCGAGTGCAACATTGTGTTCCCTACTTTTCGTGTTTCTCTGCGTTGTTCACTACGTAGTGACTGCACTGCGTCGTTACTGTGTGTCTGAGCGTGTGCGCTTGCGTGAGTGCCCGCTTTGCTTTGTTGTTTCTGCTAATATGACTAATGTTGGAAAGAAGCCGCTCGGTGACGAAGCGACCGGCACGTTTTTAGCGCTCGTTGAGAGCTGCCAACATATATGGAATATCTGACACGCTTACCACCTCAACATGACGCTAAGGAATAAATTGTGGCAAAATATCGCCACGGAAATGGAGGTGCGGCATCCCGAGTCAGCCCCGTACACGACCTGCAAGTAATAATTTTTTTTTTAGCCGCCGCGGTGGCTCAGTGATTATGGCGCTCGGCTGCTGACCCGAAAGACGCGGTTTCGATCCCGGCTGCAGCGGTCGAATTTCGATGGAGGCGAAATTCTAGAGGCCCGTGTGTTATGCGATGTCAGTGCACGTTAAAGAACCCCAGGTGGTAGAAATTTCCGGAGCCCTTCACTACGGCGTCCCGCATTGCCTGAGTCGCTTTGGGACGTTAAACCCACATAAACCATAAACGTAATCTATTTTTTTAATTTTTACTGAAACTTTCTAGCAAAGTGGGCTCTCGAAATTGCGCTTGCGATGCATTGTACTTTGTTACGATTCCCTACGCAGGATTCTTGAAGGCGCAGTTTGGAAATAGGCGCCGGGCATTTCGAAATGAGCGTAAAAAATGGAGGGCGACGAAGAGTGGTCGGTACATCGACGTAGTTTGCGCTGGCAAGTGGAGGTTTCACTCGTGCTATTTTCCAACCATGGCTTTGTCCAACGTAACCGCTGCTAGCGGCTGCTGGCAAATTCAGGTCGATAAAAGAGATCACGAGAAGACCGCACTCATAACTCCGGATGGGCTCTTTGAGTTCAAACTGATGCCATTTGGCCTCTGTTTCGCAAAAGCGACGTTTCAGCGAGTAATGGATACAGTGCTGGTAGGCCTGGAGTGGCAAATTTTTCTCGTATATTTAGATGACATCGCTGTCTTCGCCTCGAACTTTGAAGAGCACCTCAAAAGACTTCGAACAGTACTAGACGCCATCAAGTCACTTGGCCTAACCTTGAAAGCAGAAAAGTGCCACTTTGCCTTTGAAGAGCTGCTGCTTCTAGACCACATCGTTAGCGAGGAGGTAGTACGCCCAGACACGCAGAAAACAGCTTCTATTGAACAGTTTCCCCTGCCGGCCGATAAGAAAGCAGTGCGCAGATTCTTCGGACTATGGGCATATTACCGACGATTTGTGAAAAACTTTTAGTTCATCGAAGAGCCCCTGACCCAACTGACGAAGGCAGACGTGCCCTTTAAATGGGATTGATTGTAAAACATTTTATTCGCCGGGAAGAGCTTGGCAAGAGGTCGCGTTAAGTGGTCGAGAGTACATAGCCCTCGACGACTTTGTCAGCCCACTCCACCGCCAAAACTTGCGTTCTGGGGTCAGAGCTAGCCAGCACGGTCTCCCACCGCTCGAGAGAAGGAGCTGTAACTAGATCACCCGGAGGTGGCTCTATTTTGCAGTCCCACAGGATGTGATCGTAGGTAGCACGTTGGCCACAGTGTTTGCAGTTTGGGTTGTAAAGATCTGGATAAATGTGCGCGAGGAGTGATGGGGTGCGTATCGATCTCGTCTGTAGACGACGCCACGTAACCTCTTGTTCTTTAGTAAGTCTTTTGTCTGGAGGGGGGAAAATTCTCCTCTCTAGTTCAAAATGATTGGTGAGATCATGATATGTGATCATTGAGTCCTTCGTGAAATTCAGGGAGCCAGACTCATCCACTGCCCGGTCGACGAAACCTCGGGTTTTATTGTGGGCTGCCTCGTTCCCCGGATTCCCCGAATGGGCTGGGACCCATATCAATTCGGAATAATTTGGTGAGAATTTGGTTGCGTTAAGGATTCTAAGGGAGGTGTTTGTAATTCACCCTTTAGCGAAATTATTGATACCCATTTTGGAATCGCTGAGGATGATGCTCCCTTGGGTATGTGCTAGGGCGAGGGCTATAGCCGCCTCTTCTGCCGTTTCAGAGGATTTCGTTTTGATTGTCGCCGAGACGATGTGGTCACCATTCTCGTTCACAACCACAACTGCAAAGGCATTGGTATTTTTGTATTCTGCCGCATCTACATAAAGTGTTGCAGCGCACTGTCTGTATTTCTTATGTAAGGCTTTGGCTCGTGCTTGTCTTCTACCCTCATGGTGTAAGGGGTGCATGTTTTTGGGGAGTGGTTTGATTAGTAGGGCCGTCCTATAGGCGCGGGGTAAGTCTACTTTAGCATCGTTATTCGTAGGTTGAAAGTTAATTCCGAGCCTGGTAAGAATACTCCTGCCAGTTCTGGAATTGGCTAATCGCGCTGTTTGAGCCATTAAATGGGCTTCTTTCAGTTCATTGTAGGTGTTATGTATTCCTAACCTCATAAGCCTTTCGGTTGAGGCATTTAGTGGGAGTCCTAACGCAGCCTTATAGGCCTGCCGTATCATGCTATCCAATTTGTCCTTTTCTGCTTTCGAAAATTTCGGATAAGGGGTGGCATAGAGTATCCTGCTCAGCGCAAAGGCCTGCACTAGGCGGCATAAATCTCTTTCCCTCACCCCTTGTCTGCGGTTAGCTATGCGGCGGAGTAATCGCGCCGTCGCGTCTACCGTGCGTTTTAGCTTAGTGAGTGTGTCAGTATTGTTTCCATTTGTTTGTAAATACAACCCCAGTATTCTCATGGTCTGTACCTCTTTGACAGATCGTCCATTAACATAGACGTTTATTTGCGGGGGTGATGTCGTGGTACGCCTACCTCTTTGTTTACGACGGATCACGAAGAGTTCAGATTTTTGCTCAGAACAAGTGAGGCCGGAATCCCATGCGCATGCCTCGATGATGTCCACTGCTGCTTGGAGTGTGTCTTCTATGTAGCCTTCGCATCCTTTGGTTACCCAAAGTGTGATGTCATCTGCATAGAACGTGTGATGTAGGTCTGGTATTTGTGCCAGTTTGGGGGGAATTTTGATGAGGGAGAGGTTAAAAAGGAAAGGGGACAGGACGGAGCCCTGTGGCGTTCCTTTACTTCCTAGTTTGATTGGGGCAGACTCTATTGTTCCGACCGTTATCACTGCTGTTCTGTTAGTGAGGAAGGATCGGATGTAGTTGTACGTCCTTTCTCCGGGGTTGATTTCTGACAAGTTTGTCAAGATGGCTTTGTGGGTGACGTTGTCGAAAGCTTTAACAAGGTCTAAACCCAATATTGCTTTCGTTCCTGTTCCCTCGTCAGCTTCAATTATGTCCTTGTTAAGCTGCAAGAGAATGTCCTGGGTAGATAGTTGGGCCCTGAATCCTAACATTGTTTCAGGTAGGAGGTTCATGTCCTCCGCATAGTTTTGGAGCCTATTGAGGATGACATGCTCCATGAGTTTGCCTAGGCATGATGTTAATGAAATTGGGCGTAGATTCTCAGTGCTGAGTTTCTTACCCGCTTTAGGAATAAAAGTGATTTTCGCGTGTTTCCACTCTGGTGGTATGTTGCCTGCATGCCAGTATTTGTTCATAAGGTCTGTAACCGCCGCGATCGACGTTGCGTCTAAGTTCCTGAGAGTCTTATTTGTTACTTTGTCTGGTCCTGCCGCAGATGTTGTCCGCAGTTTTCCAATTGCGTACCAGACCTCTGCGTGTGTGATGTCTGCGTCTAAATTTGGATTAGGAGTCCCCCGGTAGTCTGGTTGTGTGGTACTATCATCCGTGTTTAGATAACGTTCTGCTAGCTCTTTGATTAGGTCTTCAGTTGTACCCTCATATTTATGTATGAGTCTGTACAGTTGACTTTGTTTCACGGGACGTGTTTGTTCTGGATCGAGCAGGTGTCTTAGAAGATGCCATGTCTTCTTATTTCCGAGCTGTCCATTGACGCTTTCACATATTTGGTTCCATTGTTGTGTTTGGAGAGTAAGTGTATGTTCCTCGATTCGCCTCTCGATTTCAGCGATCTTTTTGCGTAGTCGCTTGTTGTGTTTTTGCTGCTTCCAGCGTTTTTGGAGGCCTTTTTGTGCCTGCCACAGGTGTAACAGTTTTGAGTCTGCAATCTGCTCCTCCTTCTCAACTGGCACCACAACGCTAGTGGAGCTGACATCCTCATTCAGGGAGATAACCCAGTCGCTAAGGTTAGAGATCTCCTTTGGAGCTGTTTTGTCGCGAAGTTGCCTGAACTTGTCCCAATCCGTGGTTCATATTTCTTTTGCTTTGTTTTTAAGTTTTGTCGTGGGGAAGGTGATGCTAAGGATGAAGTGATCACTACCAAGGTTTTGCCTGGTGTTGACCCACTTTGCGTCCTTGACGTTTTTAGAGAGGGATAAGTCTGGAGATGTGTCTACACATACACTGTTACCCATGCGTGTGTGGTCGCTCGGGTTGTTTAGCGTTGTGAGCCCTAGTGACTGTATGATTTGCCAGAGCAGGTTCCCTTTCGGAGTTGCTTTGGTATATCCCCATGCTGGGTGTTGAGCGTTGAAGTCTCCCACAATTAATAGTTGAGCCCTAGCAGCCAGCTTTACTGTGTTTATCAACAAGTGTGGGAGTCCATTGCCTTTGTTTCTGGGAGGGTTGTATACATTAAGGATGAAGAGATTTGAGCCTCCTTTTTGCCTTGGTACTATTTCAAGTAGGGTGTAATCTTCTTCCGAATCATTTATAAAATGTTGAATTGCGGTGATATTTCTATGCACCAGAGTGGCTGTGAAGGAGCCGGCTGCGTTACTAGTATCATAATGAGGTGGCAGGTATGCTTTATAGCCTGGCAGTGTAGCCCTGCCGCTAGCTTCTTGCAATGCAATCACGTCTGGGGTTGGAACAGACGGTTCTTGTTGGATGTGGAGCTGCAAGTGGGCTCGCTTGCGGCGGAAGCTTCTGCAGTTCCATTGCCAAATTTCAAATTTTTGGCGTGGTGCCATGTTGGGTTATAGATGGTTGTGGCGTCGTGGACAGATCCAAGGTGGGGGGTAGGCGGGCCTCGATTGTTGTAAGCCTATCCATTATTTGCTGCATGCAGGTGGCTATTTGGGATACCTGTCCCTCTAGTGTTGCAAAGCGAATATCTATCTCTGCAAATTTGGTAGTAACGAGGCCTTGGAAGCTTGCTTGTTCTGTTGATATAGCGCTAGTTCTCTCTGACAGAGTATTGATGTCTGCCCTGAGTTTGGTAGGCGCTTTCGACGGCTGCGGGGTGTCGGCTTCCGAAGCCTCGGCCTTTCTTTTTAAATGGAAAGCGCCGCAAGCAGCAGCCTTCAAAATACTTCAGCGTCGTTTACAGTCCCCACCGATCCTCGCGCATTTTGATGAAAACGCCGATAGTACTGAAGTTCATACCGACGCTAATACCGTGGACCTAGGCGCCGTCCTCGTTAAAAAAAGCGACGGGCTGGTGAAAGTGATCGCGCACGTTAGCCGTTTCCTTTCCAAGGCCGAGGCTAACTATTCGACAACTGAGAAGGAGTGCCTTGCCATCATCTGGGCTACGTCGAAATTACGCCCCTACCTGCATGGACGTCTGTTCAAGGTGGTCAGCGATCATCACACGCTGTGCTGGCTTGCCAATTTGAAGGACCCCTCTGGCCGACTCTCTCGATGGAGTCTGCGTCTCCAGGAGTTTGACGTCACCATAGTTAACAAGTCCGGACGCAAGCACTCTGACGCCGGTTGCCCCTCACGAGCCCCTGCAGATGCACCGCCGCCGGACGACGATGAGGACGCCTTCCTGGGATCCATCGGCCTCAGCTCTTTTGCACAGCAGCAACGCTCGGACCGCGATCTAAAACGCCTCGTCGAGTACTTGGAAGGCAAGGTTTCTTCACCCCCCGCCTTATTCAAGCGAGGACTGTCTTCCTTTTATGTACACAATGATGTCCTCGTGAAGAACTTCGCAGCGAACAAAACAGCCTACCTCCTTGTTGTGCCTGCTTGTCTCCGCGAAGAAGTTCTACAGGCTTCACACGACGGGCCGACAGCTGGACATCTCGGGTTTACTCGCACCCTCCGCCGCATTCAAGACAAGTATTACTGGCCCCGGCTGTCTGCCGATGTCGAACATTATGTGAAAACCTGCCGAGGTTGTCAGCGACCAAAAATCCCCTCCCATCCGACCAGCAGGATTTCTGAACCCCACTGAACCCCCCTCAAGGCCCTTTCAGCAGATCGGCATGGACTTTCTTGGCCCTTTACCAAAGTCAACGTCTGTAAATAAGTGGATCATCATAGCGACCGACTACCTGACCCGCTACTTCGAGGAAAAAGCCCTACGGAACGGAACAGCAGCAGAAGTAGCCAATTTTTCATGGAGTGCATTCTTTTGCGACACGGCGCCCCCGATGTGCTCATCACGGACAGAGGAACAGCGTTCACGGTGGAACTAACGCAAGCCATCCTGCGTTACAGCCAAACCAGCCACCGGAGAACAACTGCATACAATCCGCAGACCAACGGACTGACCGAGCGTATGAACAAAACTACCGCCTATATGCTCGCCATGTATGTGGATGCCGAACACAAGACCTGGGACGCCATCCTGCCTTACATCGTCTTCGCCTACAACACCGCAGTGCAGGAGACCACCCAGATGACGCCTTTTAGGCTCGTCCATGGCAGGGAGGCCACGACCACGCCAGACGCCATGCTGCCCAACGTTACCGAAGAAGAGAACGTCGACGTCGCCACATACCTTCAACGCGCAGAATCCAGAAGACTTGCCCGATTAAGGATCGTAGACCAACAACGTACCGACGCCCTGAGTCCCTGAATTGCTTTGGGGCGTTAAACCGCGATTTCCAACCAATAATCAACCTGTTTTCGGACATCCACCACTACTGGTATTATCATTCCGCAAGATACATATTCATTTCTCAGGAAGCCTATTTTTAAATATTACTGATGGACTTCGCTGAAACACCCTGCATGCACGTCAATCTACTCTCAAGTAGGGGGCAATGCACTGATAGGCAGGGTATATGCAGGCGCGTCAGCCTCAGCTGTGCCATATAGCCGGTGTCGGTGTTGCTGCTGGTAATGAGTCGGCGTCGCCATTGGGGCTTGCAGGGGCCGACACCCCTCCAAGCGTCAAATATTACATACAGAAACCATGCTGAACCCAATTTTTCGGCGAAAAATATTAGCTGTGGTTTAACTACTGCTGAACCTGGTTAAAGAGCGAAGGTTGTGGTGCATCGAGTAAGTAGACGTGGCTTGGCGTCTGTAACGTTGAGTGCATTCCACACACTGGATAGACAGCCCCCCCCCCCCTTGCCATCCTGACAGGCGGCAGTTGAATTACTGGTTAATCGCGAGAGCTTGGTCACCCAATGAACGCTGCGACCTATTTTACCGCCTTCTAAAGACGAATCTTAAGGACAAAGGTCAAGTAGTGCGACATCATGGTGGACCACATATGGTTTAAGGGGTTCTTAAAGGGACACTGAGGAAAACCCTATCAAATTTTTTTTGTTAGCAATATCTGATAGTTCGGCATTTCATGGCTTTGTTGACGCTTGTCCGGGAGCGAAAGATGCATTTATTTCAAAGAAATTTGGATTCGAAGTTGAAAAAGTTTTTCCCGCCGCTCCGATTCAAACTCGAGAACTCTTATGACGACACGGAGAACTCTTATGACGACACAGAACGGAGTGACGTGAAACGTGACGTAAACGGAGACTCCGTGATTTCTGGCGGCTAGCGGTGCGGTCTAGCAGCTGCCGAAATGAAAGCTACCGCCGCCTCACGTTGAAGGCATCTATCGGGGGTCGCCACCGTCGCTTCTTTTACGTTTGCACCGGCGTCTTGCCAGCGTTACGATGGATCCCAGTCCCGAACCCGACGACGTAGTTCTCGCAAAAACTCTGGCCCGCATTTCAGCGACCTCAGCCCCACAGAGCGTGCGATGCTTTTGAGGGAGCACGGTTAGGTTAGGCGCCGGCGGGTGGTTTCCCCCTTCCTCAGAGAGCCGCCGTTGCAAACTTAATATCATAACCCCAGTGCGGGGAGTCGCAAGGGGCCAGTGCAAGGTCGGCGCCTTGCGCCCATCGGAGGCTGACCGGGGCTTTGGGGCCAACGGAGTGTGATTCCTTGAACGGCGTGGTTGCATGGCGCAGCAGGTTGCAAGGGCCAAGTTATTTATTTATTTTTTTTGCCACAAAAAACAAATGGGTGCTCGAGGGCGGTCGCGTTTAAAGTCGGCGGCTTAAAACCAAAGCCGGCGCACGACGCTTCAACGGCTTCCGCTAGATCCAACGGGTCCATTGGATCTGGCTCTCTCGCCAACTTGCATGTACTTTCAGATATGTACTGTGAATGGATTAAAATATCCGAGCTGGAAAAGAACAGTTCCGCCGAACTGCCGCAGCTATTGAATATAACGCGAACCTCGCCGCGGAGCCAAATCAGTCTGGCCGAGCCGGCGGCGGCTGGCGCACTTGGCGCGAAATAGATACGTACTCCAATCTCCCTGCCAATGCGGTCAGAGTGCGCCGAAGCCGCCGAACGCGTCGGCGGTCAAGCGCAGTTGGAGTATAGAAGGTCTCGCTTTGACCGACGTGACTTCGCCGTGCAGCGCGCGCGCGCGCGCCTCGCCGCAGCATAAACGCGCCTTAACAGAGCCTGCGCTTAACCGGTAACCAACGTATTCAGCGGCGGCATCCATGGGAGCCACTGAAACGCCCCGCCCACTCGCTGAATAAAAGAAAAGAAGTCCGGTGCCGAGGTTCGGAATCGAACCAGGTCCTTCGGCGTTTGAGGCGGTAACGCTACCGCGCCGCCACGACGGCTCAAGTTACAGCCGTCAATAATGGCGCATCTAGTGAATGCACTCTTCTGATGCAGAAATCTCCGCGCTTTCGCTAGGTATATCCTGGCCTAACAGGGCTAGGCTATCAGCAATTTTTCTGAACTGCCTTGTACCTTGTCTCCCGTCCCTCATAAACGATTTCTGTTAAGTAGTTTGAAGTTGACTGGCACAGCCGGGAATGTTTCGCCGGGCGAGCGTGCGAATACACAAGCGCTGCCTTGTACGATCACCGACCATCGTGCCATCATAGCTTTTCATCGACAGTGGCGATCATCTGACAAGCCTTAACTGTCTCCTTCAAAGGCTAACTAGCACTTGAAGCGGCACTTGAAGTTCCTCTGCTCTTCAGCGCTTGTAAATCGAAGCGCGTCAAGAACAAAACCACGGGGCACGCAAAGCTCATAGACGCGAAGCGCCGTAACAAATCGAAGTTCACCTGGCCGCCTGTGGCGCCGCCAAGCATCCGTTTTCTTTGCTTCCTACATTCAGGTTGTCTTTTGCCTGCCTTCCTTGTGTGATAAAAGTGCACTATTGGTTTTTAAACAAAACTTACTTCAATATTGATCTGCGCAACCTACCTTTGTCAGCCTCAGAGATTCGCGAAACCAAGTAGGATGGAAAATTCCTCCAAGGTGGCGTCTCTTGTCCTATGGCGTCACCACGCTTGTACTTGCGAGATTGGCCAGTGGTGGCGATACCTGTATTTTGGTTCTTGCTATTTTCTACCTTACAAGAGGTTTGTTTTCAGTAAGAGCGGCGTTTTTGTGATCAGGAGTTGGTATTCTATCGATACAAGCCAACTTCAATTTCTCCTCAGTGTCCCTTTAACGTCCCGAAGCGACTGAGGCTATGAGGGACGCCGTAGTGAAGGGCTCCGGAAATTTCGACCACCTGGGGTTCTGTAACGTGCACTGACATCACACAGTACACGGGTCTGTAGAATTTTGCCTACATCGAAATTCGACCGCCGCGGCCGGGATCGAATCCGCATCTTTCGAATCTGCAGGCGAGCGCCATAACCATTCAGCCTCTGCGGCGGCTTGCCGTCTTTCCTTCAAAAGTTGGTCACGCGGTTAGCAAATAATTTCTGTATATTAAGGTCAAAATTACCGGCGTTATGTATATATTTTAGAAATACCATCTGGGGTTTATAATCTCTTTTAGGTAGGTCCGAGTTATACTCTTGAGTCGCAGTGGTCCTTAAATAGGGTTGCAAGCCTTGCGGCTGTACAGGTAGCGGTTTTAAATTACGCAGCAGCGCGCAGATTGACCAATAATTATCAGCGCCGAAGACGCTGACGACTGACACCGCCACGGTCTGCGCGTGTCTTCGTCGTTCGAAAAAAGAAGCCGAAGTATCAAGATCTCCGTTGCATGGTTCGCTGTTCGTCTCCGAGCAGAAACTCGCCCCTATCAGGTTTGTGGTGCCATGTTTCTTACATCATTGTTCTGTGTTCTTTACGCCTTTGCGGACGTAAGACAGTGCATTCTTCGTGAACGCCGCCCCATCCTGGCGCAGAGACTGCAGCGTCATCGCATCACAGCGATAGCGCGCCGATTTCTCGAGGCTGGGTTGCTTATGATATCTGGCATGGCAGAACACGGTGCAAGTTTTGTTAGCTTAGCTTAGCGATGCTTGCAGGTAGAACACGATGCAAGGTTCGTTAGATTATTTCAGCGATGCTTGCAGGTAAGCAAGTAGAAAATTTATCTGAGATTATCTCTCTAAGTGGAGCTGTAGTTTGGCTCTTTTAGATCATAAATTATCTGTATACGCTCAGATAGCTAAGAGCACGTTGCCATGCGCCTGGCATTTGCAGTGGTCGATCCGCAGTAATGGTGGTGAAGCGGTGCGGCATGAGAGGCATTTCCTCACTTTTAAACAAGTGCATTTCACGAAATGTGCTCTTCGTTGAAAAGTTGTCCATCTGAAATGCATGCGGTGAAGGACCGTCTGAGAAAAAAAAGGCGGCTGTTTTTTTTTTCTGCTTTTCTTAAAGGGAGCCTAAATGTTTTTCTGAGAATTCGAGGTTATTCAAGAATTCTAATCTACGAAGCTTCTAAAAAAAGCGTGCGAACTATTTTTGAACTAGCATTTAAAATGGTGACGTATTCGTCGATTAAAACCACGACGACGTTCAGGCTTCTCACTGTGTTCGGGAAGTGCGAGGAAGCTCGTAGTGGCGTTTTTATCGCCGAAAGATGCCCGCTGCCTTAGCCTGCCTGCTGCTGTTCGTCATCTGATGCCGCCAAACAATGTTTCGTGAGCTTAACCTTCTACGGCGTTGGTTTCCTTCCATGAAACAACTATTTTTTTCGCTGGAAACGTAGCGCCGTCGTACGTGACGTCATTATCGGAGAGTCTGCCCATCGATGTGCACTGCAGAGAAGCCTCAATGCCGATGCCTCTTTGTTCGGCGATTACGCCGACATTTCAAATGGTAGGGCAAAACGATTTCGCAGGTTTTAACAGCATGTTTCACACATTAGGTTCTTTTAAACTCAGCGAATTCAAAAAGCACTTCAGTTGCTGTTTAAGGGAATAACGTAAGTTCCTTTCCAGATAAGGATTCGGAAGCACACATGCAATGCCGACTGGAGGTTGCTAGATGAAAAAAATAGCGCCGTTTGGCTGGATATTACACTCCTTGTACTCAGCATTTTTTGCGACCTGAAAATAAGAGGGCACACGACGTGGACGTGAAAAGTGAAGAAAGACATGACGGGGTCTTTCTTCAACTGTTTTGAAGCTTTATTCCCAACTTTACGTTCCTTTATTTGCATACTAACTGCTCTCTGGCGCTTTAGAATTTTTTGTTGCACGTATTGCGCTTCCCTTTATTCCCTCTCGGATAGGATAATAGTTGCCAGCTTTCACGCACGCTGGCGCCACTCTCCACATCGTTCCTAATTCGTGACGTACTGGGACAGGAGTAGTTACGCCCCTCTGAAAATGGGCTGGAACGCAAGATTTGCACTTCGCGCCGTCACTTTATGCCGGTCTACCATCCGCGTATGGGCATTCCACTTCTCGCCCTGGGATGTGGACGCTCTTTAGATTCGAGTCGACGTGCTGCTCTCTGCGGTGCACGTGAGTCTTGAGCCTAGCACACGTGAACTCGTTCAGAAATATGCATATATGTTGCTGCATTTAATATGCACCAAATTAGCATGAGTAAGAAGATTTTTTTAGGTTAATCCATGACTAAAAGACTATTGCTACCGTCAATGGGAAATCATATGCTGGAAACTGTTTCTAGGCGTTTATAGTTTCAAAAGCTTATGACGCATTACCGAGCTCAGTCTTCAGTTTTTGTAGTGCATATGCATATTCAAGACGCAACGCATTCCAGTTTCATATATACGGAGCCATTTATACATATGTGGTTTAGGTACTATGCATATGGATGACGTGTGCGTGGAGCACATTTATAATTGTAGGTGACGGATAGTGCAAGCGCTGTCAACGCTGCGGTAATCATGATGGCTTTTTCTCCGTATTTTGCTCACGGTAAAAAAAAGAAAAGGTCGTATCTCCTGCTAATGCCCAAATAGGCCTGTGCCATCTGAATGATTCAGACGTAGTCGTGCTACCACGCTCGTCGGACCGACAGAAACCTTTCACATGCATAGTATTCAGGCATTGATAACAGGCAGTGGCTTCTCAAAAACCACTCCCGTTGCAATAGGGTTAGTGCGCCATAATAGCTGTGATAGTTTAATGCTTGTGCTTAACTAACGACGCATCTGATCACTTTTTAACTAAAGCTCGTATTTATTACTTCATCTTCTTATAGTGATATTTTCTTCATCTTAGTAATTCAGGTCCTGTGTGTAGTGCAAGTTTTATGTTTTGTTTAGTTGTGGAAAATATGTATCCTGAGCACATGAACTTTCCGATGGCAACACAAAATAGTAGTTTCGCTACGGTATGGTATTTACGCTTACTTAATGCACTTAATTAATTTTAGCAACGTCTAGTTGCTTGTGTCCTCCTTGCTCACAAGAGAACTGGCTATGTTGTCATCAGAATTTATTTTTACAGCGATAGCTGTTAGGCGCCCATCCCTGGATTGCGCGTTGTCGTCCGCCGTCGTCGGCATCGGCGTAACCGGACATCTTGGGTTGCATACGCCTACGGGTGGCTTTGTTTGGAACAGTCGCCTGCCAGTGCAGGGGTGCATCATGTGACCACTACAGCATTGCGCCAGGAAAATATCCCCAAAACTACACGCCTAAACAGCTATCGCTGAATCTTGCGTTACACAGTCGTAATGGTCCTGTGAGTTTTTATTTTTAGTATCCTCAGGGCCCTGGTCGGGGGTTGCAGATCAGAGTGAAGTGCAACATAAGTTCGATAAATCATAGGAAAAAGAAAACACAGATGTACGTCGAGAGGTGGCACTTGAGCAGAATGGTAAAATTGGAACACCCAAATGAGATGTTACAGCATTTGTAAACAAAAAAAAAATTGATATTGACACTAGCTTCACAAAGGTGGTTCCAGTCCTAAAACGAGCGAGTCTGGTGCGGCATGTAACAGATTATGATGGTGGTCCTGGCGACGTGATGTGTGTGTAGCGCGCTGAAGCGAAACGTCGATCGTGAGGTATGTTAGGATAGTATATTTTGTGAAGTTAACTTAGCGGCAGTATTTGACGTCTCAGTGCGAGTAGAGGAAAAGGCAAACTAGGTTTCCTATTAGTGGGAGTGGCAGTACGATAATAACTGCTAATTATGTAACGAGCAGATCGTTTAAAAATATTTTTAACTTCAGATTTTAACTGCCCGACTTATTTTGTAATTGATCCATTAGCACTTTTCACGTTTATTTTGACACAGCCGTTCATCGCATTGTCAATGTCGACCACGTTGATTGACACAGAACTGTTGATTGGTAAGGGCCAATGGACCACGCCCAGTTTACCCGCCGCGGTGGCTCAGTGGTTAGGGCGCTCGACTACTGATCCGCAGTTCCCGGGTTCGAACCCGACCGCGGCGGCTGCGTTTTTATGGAGGAAAAACGCTAATGCGCCCGTGTGCTGTGCGATGTCAGTGCACGTTAAAGATCCCCAGGTGGTCGAAATTATACCGGAGCCCTCTACTACGGCACCTCATTCTTCCTTTCTTCTTTCACTCCCTCCCTTATCCCTTCCCTTACGGCGCGGTTCAGGTGTCCAACGATATATGAGACAGATACTGCGCCATTTCCTTTCCCCCCAAAACCAATTATTATTATTATTATTCACGCCCAGTTTTTTTCCAACCTTCTAATACCTCGCAAAACAACTAGAAAAAAGATTTTTTTTCCGGACTTCTGTTCTTTTTCGACTCTCTCATCACTAGCCCAAGATTGCCATGATCCAGCGCATTTATTCTACACGACTGAAACCGGAAATCGCTCTTTCCATCTGCCTTCGAAGTGGTGCAGGACTTTAGGCAGCCCCGTCAAGCTATGGCCGTATCGACGAGCGCAGCGCGCAAGACCCTCCACTCCGGAGCTCCCAGCACGGCTCCACCGGGCAAGTTCAAGCCAGAGCTGGCCGGTGATGGGTAAGTGTCAAATTATGGTCATCATCATCAGTCCTAATCTCATCCGCCCGCCTAACTTTCTGCGCCTTCTGCTGCACTCTTCCTCCCTTGGAATGCAATCTGTTACACTTAACGGCCATCGGTTATTTTGCCTTAGCATTACATGCCTTGCCCATGCCCATTTCTTTTTGATTTCGGCTAGGATGCTATCAAATGTGAACTAAAGGGGATTTTGAGTTCGTATTTTTATCGCGGGAATTCGGTGCACACGTTCCGAGCATTCTAACAATGTTCGAATAATATTATCATGGGTGTCCGGTTTCCCTATTAAATTGCGTTAAACGTCTTCGCTGCCGCCTTTTCTTTTACACGCCGCTGAAAGTAGGAGGAGTCAACCAACACGGTTGCCATGGCGAAAAGCACGCGCCGAGTGCCTTTCTTCCAATTGCGAGGAGGCTTGTCGCTCTGCAGTTGGTGGAGTAATATGCGTAGTAATCTTCGAAAATGTGCGGTTCTCTGGTCGGACTGTGTTCAGCCGGAGCAGACAGTCGGGCGCATCAGCCTTGTGCCAGCAGAAGAGGAGAAAACATAGTCCGCTGGCTTCTTGTTATTTCTGTGATACGTTCCCTGAGGCACAAATATTTGGTGGTTTTTTCAAACTATTTCTTGGGTCTTATCCAGAAAGAGCAATAAAAATTACTTTGGGCGTCTTCAAGGATTACACTATTTTCATTCGCCGTCACATAGTGATGAGTATTTTTGCTTCCGTGGTCTTAATTTGCAGCTAAGTTCTCTGCCCCTGAAACTATACATACGCATATAGACACCTAATTCTTGTTGCCTGTTTTCTTCATTGTGATGATGCGTAAAACATTACTTTATATGGTAGTTGTGTGTGATAGAAAAGCACAGCCACTGCCGCACTCATTACGCTCGTTGGGAGCTTCACGCAACACAAGGGGTAGAATTTATTATCTGCGTTGTTGTGCACTGCACCCTGCTTAACATTCCTTAACGTGCGAGAGCATCACAACCGTTTTTAACTAGCCATAGATTCCAAAGACTCCAACATAAAAAAGGACCGGTCTAGTACTGTCTGGAGAAGAAAAAACTTACTTGTGTACCAATAGCAACTGGGCCCGCAACCGGCCAGGCTTCGGCAACTTGAAATTGACGCTAAGGTAAAGGTCGTCATGGCCAGGCAATAGCAAAGGGCCTCAGTCGTAGAAACTTTACGTCTCACAAGACACATTGCAACTAGGGCGGGTCGAGCGCGAGCTGCGGTAGCAGTGAGACCCGGGAAAGACATCCTCTGATCAGAGTTGACAAATTTTATGGAACGTCTTCGACTAACACAACTTCAGGCACTCGACTTCGTCACTACCATCCCCCATCGTCATTGGCGTACACAAATGCTCAGTACTGAAAGCCGCAGAATGCATAACACACAACGCCATGCCATTCCCGACGCACTCTTACCTTAGTTGCGAAAATTTCCATAAGGTCCATATGTAGAAAAATGGCAGAGGCTTAACTTGGTTAAGCCCGGCAGATGCGAAGCATATTAGCGGTTAATCTTGGTTTCTCTTGACTGTTCTCGGTTAAACCTGGTCTCTCTTGGCTAATCTCGGAAACACACACAGAGCCAGTACATCACTGTAAATCATAATTTATTTTTTGCAAGCCAATAAACACACTCTTATGGTCTGTGAAGCTGTGACTTTTGGTTTCTATGTTACTTATTAGATACTGTCTGCCTTCATTTCTCGACAGAACCAGATCCAAACTGTTGCCCCACTGGGTCGTAGACTTTGGCTGTAACTCCGATATGTCGAGGTTGTATCGTTCTCGAACGTCTTCCAAGAATTTTTCATCTCTCACAGGGTCTTTGTTGAAGTCTCCTGTACAGACTAGCATCCTCTTGTCCGTTCGTTGCGGCAGTCCGTCTGCCAGTACGTTGATTGCATCTGCATTACTCGTCTGGGGGGCGATGTAAACTTCGGACACAACCAAGTCCAAAGCCGAAATCTCCACACACATAGCTTCTCCATGTTCCATTGGCACCGGTAGAGTCACAACTTTGGCTTGAAGAGGCTGTCTGACATATATCGCAACTCCGGCATTTCTCTTTTGGTTGGGACGTCTCGTAGCACCAACCAAGCTGAAGCTACATAGAGTAACAGGGTACTCGTCCAAGCCGAGTCCAGTCTCTGAAAATACCAATACATGGGCAGACATGAGCAAAGTATCGGTGGAAATTTGCAGATTGTGGGCAGCCAGCGATCTGACGTTCAGCGTAACTACTGTGACCACGCTGTTCATCAGTAGTTCGCATCTGCTAAACGCAGTGTCCAGTTTGTGTTTTTCCAATATTTCAAACTCTGCCCTCAGAGACTTGTCGGGGTTTGGCCCCCTGTGTGCAAACTTGTGGCAACCTTCCTTGTTAGTGAGATACAACCCCTGTAAGCTAGTAGCCCTACTGAGGGCTAGCTTCTGCGGATGATTAGCCGCATACTCGTACACGACTGCATCAAATGTCCCTCCTTGAGATTTATGAATTGTCATGGCACTGGCAGGAACCAAAGGGAATTGTGTCCGACTGACCGACATATGTTTGACCAGTTTTCCCCTCAGTTGGAATTGCATTGACACCAAGTCTATGGGTATCCAGCCGTTCATATTACGCCTGTACTTTGTTTTGGCCAAGATTCCAACTCCAGGGGGGCAACGCAGCCAAACCCTGCAGGGTTCTCCCGGTGCATCGCATTCAATTAACTTTAGCTTCCCGACCATCCCATTTACCAATCCGTCTGTTATGTCAATGTTCCTTAGTAGCATGTACGGCTTTTCTACACACAAGACAACCGTCGGCGGCAAGTTCCCAGTATCGACCCGGCTAAACGTTTCTACTGCTTTATAGGCCAATCTCCTCTCTTCATCATTTCTAAAGCCAATTATTAAATCTCTGGCTGAATGCTCTACCCTCTCCTCACATTACCTAGCAATTTTCGCTTTGTAGACATCCACCTCGCCGTTGCTGTAGAACAGCCGAACGGCGTCGCAATGGTGTGCTGCCCTTTCGGCGTCTACAAATCTAGACTCTAGAATATCAATTTCAAATTTCTCTAGAGCAGCACCGTCTCCAATCTTGGTCAAGAGATTGGAGAACACTGCGTCGCTCTGGCGGACAACTTGCGTTAGGGGGAAATATTCTAGGTGATGCCATAGAATCACGTCCGTGCTAAACACGGCACCACTCGCCTTTGGTCGTTTGTACACCTCAGATGCTCTGACAGGTGGTAGTTGCCTCATGTACCCACACAGGATTACGTCAAAACCTCCGAACGGCTCCCTCATTCTGTCTGCCCTGATCTGTCTTAATCTTCTGTCCACTTGCCGCAGCAAGTCAGAGGACAACATACTGACGTCATCGATGATTATGCATCTCACCCCCTTGAACAAGGTTCGAAACGTGTTGAGATCCGATGCAGAGAGACCCTTGTCTTCGCGGCAGGCGGACATGACAATCTTAAAGGCCGAGTGGACAGTCACACCGTTGAGGGCAACCGCAGCTTTACCGGTCGTAGCACAGGCTACATAAGCATTAACAACGGAAATTTCAGCGTCTCCGTAGCCAATCTTCTTACTTTTGCAGTACCTGTTATAGACATCCATTATCAGGCGCAGAGTGAGGGTTTTGCCACATCCAGCCGGACCTGTAAAGAATATGCGGAGGGGCTTGGCGTCCTCGCTCGTGACACGATGAATCACTTCTTCGATTATCATCCGCTGACGGTGGTTAGTCATCTTCATCCTTGCGTAAAATTCATCCAAAGGCATGCAATCCTCTCTTTTCTTGACAGTGGGGCAATTCGCAGCGACCACGACGCTTGTGACTGTGCTTTCCGGTACAATGTCCGTATCGTCATTTTCCATCACCAGTCTCGCTCGAGTCACGCCCTCCTCTCCTTCTTCTCCATTCACTCTTCCTCCTTCACAGCCGGTCTCGTTTCCGAAACTCTCGTTGATGTCACGAATGTATCCCAAGAGATCGGCCTTTGTAACTCCACTGTTATACTTGGCCTTGACTTCCATGATCCTCTCCTTGTTCTCTTCAAAGATGGTCTCAAATTCGTTGCAGTCTATAAAGTCATCCTCTTTTCTAAACGGCAAGTACAACATCACGTGTTCCCGCTTGTAGTTAACGGCGTCGTTCCTGTCATAGTCTCGGCACCGAAGTATCGCCGTCTTCCTCCGCTTGATCAGCTTGTTAACGTTGTATTCCGTCACGAACTCTGCAAGTGAGACGTCTTCCAATTCGGGAGGTCGTTCTTCGTACTTTTCCACCACACTCTTTCGCCGGATATCGGTACTGGTCACGTCCAACTGTTCTTCGTCCATTTCGCGCTTGGTCTTCCTGCTTCGAATTCTTTCTTCAGGCCACATCGTGTTTACAAAGATGACGTCCGTACTCGTCTCACTCATTTCAAATTGAAGTAGCATCCAAGCAGCTTCTTGTGCAGACATTTCTATGTCATTCAGTATGTGTACACCTAGTTTTCGCATCGCCTCTTCGTAAGTCATCTTGCTTTCGTCCTCCTCGAGCATTTTCTTGACGGCTCGGCCCAGAGAAGACACGCCGCGGGCAGCCTTATTCACATACTCAACTACATAGGCAGCACATGCATACACGTCCAGGATTATCTGCAGATCCATGTTGGAGTTTAACACTTCGGCAATCCAGGGGTTGAAGGCATTGGTATTACATTGATCTAAATCGCGCTTCAATATCATTGTGGGTCTCGTGAGACCAGAGCGGATCACCATTTGATAGTGTTCAAAGTCCCGGATACCATGTTGCTCCCACATGGCCTCAAATGATTCATACACGGTGCCGTTTAGGAGATCGTGAAGCGCATCTCGTTTTGCCTTGAGTTCTTCAAACCACTTGGCACCCTTCGGATCTTCGTCCTCATCAGGAGAGATCAGCGGAACCAGCACCTTGGTGCAAGGCATCGGCCACAGCGGGAAATTAAACCGACACGTCTTCCTCGATCCCTTGTAGCACGTGTGAGTGTGTTCGTGATGCTGACTCCTAGGCCTCTTCAAAACATCGTTGTTCAGCGACAGGAGACGATCGGCCAGTGCAACCGTCTCTGGCATGCCACCGTTTTCAACCTCTTCATTGGGCGCATCGGCCAACCAGAGGAGAATGTGAGCATGAGCACTGCCGCGGTGCTGAAATTCGATACGTTTAAAGTATTCGACGACATGATTCGGCTTAAATGAACTTATGCGTTTGTTGCATAGAATCTGAATGATCACCCTCACCATATGCTCAAAGTATACCGCACAAACCACTGGGTCTTCGTTCACCAAGACGGCTGCATGGTAACTATCCATCTCCTGTTCGTCAACGTTAACATCAGAGAGTGAGACCTTCAGCTTCAGAAGTTCAAGAAGTCGAGGCCAATGCATTTCCGATGCAGAGAGAGTAAGAAACGCCGTCGGTTTGCCCAACTGTCGTTTCATGGCAAACAGCTCGGCCTTGCGGGTATGCCAATATTGGATGGTATTGGGTACACCCCTCATGAAACCCATGTTTCTCTCAATCAGGTCCTCCACCTTTTCGGGATTCTCCACGTCCCCCCTCGTCAACTTCTGCACTCCCTGGGTGTTCTTGAAGACGGCATTCAAGTTGTCGCACACTCTATGGCGTATCACCTTCATAGCCATGTAGAGAACGTGCATCGGTAAGGCCCCCGTCTGTCACTACGCCTAATCTCGGACGTCGCCATGGGCGTGATGGTGGGCTTTGCTTCTGGCTTAATGTATCTCGCATGGCCGAGGTAAATCTGCGGAAACGACAGTTCCTCGGCGTGCGTGTCGTACAGAATGCTCATTGGCCTCTGGCCTTCACCTGGAGCCATTGTCACAATACGGTTAAGAGCCTCGTCTTCGTCATACATCACAGTGTGTTGATCCATTGTTAACGCGGCTTCGTCAGACATTGGGTCATCTCCACCGTCATCGCATTCCTCAAGTTCCATCACATTGTCTTGAGCTGCATCGATCAAGTTGTTGACCTTTTCAAGATCAATCTTAATGCCGTAGTGCTGGTACAGGGGGAAATTTTGCAGCACTTCTATCCACGGCAGCAACTGTTCGCGCGTAACCTCGTCGGCAAGATACACTCCCCTATCGATGCGGCGTCTCTTTATGTTCACCAGTACCTGCTGCTGGTCGTCCACATCTCTAGGCAACTGCTTCAACATCTGGTCAGTGTCCACCGGTACATTTACAATGGGTCCCTTGATGCCATACTGCCCGTTCTTCCAGTTCATCAACCTACGGATTTGCACAAACGGTATGCGCGGCGACAAGAGTCTCTCGGCAACCGGATTCAAACGCGGTAGTCCCTCCGGCATCGGCGGGTACTTGTAACCGTTGGAAACACTCTACAGGGGGATCTTTTGCTCTCTGAGGCTACCCTTACACGTGTTGCACACCACAGCACTGGCCAAAGTCTCTCTGTCCCACTCCGGATAAGCTAGGCTTAACGTCGGAAACATGACTTCAGTCACTGGTGTAAGTCTGTCCTTATGCCATAGCCGATCACACACCGAACATGCATATCCAAACGGATTATTAACGAAACGTCTGGTAAACTCACGAGTTGCAGACTCGAATTCACTCACTCTTCTGGTATGTTCCGCACGTCGTTCTTCCGAAACGGCTTCACTGAATTGCAAACGGCTAGCCACCTCTTCTGCGCGTTGTTTCCTGGTTCTTTCGCGTCGAGCTGCCCGCTCCTTTTCAAGCCGTTGCTCTCGCTGTTCGGGAGTTTCTTGGGCACGCTTCAGTCGCCTAGAGGCATTCCAACGCTCCAAACGAGTAGAAGTACCACTAGACTCACTGTCCGTACTAGTGGAAGCATTGCTCACGTCATCCTCTTCAGTGGTAGACCGTTGTCGCCGAGCCGCAGCCCGAACACGCTCCTTAGCCAGACGTTCTTCCCGCTCTTCAGGGCTCTCCGTGGCACGCCGCAGCTTTCGCTTCTCATTCCACCGTGCAGCCGCGCCTCCAGGAGCCATCGCAACGAGTGTCAATCGGAGGCAAGCGCAGCCTCCCTTATATACCGTCGCCGTAGCGTCACGTGGTACCACGTGGTCACCCGGCTGCAACCGTCGCGACGGCGCAAGATGCGGCTCTGCCTCTCCTCGGTCGTGACGTCATGGTGTCACGTGGTCGCCCGGCGCGCAACCGTCGCGACGGCGCAAGATGCGGCCTGCCTCTCCTCGGTCGTGACGTCATGGTGTCACGTGGTCGCCCGGCGCGCAACCGTCGCGACGGCGCAAGATGCGGCCTGCCTCTCCTCGGTCGCGACGTCATGGTGTCACGTGGTATAGCTCAAGGTCGAAGCCGGCGTGTAACCGTCGCGAGCACCGAAGTGAAACGCTGATAATATGCTGCGCATAAAGATGCGGCCTGCCTCTCCTCGGTCGTGACGTCATGGTGTCACGTGGTATAGCTCAAGGTCGAAGCCGGCGTGTAACCGTCGCGAGCGCCGAAGTGAAACGCTGATAATATGCTTCGCATAAAAACGGCTGTCGAAGTTGACCAAAATTCAGGTGCTTACTAACTGCAGCGAGATCCGTGTTCAATAACGTAAACTGCACGTGTTCGAGTTACAAGAGCGCAAAACAGTCGGCTGATGCGGCACACCTTCTGTGGAGAGCAGCAGAAGACGTTCGGAGCACACATACTTCTCTGAGCACGCATCTCGTCCGACGACCCAGACGGCTTCCAGCTATGGATACGCGGCCCCATCACCGTTTACTCATCTCTTGGGTCATTGAATGCAGCATGGAATTCGATATGCAGGGCATGGTGACCATCGGCCGATGTCCTCGTTGACACCCTTACATCTCGCTGTCACTTTGCTACTTATCCCTTCGAGGGCCTGAAAAGCAACTTGAATAGTTTTTCGTTTGGGGTCCCTTCCTTCTCTCTATCCGTCATGGATTGTTTGCAGTGGAGTTTACGCTGAGAGAGAGGTGATGGCGTTGAGGCCTGTGCGGTTGGCACCCAGGCGTGAGGACACTCCCTTCTGGAAGACGTCGCTTCACGCTCTTTGCTTCCACTCCACTGCTGCGAAATAACTGTGAGGCTGATATAGGTTTATCTGCTCAGAAAACTAGAGAGTCGGCTTGAAGGTGAGTATAGTCGACAAATTTAAGTGTCGGATGTACATTATGGGTAGGGGCTGGACTTCTCAGTTTATATTTTTTGAGAATTCGTTGGAGTTTTTTCGGCGTTTATTTCAGACCAGTTTTCGGTTTTGTCCGGCGAAAATTACTTTATGATGGTCAAATACCGTTTCTATATTATATCGCTGATGTAATGTGATATTCCAGTGCGGTAAAAAAAAAACACTCCTAGTTTAGTTTGGAAGCCTGAGCATTCGAGTAACAAGTACTTAACGCACGAATGGTCATGTTCAGAACATCGCTTGTAGAAAAATATACTCCGACCTTTATAAAACTAAAGGAAGGTAAATAATGGAACCGACAGACAAAACCTGAAGTGGAAGTTGATTGCCTGAACGTGGGTTGTCGTGTTATGATTGTTGCGCTGTGTTAAGCGATGGGAGGGGGTGTCGCGTGGTTTGCGTGTTGACAGAAGCAATGGAACTACCGTTGAAGTGTTGTGGTAGCCAGAACATGACATTTTTCGCGACGCTCGTGAATGCATGCGGTGAAGAAACATATTTAATCAAGTTACTGCCCTAATCAGGTGTTGACAGTTAACACCGCTGCGATAGCAGATGACGTTTGGCAAGGTTGAGCGTCCCGGTCTGCAGAGGGGAGTAAACTAGCGCAGCAATGCCGTACGAGTTGCCTGAAGCCGAATTTAGAAAATTGGATTCGTCTTTTTACTTTCATCGCCTTTTTCTTTTGGTTTAAAACGAAAAGTCTAACCCCTTATCACGGGCTATGAGGCAAACCTCTGTGGATGGCTGAAGGTGAGCTTCTACCTGTAATTCTATGCACAATACGATACCTCAGTAAGTGCATTATTGGACTTCACTTTCATCTAAGCGTCTTATGCTTCATCTGAATGTCTAAGCATCGAAGAAGACATACTACAAAGAAAACACACTATTACGCTTGTGTAAAGTGTTCTCATCTTCGTGTCATTTTTACTCCGCGCTGTTGCGTCCTGTTCTTCAAAAACACTATGCTCTAAAATCACCAACTTACCTAACTTGCAGTCCTCACTCGGAAACAGAACTGAACACTACTTCCCCTGACTTACGACGTGACCCCAGAGTGAGACGACGTTTGCGCCCTTTCGCAGGGGGCAGCAGCTGAGGCGACGACGCGTCGCCGACGCCGAAAGCCCTGTCAGCCCCGCTAATGCCAGTCCCGGGGGCATCGCCAGCCCCGCCAATGCCAGTCCCGGGGGCGTCGCCAGCCCCGCCAATGCCAGTCCCAGGGGCGTCGCCAGCCCTGAGGGTTCTGTCAGCCCGGCCATCAGCCCGTCCGTCACCCCCACCGGCGCCTGCAGTCCCTCCGGTGTAGTCACCCCCACCGGCGCCCGCAGCCCCTCCGGGGCCGCCAGTCCGGGCACCCCCAGCCCACCGCCGGAGTTGGCCGATGAACTGGCGGAAGAAGCCGAGCAGCAGCCAGTTGTGCGGTGAGCCCCGACGGGGGAGTACGCTTTCGACTGAGTAGATTGCTGTCGTGCCGCTGCGGGTTGCAGGTGACTGCAAAGGCTTCCAGCCAGTTGTGCGGTGAGCCCCGACGGGGGAGTACGCTTTCGACTGAGCAGATTGCTGTCGTGCCGCTGCGGGTTGCAGGTGACTGCAAAGGCTTCCGGAACACAGGCGCCACGAAATGACGATAAATCGTATATAGTTGTAGCCAACACCACCTCCCACAGTGGCGCCCATTGCCACGTTCACCTCGATCACAGGACCATATATGGCACAGTCACCAGTGCTAGAATATAGGAGACATAGCCAGTGTACTCCCTCAATGGATGGCCAGGTGCCGCACTTTCCGGAAATGTGCACTGTTCCTGGCTGTACACTGGGCTAGTATGGTAGCTCGACATCTCAGGGCGCATTTCGTGGATTAATCCAATCAGCATTCTTCTCGGCCATCAGGAACTTTAATTCTTGCGGAAGTCACACGATGGTTAAGGTGACGCTGATGCTGATTACAGAAATATCGATATATGTGAAACCATTTAAAACGAGGAAATAACGTCAAGCTCGAGGGCTCATGGTCGGAGGATATTCTGAAGATGCACAGTTTACAATCGAGATACGTGCGGTTCTTACTGCTTGGCGACTTTGCCGATTGCCTCGTGTAAGGTAAATGTCCGCGCTTTGTTCCCCCGTACTGAAATATGCACGTGTCTTGCGTTGGATTTCACCGGCTGCTCCTGTAGCTGCAACCTGCACATGCTGACTGTTGTGAATGCCTGCCCGCCAGGAGTAATACCTAGGGTGAGGTTTTTTTTTTCTATAAGAGGTGCTCGCACGTGCACGCTTGTGTCACTGTCGTCGTTTCCTTTAAAAGTAAGTAGGCATGAAGTGTTTCGAATGCGATCACTGGCTGCAAAGCGCTTTAGCGTGGCGCCATTTTTATCTAAACACCACTGACTCAAAAATGCGTTCGTCGTACACAGTAATTGAGATGTAGCGGATGAAACAGACTTACATTGTCTGAGGGTAAAACGAAACATTAGCCGTCGAAGCAACGGTATGCTCAAATGCCTGTTTCCCCAAGCATTTAACCCCATATGAAACCGGGCACCAAACGATGGAGCAGCTTGTGTTCATTGGAAGACCGGTGAGCACTTGGTGGCACTTTACATCGAATACAGAGTATATTAAAACTACACCGAGACCTATACCCTGGTCACGCGGGCATCTTGAAAGCCCTCGAGCCGATAGCCTATCGACTCAGCGTGTCACTGAGCGTTGCTACACGGGTGCCTCCGATGGTGGTTGAGTCAGTAGTCTCTCAATTCAACAGGACACTGAGATTTCGATGGCCTTATAGCAGTGGCGGCGTGCACTCTATGACATGGGGCTGCCACAGCTGCGCACACAACAATAAATTCAGAGAAGTGAAATTGCAAAAAAATTACTTAGATGTATCTAAGTTAGTTTGCTCAAAAAAGCTATGCCGGCCTCAAAACACTGCGGTAATGATATAGTGCGAGCAGTATGTTTCAAGTTAGGTTTAAACCAGGGCGCTGGTAGAACAAATAGACTGACACACTCACGGGCCTGTCGGCGTATAACGCCTTGCAGTGTATGATACACACGCTTTTCCAAGCAAGAAAGCGTGTCGTTCGAGCTCGACCCTTTCTCCTTACCTCGCTACTTCCCGGCGTCTCGCTCTGCGCAGGGTGGTGAGGCAGAAGAAGCCGCGAAGCAGTGCGTTCGACTTTTGCATCTTCCTCGTCTCGTCCGCCATCATTCTGATCTTCATCGCCCTGCTGCTCTTCGTGCTGGCTTTCGACAACGAGATCGTCACCGGTGAGTGTCGTGCAAGGCGGCTTCGCCAACAAGCGCGCTACACTCACTTCTTTCGCTAGTGTACACACATCATGCGCTGTCAAAAATCGCGTTACTCGATCGAGTTCTCCTTCGCAGGAGACACCGTATTGTCAAATTTTTTTTACTACGCGTTCGATGACGTCACGTCTCGCGGTGATCTTTAAAAGGCGCGTTCGGATCTCTCCGTGGCCATGCTACTACTCCAGTACCGTTTTCGTAGTCTGCGTCAGTTGCTTACATCCTAAGTGGCCACCCCGGTCCTTTTGCACTGATGGCGGCACCCAGCATCGTCACCTGAGCGGGGCTGGTAGGTGTACCTGTCCAATGGGTGGAACGCGTAGAGCGAAGACTACTAGTGCGAATTCAGTACAACTAAACTCGCCTCTGTGGTGGTCATGCAGTCTGTTCCGTTTGGATCACTGCAGTAAACTCGAAGTGCAAAGGCCGACCTTTTTCCCGGTTTTTTGGCTACCATGTCCTCTACCTATAGGCGGAGCCCGGGCTTAGCAGCTGCTGGCCCTGCTTTGCAAGGCTAGGGCTACATGTCGCTAACGACACCCTCCTCCCCCCCTTTCTAGCGTGCATTCTAAGTGGAGAGAAGCCGCGCCGCTGACTGGTCGGGCGTCAATCAGACACACCACAAACTTGTCGGTCGCCTGTAAACATCGTGCGCGGCGTCAGTAACCTTGGACAACAGGACATATTGCTCACCATGGTACGCTTTACGTAATCTCCGATCACGTAGGTTCCGTGAAATAGTTTCTACTTCGGTTTCTGCGAGCCCTGGTCTTAAAACCCTTCACAAATGGGGAAACAAAAGAATGCCGCCTTTTGTCTGCTCGAATTGCATCACGGTGTCAGTAGCCGAATGTTTTGCATACTGGTCGCACGTGCGCACGCCTGACCGATTGTGTTTATGAACCGTATTTCACACGTCATGCTGATGCCACTCGCGATAGGTTATGAATGTCAGTCAAGCTATATTCTGCACATATTAAAAAAAAAACGCTATTCACAACGTCTTATGAACTGCTTTCATTTGACAGTTTCTTTTACTCCTTGTACACGAAGGCCTTCGCAAGCTCGCTGTGTTAATGTCTCTTCTTAAAAAAGGATTAGCCATAAAAGATAGCGATGTGACTCTGCCATAACTGAACTTCACTGCATCACATGATTGCCTCACGTAAGCGATATATCCTGGTGCAGTTTTAATGCTCCGTCTCTCTGCACGCATTGACCCTGCGGTGAAAACAAGAGCCAGTGTCAGTGACTACCACTTTCTCCTGGCAATATAAAAGCATGCCACCAGCAAAAATGTCGTGTTGCTAGCTCGCGCACGCGTAAGTATGCCACAAGCGTGGTAGCTATCCGTGCGACACCGAAAATGTTGCGGCCATTCAAGCGTGGCTCTTCTAGCTATAGTCGGATACAACTTAGGTCGGCAGTGAAGATGCGCTCACAATCAGGACCGCCGCACAGAATTCCTCCACGAAAAAGAAAGTAGTCCGTTGTTAAAACTTTTCTTGTCACCTGAATAAAAAGCTAATCACAAGAAAAGAATTGTATGCTCTATATTTTTGATGCCTGGCTTATTTATTAAAGTCAAACAAACGTTAAAAAGATGATTTGGATAACTATTGTGCTTGGCTAGCGGACTAATACTGGATACCACGGACCACGGTCCGGTGTTACCAACTGCTATTTTTAAAAAGTTGTATCTTACTATAGATGCCTCAAGAATCCCGTCCCTGATTCTTTGATGCCAGACTAACTCCGAATAGGTGCCAAGAAATCGTCGAACTTTAATAACAGCCAAAAACTACAAAGAACCGCTCACGTCGCACTAAATTTATTTGGTAGAAAACCTGATATTCCGGTCGCCCACTTTTGAGGTGAGAACTGCGCGCCAGCAACTATTTTCCACAGTTCCGTCAAAGCTTTATTTCGTGCACGCTGCCAGAACAGTCTAAACTGAATTTATTCAAAATGGTAGGGACCTCCGCGGCATTCTTCACAGGACAGGGCGATAGCAGTGGGGACCCCTCACCAGCGGCACTCTGTCATGTAAGGAGGCTTCACCGCACAGAAAGCAAACGGCACGTCACGGGCGCGCAGTTTGGACGAATACGGACGAACCAAGCGGATTGAAGTGAGGGAAGCGCGGTTTGGTGACGTAGCGGTCATAAGAGTAAAAGAAAGGAAAAGATAGCGACCAAAACGGCGCGGGGCTGGACTCGGTTGGCTGGTTGATACATCGTCGCCGTGAGCTGCTGCAAAGCCCAGAAAAAGGGAACCAACACCATGCGGCCGGATTATCTTTCGGAGCCAGGGCTCTCCGACAGTCTTCAAGTCTGGCGTTGCGGGCATGTCAGAGGGGGACACGGCACCGCGAATTTCAGGCTTTAGTAGGGCTGCTTGGACGATCGCTTGCAGTGCCGGTCATACTTCAACACGGTCTGCTGTCGGGAGCCATCGGGAGTAACCGGCGCCGAGTTACCGGATTAGAGAGCGTTCGACGCCGTATGCAGGGGGTCCCAGCTAAATGTTACCAAGTAGTGTCCTGTACGAATGAAACCAAGTGAGTGCTGTTGAGAGTCGCATGACATAGTATATACAGCGTTTTTTAGAGCGAAAGCTCTACTTCACGACTAAAGCTGCAAAAGCCGTTTCATGGCTGAAGCCAGACCTTGAATGAATGAATGAATGAATGAATGAATAAATAAATAAATAAATAAATAAATAAATAAATAAATAAATAAATAAATAAATAAATATTGCCGCGACTGGGATTGAGACCCGTGGCGGCGTAAACAGAGCTTCGCTGGCCTGTGCACAAGAGCACTGTGCTATTGCCGCAGCCTATCGTGCCTCGTGTTAAACTGCAACACACTCTCGCGCTGTGCATCGCACTTCGTCGTCTTCATCAACTTATACTGCTATTGAACTAATACCGTCGCCAGACGTGCCAACGACCCAGCAAAGAAAAACCATGAGCCGATCAGGCTAAACACGTACATTCGCATGTTGACTCGGTTTAACTACGTTAAAACCTTGCCCCGGTTTTTTTTGTTCTTCAAAGTTAATAAATCAGTAAGACTAATTACCTAACTTTCTAGATATTCGCTTTAGTAATAAAGTGTCAATTCAGAAGTCTTACGTTCACTTGAAAAAGAGCTGGCTGAAATTTTTGCACCAGAGATGCCATTTACGCATCTTCATTTACCGCCTTTAAGATAAAGTCCGAGGAATACAAAAGGCCACCACATGACATTTGCTGGCGCATACATTTCCCCCAGTGCACATGAAAAGCGCCGTCGGGGACAACGCTCCGGGAAAAAGTGGGTTTTGCTGGGAAGTTGAAATAGGACCGCTGTCAAGTGCAAGCATTTGTATTCTGCGGGCTTTCTTTTAAGATCGGTAAGAAAAGCTTCGTAAATGCATGGTACCTTGGCGCGAACATTTTAAACGCCGGTTTTTCAAGCCGATCTAAGACTTCCGCATTTACACTTTATTCCCGACGCCAATATTTCAAAACTTACCTAATTATCCTCCCTATTTATTTAAGTTTCCAGGAGGAAAAAAAAAATTAGACTACGCAAGGCGACTCTCAACAGCACTAAATTCATTTCAGTCACCTAGGACAATCCATCTTTTTAAAAATCTTGATTACTTTTAGCTGGGACGACTGGTATACTTGCATGGGCATTAGCCAAAACCATGTTGGCAGTCCGAATTATCCGGATATCCGAATTAATGAGGTTTTATTGCACCTTCTGGTCGCTAACAAGACTGCTGCCTTCGCCAGAACCGCTCTTTTAAAACTGCAAGAAATACTACCGCGTGCGTCTTTTAAGCAGCCGTCCTTTCGAACCCGTTTTTTCTTCGCAGTGATCGATAAAGGCATACAGAAGAAGCCAAAGCTGAGGGACCTCTACTGTGACACCAAGCTGTGCAAGTCCTTCAGTAAGTATGCAATGGAAGTGTTTCGGTTGCTGGTGCTGCAACGTGCTCTCATGTTCGCGGTAAGCTCCCAATCTTGGAGTGATAGTGTTGCTGCCAACCCTTCCCTA